>NC_134544.1:50997500-51348750 GCF_050624435.1 Tenrec ecaudatus | reverse complement strand
AAGAGTTTTGCTGAGGAGGGATTGAGCTCCTTTTAATGATGGAGGACAATTTGGAGAGGGATAAAAATACTGGTTGTGCAACATGAAGAGTATAATCAATGGCACTGAATTATGCATGTAGAAATTGTTGAACTGGCGAATGTTTTATTGTGTATATTCTTGCCAAAATGGAAAAACATACCATGAATAACAATCAAGTCCAGGGAAAAAGAAAATGATCTAACACGAACTGTAGTACAGACTGTATAACTCTTCTTGATGAAACCATTGAATGGTATGATACGTGGATGAAGTGCCGATGAAACTGTTAAAAAATATCTGCATTCATCCACTAGTCTCAGAGACATGTCTAATACTTAAATGTGTTATTTGGAAAATCTGGTATGTGTATGGATTGGACCCTCGTAGTAATATTCTTTTGCTTGCCCTTGTGTGTGTGTGTGTGTGTGTGTGTGTGTGCGATTGTTGTTACTTTAGAGTTGGTTCCAATTTCAAGACGTCACTTCCCCTTTGGTCTTCCTTACTCAGCGTCCGGCTCTCACATGCATAGGAAGTGGCTGTAAACACCAAGTTTTGAGTCTGCTGCACCTAAGTCTTAAAAATGACATACCTGCTTGTTGTTACTTTAAACTACTCTTTTGTAGCATATTTGCCCAGTGGGGTTCCTTGTTTGATTTCCTGATTGATTGCTGCTTCCCTGGAGATTGATTCTAGAACCAAGTACAATGAAATCCTTGACAACGACAATCTTTCCTCTGTTTATCGTGATGCTGCTAATTGGTGCAGTTGGGCAGAGTTTGTCTTCTTTCTGTTGCGGCAGAGTCCACACGGAAGGGTATGTAGTCTTTGCTTTTCTGTAGTAAGTGCTTTGAGTCTTATTCATTCTCAGCAAGAAACGTTTTTGCATATCTCCAGTTGTTAATGAATTTTCCTCTAAGCCTGAAGCTGCCTTCTTTTTCATATAATTCCATTTCTAAGATTATTCATTGAGCATACAAATTAAAAACGCAGAGGAAAAGGACACAACCCGGATGCATCGTTCTCCTGGTTTCAAACCAGTCACCATCTCCTTGTTTTGTCTGATCCATTGCCCCTGGTCTGTGTACAGGAGTTCTACAGGTTCTGCATGAACACAATGAAGTGTTCTGGAGTTCCCATTTGCATAATGTTTCTTATTTGTTGCAATCCACACATAACAAGTAGCCACAGGTAAGCATCTTTCTAGGAGACTCTGGCAAGGTCCATTATATCAGCATGGATGCCACGGTTCTACATACTCTTCTGAGTCTCGCTTGAATCTCTAGCAGCTCCCTTATGATTCACTCTTGCCACCATTTTTTAGTATCTTAAGCAAAAGTTTACTTGGATGTGACCGCAATTATATTATTCTATAAGTTCTGCATGCTGTTTGGTCACCTTTCTTTGGAATGGGCACAATAGCGATCTCTTCCCATTGGTTAGGAATACAATGAACCGAACTCGCTGCTGTTCAGTTGATTCCAACTCATAGAGTCCCTATAGGACAGGCTAGAACTGTTTGCGGAATAAAAAGCCTCATCTATCCCCTGTGGAGCAGCTGGTGAATTTGACCTGCTGACCTTGTGGTTAGCATCCCAACGCATAACCCACTACAGCACCAGGCTCCTCTGGACTGAACTTCTGAGTTTCTTGGCATGAATGAGTGAGCACCTCTAATACCACATTGTTGTTGTTATTAAACACTTCCTTCCTGGAGCCTTTTCCCTAATGTTTTGAGTGCAGCTTGGATATCTTCCTTCATCACAATTAGTTCTTGATCACATGCTATCTCCTGAAATGGATGAGGACCAGCGTTTCCCTGCTAAGCCGCTGTTAGTCAGTCTCCAACCTCTTACCTTTCAATTGGAAGGTCCAGACTTACATCACCGTGCTACTAGGGCTCCGCATATGAAGATACTTCAAAATATCTGTGGAACATGGAACTGAAAGGTGGTGGAATCTTTCTACAAAATGTTTGAAGCAGTTGCGTTATTTCACATGTCTCTTTCACCACAGCCTTTGTAACTCCCATCAAATGATTGGGTGGTAGGTGATTGGTCAGTTCTGCCACTTCACTGGGTATAAAGCGAGCCACATCAGATGGAAGAATGTCAGGTCCACCGAGCAAGAAGAGCCATACATGGAATGGGCCCACGATCTCTGTGCTGAGGCATCAGAAGGGGGAGCACTATGACCGTGAGACAGAGCTGTGGGCTTCTTAGCCCATGGAATGAATAAAGCTGAGTGTCTTTGGTAGGAGGCTGGCTTGGAGAGTGAGGTGCACTTTGAGCATTTATCAACACTAAAAGAATTTTATAACTTGTGCCTCCACATGGCAGAGGCCAAGGAGCCGAAAGGTTGAGGACAAAGAAGGATGTGCCTGCGGGCATGTTCGGAAAGAGGTGCTTCTGACAAAGAACTGTATCCTTAATATTTCTGATTCTGACTTGCAACCGGGTACCTTCCTAATAAACTTCATAATTTTGAGTATTTTCTGCGATTTCCGTGTGGCCCCTTACAATGGGCTATTGAACCCAGAAGACAAGTAGAGTGTGTGGTAGTGATGGCTGGTGCCAGAATAGGGTAAAGAGATTTAGAGGGTGGAGGCATGTGTGACTGCTGTATTTTAGGAATTATCCTTGGGTAGATGTAGGGGAGATGTAGCTGGAGAGGTCAGACTTGGCCTCCATGCCATTTCTTCAAGCCCCCTTGTATATATCACACAGGTCCGTGTGTATGTATACTTCAGCACACGGTGATTAAATTGAGGAAAGCAAACACATAAAATTCAATTTCTTACTGAGTCTACAATTAGAACTAAGAGACTAAGAAATCTTAAGATTTATTTCTATTGAGCTAAATGAGATCGGTAAATGATTTCAGAGACTTTTCTTCTATAACTGCCTAAAATCAAACCTGAAAATTTTCACTTCTGGTTTTGCTAGATTCCATGCAGACCCCATAATCTCGTCTTATACCAGAGTTAATATTTATAGACTATGACTATTATATACCCAAATTGTTTGTGAGTCAACATTTTGAGATTAGGAAGATGTTACGGCTTGTTGATTCTAATCACCATGGAAATGAGAGAGATACTCTCTTTTAGGACAAGTTACCCAAAGGTCATGGATAACTCCCACTAATGGTGATTTTTAAAAAATTTGTTATTTGCTTCATTTTGAGAGTATGCTATTTTATAATATTGTCCTCAAATTCTGGGGTTCTAACCTACCCAGTGTCTGTCATAGTTATGTTGTGAATACCACAAGCAGACAACCTTAGTAAACAGAAGTCTGATTCTCATAATTTGGTAAATTGTGGTCCTAGTCCAGGGTGCTAGCTCTAGGGCAAAGCTTCCTAGTGCTGTCGGCTCTTGAGGAAAAGCCTGTGACTTCAGTTATTGACTGGTTACTTGGAACTCTCGATGCGGCTTGCCAAAAATCTCCCCCCATCTCTAATTTGCTTGTTTAATCTCAGAAGAAATTGTCTCAAGATACACCACCTATGAACCCTCCTCACCAGCCTAACGGAACAACCCACCCCAAAATTATAACCAAAGACATGGAGTAGGATTTACAATACTTTTGCGGGGCGACCCGATTCAATGTCTAGCAGCTCTCAGTGCCTGGCAATGGGCAACTCCAGTATATTATTTGGGCTCTGCTTTTACGTCTCAACTCTGAAAAATCTTCTCAAATCCCATTGGTTGAACTCAGCCCTTTCCCACATGCATGCTCCTGGTTAATCTGGATTGTCATCCAGTTTCATGTCCCCTTCAATGTTTATGACTTGGTGCTAGTTGGCACTGAATTGATTCCGATTTGTCATGACCTCATGTTTCAGGGCCTAGAACAGTTTCTTCCCACACACTGTCCTGAAAGACTGTCTTTTGAACTCAATTGCCTTATTCATCCCCTGGGAATGGTGTGAAGATTAATGAGCCAAGGGCAGAAACACACTCTGAGGATGTCAGAGATGGAGCAAACGCACCTCTTGTCCCCGGCCCTTGCAATGGTGTGTGCCTAGAGCCAAATGAACGTTCAGAGAATTTAACAAATGAATGAGTTTCACCATCCAGGTGACCTCCGGAGAGAGGGCAGGAGAGTGGGGAGAGGAAGCGTTGCCACTGCCTCCCTGCCTGTGAGAAAGAGATTTCCCTCCATCTCCTTTCTTTGCTCTGGCACTGTTTCAGAACAGCAGCACCACCAGCAATTTAACGTTAATGTCACGGAACTCTTGCCACATCACTTTCCCATGAACCACTCCCAGCCCCGTAGTGTCCAGTTCCTACGAGTAACGGCTAGCCTGCCTTTGTTCACACAGGCTGCCACCCTGTCTCTGTTTCTCTGCAGCAGGCGAGAGGGTCGGGAACTGCCCCAGGGAGGGGGACTAAGAATGCACAGAGGCCTAGACAGAGACCCCGTTGTTGGAGCTTGATGCTACCTGAGATGCCTGCATCTTACTTGCATCGCACGGAGATCATCCTCTATCGCGAGGCTGCATTGTCGTATTGCCACACGCTACTGTTTCCTTCTTAGCTCTTCCCCAAAGGGGGAGGCTCTCCAACTTTAGGTCTTAGGAGATTCTTTGGGAAAACTTGTTAAAATCCTTAATTCTAGGCCTTCCTCCTGAAATTTTGGATTTGGTAAATTTGGTTTCAGTTCAACAAACATATATTTGTTTCAGTTCAAATATATATATTGTTTCAGTTCAACAAACATATATTTGTTGATCAAAAGTTCTGGGGTAGTTGATGAGAATCAACAAATTGAATGAAATGTAGATCCTATCCTCAAATAGCAAATAGCTAGGCATGAAAATAGCTAGGCTGGTTTTATCCACCTGCTCAGGTGAGCTAGGGCACCCGATTGTTTGGTCCAACACTAGTCTAGATGCTGTTGTGCCCTGGTTACACGATCAAATCTGTTGACTGTAAGCAAAGTGCATTATCCTTTGTAATGTGGGTGAACCTTGTCCAATCAATTGAAGACTTTAAGAGCAAAAAGTTAAAAAGTTTCCCACAATAGACTAGGCCTTCTCACTACAAATAGATGTTTTCGCCAGAGTGCCCTCACTTCCTATCAGCTGAACTAGAGATATTGAAAAACAGGACTCACTAACCTATGGGTTTTTGACTTGCCATAATCATATGAGCCAATTTCTTAAAATATATTTCTATCTATCTATCTATCTATCTATCTATCTATCTATCTATCTATCTATCTATCTATCTATCTAACTGGTTTTATGTCTCTGTTACCTAACTAAGAATCCATCCTGACTTAGACCAGGAATCACACAGTTCAATTCCCTGTCTTCAAAAGGAGAAAGAAGAACTTGGGTAGAAAGTCATGGTTTTGCCTTAATGTCAGCATTTCCCAGAAATATCTTGATTCAAAGAGTAGGCTAATTGCCTGTTGTCCATGCAGACACCACTGATAACAGGGCATGGACGCCCATTAACCACCACCCGCCTTCCCTCTGCACCTCACAGATTGAGAAACCGAAGTCCTAAAGACTAAGGGCTTCGTTAAAGCTCCCCGCTTACTTCGTGGCAACGTTAACACTAGCAGGTTATCACACTGCTTTCCCCATGTCAGTTTATTGCTGGCTGTAAGGCGGTCCATCTTGTGACTTCCTAGAGGCTTGTTTATTGCCCATGTCTGCAGTGCAGCTTGGACTTTTTCTTTCAACGACATTGTGGATTGATCATATGCTACTTCCTGAAGTGATTGAACATCAATCATCATTGCATTGGCGAAAAACAGACCCCTAGGGACTGACCGAATGCCAGCCGAGATGTTTCAATAAGCAGATGAAATACTGGAAGTGCTCTCTTGTCTATATCAGCTGGCCAACCAACTAGAAGAGACCCATATCTGTGCCTCTTCCAAAGAAAAGCGATCCAACAGAATATGAAAACCATTGAATAGCATTCACATCACACATGAAGAAAATTTTGCTGAAGCTAATTTTAAAATGGTTGCAACAGTACATTGATAGGGAATGGCAGAATTCAAGTCATATGCAGATGAGGGTCTGGATGCGGGAGGCAGGGCTCATTGTTGATATTAGATAGATCTTGGCCGAAAGAAGATTATGCCAGAAAGATGGTTACGTGTTTTTCATTGATTATGCAAAGGGATCTGATGACGTGGTTCATAACTACAGCTAGTGTGAGGAGTGGGGATTTTAGAGCAGTGAATTGTATATAGATCAGGAGATAGACGCTTAAATAGAACTGCCTGGACTAAAATCAGGAAAGTTATGACTCAGGGTTGGATTCGTTTATGATATTATTTGTTGTAGGCTGAACAAATAATCGGAGAAGCTGGTCTCCCTGAAGAAGGACCTACCACCCGGGTCAGAGGCAGCTTCATTACCAACCTGTGATCTGCGGATGACATGACCGTGCTGGCTGAAGGCAAAGAGGATCGAAGGACCTGATAAGAAATGAAATCAAAGACTGGGACTTTCTGGACAAATTACACCTTAATATAAAAAAAATGAATACAATCCTCACAGCTGGACCAATGAGCCACATCATGCTATACGGAGAAATGATTGAAGTGGTCAAGCATTTCATTTTGCATGCTTCGATCCACAATGAAGCCCGGTGAAAAGAACAAGGAGGGCACCACAGGGCATATTGCATTGGGCAAATGCCCTTTTCCAGCGTTTGAAAGCAAAGATGCCACCTAGAGGTTCTTTGACTCCAGCCACAGCCTTTGCAGCCCTCTCTGTGCAAGCGCGGGCCAGACAAGGAATCAGGAGGATGGAAGCACCGGTGCCTCCGAGTGATTGTGGTTGAAGAAGGTTGAAAATACCACAGCAGAGAATGTACATCAATCTTGAAGGAGGCATGGCTAGAATGCTCCTCCGAAGGGTAGATGCCAAGACTTTGTCTTCCTTTGGGCATGTTCGTGGGGCATACAGATGTAAACACAGGTTACAGAAAGTTTACTTCCTGGGGTTTTCTTGTCGTCGTTGTTGTTGTTAATACAGCTCTCATATGTGTTCAAGGAAATCCTCTCATTGTGAGCAGGCATGATTTTCAGGCTTAGGTCACATCCGCGCTGACCTTGTGTCTCACTGTCAGATCAATCTGCACCTTCCGCCCAGCCTCCAACAGCCCCAAAGTCTCTCTCAGCCCCGATTTCCCTTCCCTTGAGAAGACTCCACTGTGGCTGCTTCGCGAGGCAGTCCAGTGTCAAATGAATAAAGCGTTTGTTCTATTTTCTACTTGGCCTTCAGATGGCCCGTGAATCTACAGCAACTCTACAGAACTCTGGCTCTGAGACGTCGTCCAGGTTCCCTGCAGAGTGCGGGCTGATGACAGTGGGAGGATGGATTTCATTGTTCCTGCCCCCATCACCTCCCGCGGCAGACATGCAGGCACCTATGCACACACCACGTACACCTGAAGGAGGTTCTAGAGCTCATCTATTTTCATTTGGCCTTAAAATAAATCTTAGCTGCAATTGTAAATTCGTAATTTTTTACTGAGGACCCAACCCCTCCCTACCGCCCCTGTCCCCAGAAGAAATTATTTTCTTCCATTTGGCCTTTTAAAAATTTTGTTATAAGAGAGAATAAGGAGACAATTTTGATGATGGGTCTTCCTGAATTTCAGCCCCCCACCCCCCCTGGACTCGCCATGCCCCTTGACAGCTGACTTTATTAATGAGCTCATCTTTTGGCTTAACTCTTCAGCCAAGGCAAATCTGAGGAGGCAAATTGCATTTTATAGCTATAAAACCTAACCCAGTATCCCACAGGAGTCGCAGTACCCTGAAAGAGCGCACATTTCGATCATAGTGAAATGCCAGTGGTTCAGAAAAACAACAACTCAAACTCAAAATGAACCGCTCTTGTCACCTTCAAGGGTGCTACATTATTTTGCCCGTATGTATATTGCACTTAGTAGTTTTCAAAAATGTGCATAGTTTGTCAGCCAAGTTGAGGACAAATGTTCCTCAAAACAGAGATGTCATATTTTATTTTCTCCCAGAGAAACGAATATATTCTCATTGAACATAGCAGACGCATAATAAACGTAACCTAATGATCCATTTTGGCCTTGAAATTCCATTGGTATCAATCACTCAATTACTTGTTGAGTGACTATTATGTGCCTACATCTGACGTATGAGTTGTGTGGGATAAATCAGACGCATTTGACATAGTTCCTGCACTCAAGCAGTTTTCAGCGTTATTGAGGAGAGAGACATGTATGCAATAACTGGAATAAGAGATTGGAAGGACCTTAGGATGAGTCCAATTTCCTTGCGGTAGACTTTCCTACTTCACCACCATTTCTCTGTCCCCGTTCTGTGTGAGCACACGGCAAGTGCCCTTTCCAGGGCCCTTGAGCTTCAGCTGACGATGTGATTAACTACGGCAAAAAAAAAAAATGTCAAATGGAAACGTTTCCCATTTTGATGGACACACATTTTTAAGATCTGGACAATGATTCTCCATTCCTCTTCTTTTCCTCTTGTGACAGTTATGGAAAGATTTTCATGGGAAAATGCAGAAAGTCTACATCACGATGTAGGAGGTGTGGAGAAGAGTTGTCCTGGGGACCTCCGGGAGCCATGGCAGGAACTGGAAAGGCAAAATTGTTTGTTGTTCTGGGTCCTTGAGATTTTAAGTCTATTTGTTACCACAGCATCATCTAACCTATGCGAATGTGTTCTTCATTTTATCAATGGGGGGATTGAAGTGATAAACATGTGGTCTGGGAACTGAGTGCCCTAAGAGGTATCTGTAACTACGGGCTAGAATTGTTGATGAATGCTTTGTGCGAGATCTCCTTGTAGCACGTGCCTGGCTAATTCTGGGGAAGTGGTTGTGGCATCAACAGTAGTGACACTGATGTTGGTGATGAGATGAGTTAGGAGGAGATGAGAGGCAGCAAATGAGTACCTAATTATAGCAACAATGGACATAGTTTACTAATGGATAATTGCTAATTGGCACTAGGCATTCCACCATCCACCCCCCACCCCCATTCTTTGACTTTGCACAATCATGTCTATGAGATCTCTTCCTGCCAGAGGGCTGATTACACATTGGCTTGCTAAAATATGGTTAGCAATTCAAAACCCCCAGCTACTACAGGGTAGAAAGATGAGGATTTCTAAAGAGTTAGAGTTTAGAAAAGCCACAGGGGCCAGCCTCCCCTGTCCTCAAGGGTCACTGTGTGTCTCTGTGAGAGAGTTATGATGATTATCTGTTCAGTCAGCATATCTGGGAGTACTTCACTGATAGATTTCTTCCCAGCTTCTTCCCTACATAAGAGCCCTGGCGTCACTGGACTGCTAATCACAAGATCCGTGGTTCAAACCCACAAGCCCTCAGAGGGACAAAGAGTAAGCTACATGCTTGCATAAAGCCTCAGAATCCCTTTCGGGGGTCCCTGTGGGTTGAAAATAGACTAGATGGGAGTGGGTTTTGTTTGTTTATTTGTTTTGGTCTTCCTAATTGGAGATTTCCCTCTTCTTCTCCAGACTCTTGTCTTCTGTAGGCACTCAATCCAGTCCCATCATTTTCTCTGGACACTTTCCCCTAATAGTTGTTCTTTTCTTTGTTAGTATTGTTTACTGCTTCATCTCTACTGTTACATTTTTCCACCCTATAAATTAGACAAAGAGCTTCTAATTCAAAAGAAAATTATTTTTTTAAATGACTGTAAAATCCTAGTAACTTCAAGTCATTATGCTCTCCTACCATTTCATTTAAAAAGCTGTCTATACTCTCTGTCTTCCCTGTCTCAATTCATAGAAGCTTCTCCGGATGAGTTTCCACTGACTGTCTTATTGCAAAATGCAGTGGATGAAATGAATCCCCGTATTTCTGGACCTAACGACCAAGACTAACTTCAGCTTTTAAGACCCTATTCTCATCTAGATTTCTTCTTCCTACATTTCTTCTCTTTCTTCTTGGCTTTGAAGACTTCTCTTTGACACTGACTGCTTGGATAGCAGCCCCAGTGTTGGCTTCTCAGCCCTTTTCTTCTCATTCGCCATGCACTGGGAGGTCAACCTCTTCCACTCTCAGGGCTGTAACTTTATGTCAGTATGCAAGATTCTCTCAACTCTGGCTCAGACACTCTCGAGAACTACCTAAATTTGTATTCCCTCCCTCCATCCATCTGTCACCAAAGCATCTTGAAATAAATATGTTGTGAATAAATAGATAGATAATAAATAAACAGATAGATGTATTTCTTGCCACACTAAATGTGATGCCTCAAACTGCTAGCCTGGAAATCCTCTTTTCTTTCTTCTTTCACTGTAATCAGATTCTGTATCCTGAATTTCAGTGCCCACCCCTTGATGCTATCCCTGCCGTTGGTTTAGGTCACAGCCGCGCCTTCTCTCCTGTAACTAGATCACCCCCAATCCTCGTCTAGACTCCCTTCAAACCATTGTGCACACTTCAACCAGAAAGCTATTCCAAATACATACATGCCATTCTTCTGCAGTGTTCAAAGGAACTGCATCACTTTCTGGATGACAACCTAAATGCAACATCAGATCTACGCCCAAGTCTCTGGCTTTCTCTGCTGTGACTTGCTTCTGCCTGCTGAGTTCCCATGCCCACTCTCGAGCCAAGCTGAAGTGCGCTCCCTCTGGAGGAAACTCTGTAGGTCAGTGGTTCTCCCTCTTCCTAACGCTGCCTTTAATACAGTTCCTCGTGTTGTGGGGGCCCCAACCCTAAAATTATTTTCTCTGTTACTTCATAACTATAATGTTGCTATTGTTATGGATCGGACAACGCCTGTGAAAGGGTCATTCGACCCCCAAAGGGGTCATGACACAGGTTAAGAACCGCTGCTTTAGGTAGTTGATTCTTTCTTGTCTTTATGATACAATCTCCTCTTCCCTCATTACCCTTTCCTCTTCCCAGCAGTTTCCGCAGGCATTTTTCACTTGTAAAAATGGCAAGTCCCACTCAGGGTCTTGTCTCTTTGAAGCCTAGGGGCCCATGCCACTGTTCATAGGAGAGCTGAGCAAGTCTGTTCTGATCCTCTCATGTGGCATTGCACTTGCATGTGCTCCAGGGAGTGCATTCTGTGTGATAGTCCTCTTTGTGTTCCTATCTCTGCCACATCCACTGGAAAAGCAGTAGATGATCAGCCAAGGTGGTTGAATGAATTAATCAGTAATAAACGATATGAAAACCACTTGAAATTGGGGATTGAATTTCCTTGTACCAAGTAGTATGTTTGCTTGTTGCTGTTGTTCTTTTTCTACATGATTAGCTCATCGCTTGGGTCCAGCACTCATCTCGAATCTTGTTGAAAGGTCACCAGTTCAGATCACTGAAGGTCCCAGGGTGACAGGATACACAAATGTAAAGTCAGAACATTGTCATGATGATTTAGGGGATGCCCACTCGAAGGTTCCAAGTCTGGAGAAAAACACTCAGCACATAAATAGACCTCTTTCCCCCGTCTTTTGTTGACCTTGTTCATAGCTTAGAAGTCGCTTGTAAGCCACAACTGGATGTGAACACTCCTTGATCTTTGAGGGTTTCCGAGATGTCTAAAAGGTAGGTTCTCTAGTTCAACCTGTTTTCTGGATGACTGAAGCATACCAAATGGTTAAACCTAAGAGGGTTAGATGTACTTCTGCTTCGTAAGAAGACATCAGCTTGGATTCCACATTTTGATTTTTTTTGTCAGAGTACCATAAATTCTCCATTTTCATTTTCTCAATCTCATTAACTTTGTTCTCCGTTGCTTCATTATTTTCAGAACTGTCTTCTTGTAGCTACATTTTTTTCCCCTAACCCACTAATCTGTCAGCGGTTACAGTGTTCTTAATTATATTTTCTCAATATTTCTTTCCTTGTCATAATTTATTTTTCATTCACTTGAATATATTATCTTTATGATGAAACCTAAGATTGGCTCCATGTTATATGCAATGTATAGTTACCAAACTTTTTATAGGATCTTAGCTTCCTGAGTCTTGAAATATGAAATGACTTTTCTACTCTGCCCACATTGAGGCCAAGCAGAGGCCATTAGGAAGAACTTAAGTTAGTGTTGGAGGCTCTGAAATTTGGGCAATTAGTCAGGCAATTTGAATTAGTCAGGGCCTTACAAAATCAAACAGTTATGATTTTGAGTCTTTTTAATTTTAAATCGTTCCTTTGAGCAGCCCTGGAATATCCCAAAAAGCATCCAGAGATAGTCTCTTGGTATAGATTGTTTTCAGGGTCACAACTGCAACCAACCAACCAATCCCCTGACACCCAATGACTTATTCCATGCGTTAGTTGGTTTAGTGTTAACTTGACTGGGCCAGGATTTTCAGTGGTTTGGCAATTGTGGCCTAGAAATCCCTCCTAGTGGGACTTCCCGAACATACTTGGGTATAAGCCAACCTGAATATCAACTGAGGCACCTAATTTTACCACAAAAACTGCATTGAAAATGTGTTGAACAACTCGGCTTTATACACGAGTATATATGGTACTATACTGTAATCAGCTCCATGGTGGCATCTGCTGGGAGCAGCAGAGCAGTAAGATTAGGGAGGGTGCCACCCTCTTACTCAGGTTTCAGACCTGATGCAATTGAAAGGAGGTTCCCTTGGAGGGACGACCTTTAAGTCCATGTGGAAAAGCTCGTTTGATCATGCTTTCCCTCTTTGTCCGCCCTTTCTCCCTCACCTTACCCCTCGCCCTCTTGTTCTTCCTTCTTTGCTGCTGAGTTGTTTGGTAACAAGCTGAGTTCAACAGTTGGTCACCAAACTATTGGCACCAAAGAGTTCAACGTATGTTGTATGTCAATGAGATGAAACTTGGATTCCCTCTTTCTCTGAAAAACTTCCTTAAGGAGCCTTAAAGGAAAGAAATGTGGATCTCCTCCTTGATCATTCTCTCTCCATTATTCTTCCAGGTTCCTTCGTCTTTAGTCCATGGCATAGTTCTCAAGTGAAGTCATTTCATCTCGCCATCTCCCTAGGGCTGTTGGTGTGCAAACCATCCTCCCCTCTTCTCTCCATAACCACTGCACCTCCTGACTGATCTCCCTCTCAATGGACAGTCTACCTATCTTCCAACGTTAGATTTATGACTGATAGATCCCATACCTTTTCTTGCCTCTAAAGTCTTCCTCATAGTCCCTTTGTTTGCTTGTTTTTAATTTTATTTCCAACCTTTTGGGATTAAAGAACCCTTCAACATCTGACAATATATGTGAATTGCTCAGAAAAGTACAAACAAGCCCGACGTTTACAAATGCTGATCAGTGAACCTCGGACTATCTGAGAGTCAGTCCCGGTTCTTCAATATCTGACCCATGCCCACCAGCAGACAGACTCGTGTCCTGCTGCTACTTTACCAATCTGGACCTTGTACCAAAGGAGTGTGCCCTAATCCCCTCTGGAAATCAACCATTTTCCCTTCTCAGCCTCCAAAGCTTACGTAGCACATACCACATTAGACTACGATTTCTACATGTCTTCCTCCCTAGATCGCTCATGTTCTTGAAGAGAAGAATAGGATCTATTTTTTTCATGTCTTACCTTGTCCTCACACAGATTTTCAGACATAACTGGTACCCAGTAAATATTTGCCGGGTGAATCTATCAGAGGTTTAAAAAGCAGGAGTTGTGATTTGCCTGCCACAGAGGTACACATCCTGCCTTTCCCCTGGCATCTGGTTTCTGGTACCAACAAGATAACTCCATGCATCCGATCAGAGAGTGGTAGCAATTATGTATAGCCAAGGTAAGTTTTCCCTCAATTCTGATCTTTGACATTTCTTACTTCAAGGAATAGGGTGACCTTTTGGCTCTCGTGGCATGCCTTTTAATAATTGGAGAAGCAACATTTCCCCCAGTTTTGCTATCTAAACACGAGAAGAGAGAGAGCTCTGTACCAATCCATCTGCGCACAGAGTCTAACTGTGGGTTGGCTAAAGCTGGGTTTCTCCTTCAACGGTCCCTGGATGACTTATACTTGTTAACGGTGCAGGTTCTGGGTCTTACTTCAAGCCTACTGAAGAATTCCATTTTTAGGAGGGTGGGTAGAGAGATATTCTGGAATCAGCACTGTAAAACTTTCTCAGGGAAATATTTTATTCAGTAACATCAGAAAACTAGAAGTCAGGCCTGAGGACCAGCTCCTGCAAGGTCACCGCTTAGAAACCCCAGTGTTCCACAGTCTTATGTGGACACCCAAGGGTGCCATGAGTCAGAGCCGGCACCACAACTACTGTCAACCACACGGCAGACAACAAACCCGCCCCACAGCTACTGTCAACCACACGGCAGACAACAAATTCATCCCATTCCTTTTCTGCTGCGGGCATTCTGGACTAAGCCTCTGCCTCGTCCCTCGACCCCTCTTTGCTGAGACCAGCCCTCAAATGTCCATGACATGCTCCTCAGAAGCAAGGAACGCCCCCGTTGGATTTTTAGAAGCACGGTCAAGTTTAAGAGAGAGGATTTGGGTTTGGGCTCCAATCTCTTTGATCTTTAATGGAAAGTGACAGCTAGAGATCCGGTGAACAGGTGAGTTGGTTGAATTGCTCTTCTCATATGTGGACAAGGAGAGGGCAAGCTGGGCATAATTTTTTTCTCCATGTGAAAAAGTATTCACTTAGTATAATTTCAACCCATATAAAGTGTCCGAAAAAGTGATAGCCATTAGCAATAGTAATAATGAACAGACCTGAAATTTGTCATCTTCCTATTAAGATATAAATACATATTTATAAATTTAGTCATGTCTGCATATATATACATATACACACAGACATGCTCATACATATATATGTACACACATGCACATATGTGTACATGCATGCAAAGACATACATATACAAGTGATTTCTGGTTATCAAATAATTTTTCTTTCCTTGTTGACCTGTTTATTTTGCCCTGTTGTCTGGTTCTTATCTGTGTGCTTAATCTTTGGTCTATCAACCTTAGCCTTGTATTGGAGGTAGCTGAAAAATCAAATCTTATTCAGCACTTGAAGATTTGCTTCATTTTATCAGGATTTTTTTTCTGAGTACGCAGATGAATTACTATGAAGACTAATTTGAAAACCATGTTTGATCACTGATGCAGTCTTGGCTGATAGCTCTGTTATTCCCAAAAGAACCTGAACATAATATTTTCAAAGAGGAACATTTTGAAGGAAGGAAAGAGTATGGGGGGAGCCAAACTTGGGGGAAACGCTGTACTTAGTAAGAATGCTCACAAGGATGCTCATTCATTAAACACGTTTGTGATCTGTGATTCATGTCGACGAACCTCTTTAGCAACTCTGACCTAACAGAGAGTCCGGAAAGAGCCCTTCCAAGCTCCAAGAAAATGGCTCAAGGAGATGCTCAAAGATTTTTCTCCAGGAAAAAAAGAAGAAGTGAGGCCATAAGAATTGTATTTCAAGACAGACATCAGACTTCCAGTCGGACTTACAAGTTAGATGAAAAATTCGGTTAGGGCTACAGTCACCCTGGTGTTATCTAGAATGTCTTCCTAGTTGGGGCTCTCCGTGAGAATGAAACTGTAACATGAGTGCCCGTTTCTTAGTTTGGAGCTTTCAGCAGGGATTCCATCAGCTCCTACATGGTCATTGTAGCTAGCAGATTACTTTCTGTGGGTGGAACAGACCAGCACAAAGAACTCCGATTTTGAAAAGTTTCAACTCGGAGTCTGTGAAATACAATTTCCAGTAGGCATTTGTCCTTTGCTATGATCTTTTGCGGGAGCCCTGGAGGTGCTGTGGGACAAGCATTGGACTGCTGACCATAGGGCTGGTGGTTCAAACCCACCCATCGCTCTGAGGGAGAAAGGCGAGGCTGTCTGCTTTCACAGAGATTTACAACCTTGAAAACCCTGACTAGGGTCACTGGGAGTCAGAATTGCCTCGATGGCAGCAGGCATTCAATTGTTCACATGAAAGCTCTCCCCTCCCCATCTCACTTCTTCAGTCAGGGTGCTGTGGGTTATGGGAGAAGTGGATCTTCAGGGAAGTGTTGGAGACCTGGGGGCATTTGTGAGCTTTAGTTTATGGAAGGTACTGGAACACAGTAAGGGGCAGTGGGAGACTGGGTCTGAAATAAGGAAGCATTGTCTAGTTTGGGGCTGAGACGACTTGTGTAAAAGTCACAGCAAGTCACAGAAGGCCAAAGAATTATTGCTATTGTGTTAAGCCTTTGCCAGAGCCTCCATTTGCCTTTTTATTCTTTTCTGACGAGCTCCCTTATGTTTTCTTGTCTTTCTTCTCCCCTCCCCCCTCTACATACACGCAAACCCATATTCTGAAATATATCCAGTGTCCTCAACCTTCCCCCCGCACCATTGTCATTTAATCCCACATCCTCCTTCCCTGTGTCTGTGCCCCAGATGCCAACTACTGTTGGAGAAGACCACAATGGGTGAGCCTGGTGCCTTCACATTGTCCCGTGGTACAACGCCCCGAGGAGCCCGAGTGACATTGTGGTTTAATGCTCTGCTGCTACCTGAAAGGTCAGGTGGACACCCACCAGCCGAGCCCTGCTTCCATAGAGATTCCTAGTCTTGGAAATGCTGTGAGGGAAGTTCACCTTTGTCCTAGAGAGTTGCTATCAAGGGGGTGTTGATGCAATAGGAATGGGATCATTTCGTGGTGGTGGGATTTTGGGATAGGGAAAATAGACTTCCCTAACTTCTTTTGGTCTTCCTTGGATGTTCCTATATGCTCCCATTCTCTCAGATGAACTTCCTGATTGTCATGCTAAAAGGAAAATTGGTCAATTTTTACTCTAATTGGATTAAAGTTCAGAATTTGAGAAAAAGAAGACTTTAAAGCTTTGTCTCCCAAGAAACTGACCAGTCTCTCTTATATGATGCTGAGGAAAGAACTGAACCCATTCTTATTATTTTTGTTTCTGTGTATTTTTTTGCTTGCTATTGTGAATGAGATTTATGCATTCTCCTATATTTTTATAGGAAGGCTTTACCTGTGTATGTTGATTTCAGAGACTTTACCTGTAGTTTTAACATTTTATAGTATATTCCAGAGGATTAAAAAAAAGATGTTTTCGCACATAATCTGCAAAGATAAAAAGTAATATCTCTTTTCAGTACCTATGCATACTCTTGAATTTGGTCTATATTTTACTACCTTGCCAAGACATTTCAGAAAATATGAGGGGATAGTATAGGTTTTCTAATTATTATATGTAACACTCAATACTCATGGGTGAATGGACTATATTTGATATGCATGCGTTTATTTGTATGTGCCTGGTGCAGGGATATACCACTGATTAGGAACAGTGGTTGCCTTTGGGAAGATATTTGATTGGTAGGACAGACTAGTAGGAATATACTTAGTCAATATAATCGTGCTCTATTAATTTTGTACCCAATTAAACTCACTCAAAGCTGAAATGGTAGAATTCAGCATATCAGAACAATATTCATGATTTTTAAAATATTCATGATCTTACTATAAAAGCGTTTCATCCTAATTTCTGAGGCTTTAAATCCTCAATGATTATTCTTCCATTGAACCTGACCATAGGATTATTTGATCTCTTTAACTATTTTCTAATATTAAGCCCCATTGGTTGTGATAGCTTCTTGGTTTTCCTTCCTTCTCCACCTAGGTATTTGAATGTGATATTTTATTTAGATTTTACTTAGAAGCTTTCACCTATGGTCATAAAGGGGATTCTTTTCAGTGTTGCAGGGAGGATTATGACTTATAGGTTAGGTTGGTATGGATGTGAATATTGTAAAATAAACTGAGAAATTTTCAATATTTTTCTATACTGGAAAGTTTATTTAACAAGTGATTAACTTCCCTGCCCCTCGCTGAGTTGACTCAGACACACAGTGACCCTAGACAGGGTTTGCCAGACTGTATATCCTACAGAGACTGGCAGCTTCGTCTTTCTCCCCTGGAAAAGCTGGTGGGACTGAACCACACACCTTGCAGTTATCACCCCAAGGTCTAACCCAGGGTGCCACCAGGGCTCCTTAAGGGATTTGTCCAGGGATTTAAAAATCGAAAGAACCCACCAGTAAATCAATTTCTATTTAAAGCTTCTTTGATAAGGAGTTCAGTAGTTCTTCATTTTTATGAGCCTATTAAGCATTTCCACTGAGTGTCTATGACTTAATATTTCTTAGGGCTTTTTGACTTGCTTGATTTTGTTCAAGGCTCAGCCATACTGTGGTCACAATGGTGAAAGTCCCTAACGCCTGAATTTATTAACATAAAAACATTTTCTGATTAAAAAAAATACATGTTCTTTCTATAAATGGCCAACTCATGCTGTTAACAAAAGGGCAATTCAGTTGTGTGTCTGGTAAAACAACGCACGTGGTTGCAGGTGTCCTTGTTAGCATTCCCCACATATTGCAAATGCTTGGTTTTCTGCTCAGGGTCTGTAATGATGGGGCCCAAGATGAGAAATTTATCTCGCCCCAGAGACCAAATCGCTGTAACTCAGCCTTCTCTCTGCCTCTCATGAATCATCAAGTCTGGCTTTACATGGGATAAATAGATCTATTATGTATGTGTACCTTCATTTCCTTTATGTGTAACTATATATTTCTTGCTCAGCATCCATTTTTATTTATATGCACCCTACCTCTGATGCTCACAGTGGAGACCTAACTTGGAGCAAGCCAATGAAACCCACGAGTATTGTCCGGGCTGCCTGAGCCTGCTGGATCAACCAGCACGTTTGCCAGGGACTTTCCCGTAGTTCCTTCAAAGCAGAGGCAGGAGATGGACAAGGGAGTAAGGTGAACATTTGATCAGGATGACAAGCACCCGTGGATGCCTGCTGCTCGCTGGCACACAAACCCGATGACATGTATTTGGTGTCATTCCGATGTAGATTCTGACAGAAGCCAATTTATGGTCCAATTTATGTCTTGACTCTCATGCGAAGGCCAAGCAAGCTATAAAATGTAATAAGAATTTCTTCAATCAATGTCCAGAGGAAAAACAAATCATTCAGTTACTGACACAATATTGCATCAACACTCCGGCAAAGTTCTCACAAGTGTGTGACATGCCCCCAAGCTACAAAGCATGCAGTGCAAAACAAAAAACAAAAAACAAAACCCCAGCACAGCAGCTCCCTTCTGAATGGAGGTGCTCCTCAATTCTACAGCTGTTAATAGGCCATTTAATTTATTTATTCTTATTCTAATATGTCTCCCCTTTGGGGGCCTGGGGAGAGAGGGGTTTTAAATAAATAAATGAGTCCCCATTCTCCTCTCCTGATTTTTCAGCATCAGACTTATTCCTGACCTCCTTACTCTAACCTCCTCCTTCTCTTTCTACCAGTCCCCCTTTATAGAGAAAGTGATTTATGTGTCCCAAGGCAGATCATTCCAACTCGGGCTCCTAGTGAGCTAACAGATTCCTCCCCGTCACTCTCTGTCCAGGGAAGGGTGGGCTCTGTCTTGTGGCTCAGCCTCTTCTTTTAGAGGCTTTCCCAGCAGATGTGGGGAGGATTTCAGAGAGGAGGGATGGTGGAATGATCTATCCTTGCCATCTATTTTAATTGATTTTGATTCATTGCTTCCAAGCGATGTTTTGCCGTGGTCACTACCCCTCAGGTGCACGCACGCACGCGCACGTACACACACACACACACACACACACACACACACACGGAGCAAGCTGTGGGAGAACACTGGAGCTCCATTTGCCATGCAGCTGGGAGCAGATCAGTACCCGTGCATCGGTACTGGTTGGCGTCAGAACCTTTGGGAAGGTGCAGGGCGGGTGTCAGGACAGGGCACATTTTTGCAAGCGGCGCCTTTTCCTGGAAAATGGAAACGTCAAGAGGACAGCAAAGGCAGAGTAGGTTAGAAAGGGGACTTGGAGGCCAGCCGGGGGCCCTTTTGAGGTCGAGTCTAGATTAGTCCCTAACAGATAGGGAAGGGGCTCAGATTTAGCAGCGCTTCTGTAAAGTCAATTGCTACCATGCTGGGGGAGTGCTGCCTCCATCACGTTTAGCTTTTCGCCATGGAGGAGACCCTGGACCGCACAGCCATGTGCTCAGTTGCTGACCCAAGGGTGAGTGTCTCCAAGCCCCCTCGCACTTGTCCTCTCTCCGAGCTCATTGGCAGACAGGGCAGCCGTGGCCTTCCTCAAAATCGCAGCCAATGATGACCCTCTGGAACAGTGGTTCTCAACTTTGGGTCATGACCCCTTTGGGGGTTGAACTACCCGTTCACCCGGGTCTCCTAGACCATCGGAAAACACATTATGATTTACATGACAAACAGTAGCAAAAATGACAGTGATGAAGTAGCAATGAAATATTTTATGGTTGGGGGGGGGGAGTGTCACCACAACATGGGGAACTGTATTACAAGGGTCGTGGCATGAGGAAGGTTGAGAACCACTGCTCTGGAACATTGTACTAAGTCTGCACACCGGAGGACATCAGGAGTTGGAAGAGACTAGTCAGAAACGGATTTGGTTTTATTTTTATTCTTATTCAGTTGCTAAAAGAAAACCGGTTCTAGGCTGCCGTTGTTAGGTACTTCCGACCCAAAGCTGCCTCGTGCACACTAGAAGGAAGCCTGCCTGGTGCGGGGCCATGCTCACAGGTGTTCCTGTGCTAGAGCCCAGTGCAGGCTCCAAAGCAACACCCTTGGTTTTCACTACTCTACAGAGGGCAATGGGCATACAGGCATGTACATATGTAAATATATTTCTATACGATGATGGGGAAATAGAGCTCTGTGCATATATTTATAGGATTAGCATTAGGGTAGTAGATGGACATTGGGCCTCCACTCAAGTACTCCCTCAATGCAAGAACACTTTGTTCTATGAAACTGGCATCCCATGCTGCTCACCTTCCCAACACGATTGCTGAAGACAAATGGGTACATAAGCAAATGTGGTAAAAAAAAAAAAAGCTGATGGTGCCTGGCTATCAAAAGATATAGTGCCTGGGGTCTTAAAGGCTTGAAAGTAAACAAGTGGCCATCTAGCTCAGAAACCAGAAAGCCCACATGGAAGAAGCACACCAGCTTGTGATCATGAGATGTCGAAGGAATCAGGTGCCAGGCATCAAAGAACAAAAAAATCATATCATCGTGAATGAGGGAGAGTGAGGAGTGGGGATCCAAACCCCATCTGTAGGTAAGTGAACATCCCAGAAGGAACATGAGGAGGAGACAAGCCAGTCAGGGTGCGATGTAGCAATGATGAAACATACAACTTTCCTCTAGTCCCTAAATGCTTCCTTCTCCCCCACTATCATGATCCCAATTCTACCTTACAAATCTGGCTAGACCAGAGGATGTGCATTGGTACAGATCAGAGCTGGAAACACAGGGAATCCAGGACAGATATAGCCCTCAGGACAAGGAGGGTAGAGGGAAGGTAGGGTAGAAAGGGGGAGCCGATTACAAGGATCTATATATAATCCCCTCCCTGGGTGATGGACAACAGAAATGTGAGTGAAGAGAGACATTGGACAGTGTAAGACATGACAAAATAATAATTTATAAATTATCAAAGGCTCATAAGGGAGGAGGAGCAGGGAGGGAGGGGGAAAATGAGCAGCAGATATTAAGGGCTCAAGCAGAAAGCAAATGTTTTGGGAATGATGATGGCAACAAATGTACAAATGAGCTTGACACAATGGATTGTGATAAGAGTTGTATGAGCCCCCAGTACAATGATTTACAACAAAGAGAAATAGGGCTTGTGCAGCAGTTACCCAAAGCAATGCTGCCTTTGATCTTGTGGCTGCTGCGCCCCTGAGCATTTGATTGTGGATCCAAGCGAGACGAAATCCTTGACGTCAACCTTTTCTCCATCTATCATGATGCTACCCATTGGTCCGGTTGTGAGGATTTTGGTCTCCTTGATATGGAGTTACAATCCATACTGAAGGCTGCAATCCTTCATCTTCATCAGCAAGTGCTTCGAGTCAAGCAAGATTGTGTCATCTGCATATTTCAGCCTGTTAATAAACCCTCCTCCAATCCTGAGGCCCTCTCTTCAGATAACCCAACGTCCCTGCAGTCAGCTCCGTGCAGTCGTTTCTGTACAGACTCTGAGAAGCAGGTATTGGCTTTGCCTCCCTAACCTTCCTGGCCGGCAGGAGCTCAAAGGGATGCAGACCTTTGTCTGCGTTGAAAGCATGCCAAGGACGAGCCTCTATTGTCAGGAGAGATTGAGGTGCAGTGGGACCCCTAACCAATATACCTTGGTGCAACATGAGATGAAATGCAAAATAGTGATGTTGTTATGATATGCCATCGAGTCAGTTGTGACTCAAGCGACTGCGTACACAGCAGAAGGAAGTCCCCCCCTGTCCCCGGCCAACCTCACTATTGTTCTTCTGTTTGATCCCATTGTCGCAGCCATCTGTCGATCCACCTTACCGAGGGCCTTCCTCTTTTCCCTGCCTCTCTACTTTACAAAGAAGTAGTCAAAATGAAGAACTCTTTCAGAATGAGAGAATAAATCACACCAACTTATTGGAGACTTGGAGATTCAGATTCCTTTCTTTGGAGATCTTGTTGGGTGTTTTACCAGCTGTATTTGCATAAAAATTGTTCCTGGTTGCAAACTGTTTTCTCTTCTCCACCTAGAACTTTACAACCACCAGCATCTGCAAGGAATCAAGCCAGTGCAAGTGAGCTGCTCCCAAAGCCGAAGTTTTCATCGCTTATTCTCTTGTTTTTCGCAAATGTGCGTCTTTCTTTCCAGATTGTTTGAACATGGTAGATAGAGTCCATCTTTTATCTCATCTGTCCACAGCAGGTTCAGATACAGCAGTCCTTAGATTACCAACAAGCTCCAGTTCTTAATCTGTCATTCAGAATTGTTAGAGATGGTTCTTGTTGAATAACAAACATCTTTCTAAGAATATAGTACATAATGAACCATTCTATGTCTTAAAAATGAAAGAAATACCTGCAATATGAATACAATGTGCCTCACAAATAAGTGCCTTTTTATTGTTTTCTTAGGAACCAGTCTGAATCGACTCGATGGCAAGGAGTGATTCTGGAGGCCAGATGTTGATAACCCGGGCCCTGCTGGTTCAGCGCCGGGATGGGACGCGTATGAGGTAATGTATTTAGAATTACATTTGCCACCTCATCACTGTTCATTTCAAGTGAGTAGTTTGGGTGTTTGTAACAGCTTGTTATTATGTCCCAAGGTTTGGAAAATATTTGTAATCTTACTGCCATTGACCCAGCCCACGGAGATTTAGTTGATTCTAACGCGTAGAGACCTCTGTAGAGTTTCCGAGGCTGCAAGTCGGTATGGGAGCAGAAAGTGTCATCTCTCTCCACAGAGCTGTTGGTAGATTCTAACCTTTCAGCTCCCAGTCCAGCATTTCTTCACAATATCTTTTTACTGCATATATATATAAAACATTTTGTTTTAAAATTCCATGTTTCTCTTTTATCATTTTGCAATTTCTTCCTTTTAAAAAAAATCATTTTATTGGGCGCTCTTACAGCTCTTATCACAATTCATCCATCCATCCATCCATCCATCCATCCATCCATCCATCCATCCATCCATCCATTGTGTCAAGCACATTTGTGAATATGGTGCAATCGTCATTTTCAAAACATTTTCTTTCTACTTGAGCCCTTGTAACACTGAGCAGGAGAAAGACAAGGATTTCTACTCCCATAACGAGGTGGAGTCTTGAAGCACCACAGGGGCAGCACTGCCCTGTCTTACAGGGTTGTCTTGAGTCAGAATTGACTGGAGAGCAGTGAGTTTTTTGTTTTTATTAATGACACTGAAAATGCAAAACATGACCTTTAATGGTGAATACTCTTCCATTGTTTAGATGAATTGTCATTTTTTGAAGCCATTTATCTACCTGACCAAGTGCACACTGTCTTAGGTAGGACCGGTTTTCCATCCATAAATACGCCCCCTAGAGGTCATGTTCACAGCCTTGGTAGTCCCACGTTATTTGTTGAAGGGAGTCAGGGGACAAGGAAAAAGGGTTGGGTAGAGGCCGAATATAATATGTATTATGAGCATGTATATTCCCACAGAACACAATTCCCTACAGCAAACAGTTAATTCATCCTATAAAATAAAACTGAAGTAATAATATGGCTTGCCATTCTTAGAACTCTACCCAAATGTTAAGCAGAGATTTAGTAGCTAGAGCAATACATAGATTTAAAAAATAGATAATAGACTCCATTAGAATAGCACCCAGAGAAATGGTTTACTCAATTAATTGGAGCAATGACTAAGGGAGAAATTTAAACCAGAGCATTTCAGGGACTCTATACCAATGAGTAGATGGCTCACTTCATTCATGTTTATGTCTGGTTTGGTGGTATCCAAAAATCTATTCAGAAGAATGACCATTGTATTGTTCCAGAGGCTGTCTCTTTCTTCCCTGCTCAGAATATGGGTAAATGTTTAAAATTCATGTCGAGCACAACTCGTGTCCTGTGTTGGAATCTCAGAATTCCAAGCAGCATCACCAGAAGAACATTATGTGGGGTTCAAGGATTTGGCCTGTACTTTCGAGGCAGCCTCCCTGAGCAGGCCCCATTCTAAAACATGTCTTAATGACAAGCATTCACTTGGAACTAAGTTATGCAGAAACAAGAAGAGACGCAGACTCCAAAGTGTCTTAAAATAAAAGATGAATATTCCAAACGATCTCCTGATCCAGGCTTCAAGAATGTGGCCTGGGAATGGAGCCTGTGAGAACCGACAGTGGCAGCATGTGGGAGAGGCGCTGGCCAGGGGGGCCCGGGAGAGCCGAGATGCTCCCACAGTCAGCTCACTCACCCATCCCTGAGTGGCCGAAGCAAGAACACAGATGCGCTCGAGCCTGATTGTCGTCGGTCCCTTCCAGCTCTGCCATTCCGAGTCTGAGCTTTGAGGACAGCCTCTCTAGATGGGGCCAGGTTATTTTCACAACAGCTGGCTGGTAGATCCTCATTTCAAACAAACAAGCAACCCAAACAGGATGAACTTGACTAGAACCATTAGAAAGGAGACGCAGTCTCAGTCACGAGGACTGAGCCTCCCGTAGTTCCCTCAAAGGCACTGCAGCATCCATGGATGAGCAACGGCAGCTCTGGAAGGACCTGCGTTGGAACAACTGCTGGCAGCAGGGCTCTGTGTTGAGCGCCTGGGCCTTGGGGATGCCATGGCCGATGGAGATGGAGTACTTCAGGAAGCCCATGAGAACAGATACAGATCGATCGGGAGGAAAGAAAGCAGAGCTCTCCCCTCCTGTCCCCCACCACCTGCCCCATTTAGACCATAGGAGGAATGGGAGAGGGCAGAAATGCTGCTCAGTGGGGTTTGCCATGACCCACTGGTTGCCACGAAGCCATCTTGACTGAGGGAGTCCTCGCACTGTCAGAGCAGGTTTTTCTCCCTGTCAGAAGTAGATAGCCAGACCTTTCTTCTGAGGCGCTCTGAGTGAACTCTAACTATCCCACCATTCAGTTAGCAGCCGAGCGTGCTGCTTACAGGTTGTGGATGGACAAAGGGTATGGTGGAGGACAACTGGACTTTGAAGCCAGGCTGCCTGGGCCCTGGCGAGTTGTGTGATTGAGGTGGCAGGGGTGGGTGGGAGTGTCAACATGTTCTGTGAGAATTAAATGAAATAACCCATGCTTATCAAATGATCTATATTATTCAAAACGATTATGGTTCAATGGTATGGTTTTTGCTTATCAGCCCTCTATGTTCATCTTCAACTTGACACAGTATTTTCGACCCTGGCATAGATGCATCAAACTGTGATCCTCATACCAGTATGATATATATATATATATATATATATATATATATATATATAATGTTGGTTGTGTTCTGTGTTAAAAGTTATGAAGGCAGACAGAGTTGCTTTCCTGCGACCCAAACGTAAACCAGCTGTATGTAGTTGAGAAAGCGGTATAATCTTCCAGCCCTCTGCTTACTTATGTAAAACAGAGAGGGTTTAATAAGACAACATAGAGCCCTGGTGGCATAGTTAGTGCAGATTGTGCTGCTGGGCACAACGCCAGCAGTTTGAAACCACCAGCCGCTCAGCAGGTAAAGATGGGGCTTGCTACTCCTATAAAGAGGTTCCGTGTCACCAGCACAGGGACCGGTCTCCCCTGCCGCATAGGGTTGCTATGAGTTGGCACCACCTCGATGGCAGTGAGTTGCGGTGGGTGAGACAGCATGTCTGCAGTCTTTAGAAGAATAACCGTCATCCCACTCAGAGCTGTTCTCCTTCTTGTCCGGCTCTTGTCCCTCCTATCTGATACGTCCCTTCTTTTTCGTGTTTCTTCTGTGATCCAAATGCAGGCAATCAGATTATTTTGATCAGTTCAGCAAGTAGGAATCCAGAAGGAGAATCGATCTTCCCACAGCAAATGGGAGAGAGAGCGTTAGAGGCGGAAAGGTTCAAACCAACACTCTTGCAGTCTGGTATGTCTGCTAAACAGAGAGACGGTTTTTGAGTTTTAAAAGCAATATGCTACAGAAATCATCTCCAGGGTTTACCTAGTCTCTCTCTCTCCTCTCTCGCTTTCTCATCTGGCTTCAACTTAGCACTTCCTTCACAAGTACTCATTTTTGCCTTTCATTTCCCCCCCATATAAATGCAGAAATAAATTTCTCCAATTTACTGAAAAGTATCTCCCAAAGGGACCAAGGGAGGCAGGAAATTAGACTGTGGTGCTGAAATCATTTCCCCACTCCAGCTTTACCCTACAAATGTAAATTTAGGGAATTCCACTTGTCAAAGTCCTCTTTGAAGCTTTGAATAATTGGATCCCAATTATTCTTAACCACATTATTCAGGCCTATGTTCAACTTAATATCTAAATAGATTACATTTTTTGCCACCTACTAAAATTCCCCAAAGTGAATCTTGCTACATTATGCTCTTCAGTTAGGAGTGAAATTTCTGACTAAAAATGTTTTTACTCATATCCAGAGATGGCTGCAAAACCCTCTGTGATAAGCGAAGCCGTGAGAATTGGCATCACATTTGAATCTGTATTACTTTGTGGCAAAACTGTGCTCGGGAAGAAGGAATCATTGCACTTTCTCCCAATCATTTTAATACCTGAGACATCTTTCTTCTTACTAATAGCTATTCCTAATGGCTGCAAAGTCACAACAGATCGCAACGAATATAAAGGAAATCACAGAGTCTGGGAAGCATCCCTGTGAACAGGCTGAGCACAATATAAATTACATGTTCTTGCTCGACTTTCAAGAGGAGGAGTTCATGTTTAAAAATGGTACCAAGCACAGTTTCCAGTTACTGGATTTTCTTTTGGTTTCCTGTTTCGTACAGTGAAATGGCTACGATATATTTTGTGTACACTGAATATCTATCTATATCTATATCTACATCTACATCTACATCTACATCTATATCTATATCTATATAATCTATAGCTATATATCTGTAATTTTCCCCCTCTCAGCTCCAAGAAGGAAAGTGAGGAAATAGTGTAAGAACACCCCTTAAATTGGTAAGAACATAGATTTGTATCTTAAGGGAATATAATGGTCAAGAAGTCATTTGCATTATCTGTAGAATAAAAACATACCATCACTGACCAATATGGGTTAAGTCCTAGGTGGGGTAGATACTGCCTGGCTTCCAAGTGTTTAAAATCTCAACTCAACATTATTGCCTTGGATGAATCCACCCAGAAGAGGGGGAAAGAAAGATAACATTGCTGTGATCACTCATGAGCCACACACCACACTTGTTGTGCCCCTTTTATCTCGAATCTCACTGCCTCTTCCCAGTATTTCAGGGTGACAAAGGATCAGTAATGTGCTCAAAGCCCTACAATCAGTAGGTGGTACCGTTGTAATTCGTGCTCAGCCTGCTCTCAGATCTAGTGTATCTACTTCTACCAGAGGTTCTCAAACAGGGGTGACTTTTGGCACAGCACAGCCCTCGTGCACAGGGGTGACATTTCAGCATTTCAAATTCACCAGCCATTCCTCAGGAGAAAGAGCAGGCTTTACCTGCCCATAAAGAGTCACTCCCTCAGGTAGCCACAGGGACAGCTCCACCCTGTCACATAAGGCCACGAAAGGTTGGCATCAACTCAATGCCAGTGAGAGGGGACATTAGGCAATGTCTGGAGGCATTGTTGATCATCAAGACTATTGGAATACAATTAGTACTCAGGGGGCCAGAAATGATACTCTTACTGCCACCAAGAAATGCTGCTAAGAAGGGGGGGGGGGGGAAGGAAGGGATATCAAGGAGTTCAAGAAGAAAGAAAATGTAACGAAACTGATGGTGGTAACATTTGTACACTTATGCTAGATCTAATTGAAATATGGATTGTTACAATATCTGTAAGAGCACCCATTTAAATAAAATATATATTTTAAAAAGAATTTTTTAAAAAGTTAAGCTGCTAGTCGTCCAGTAATGCACAGAACATCTACACCCCACCCCACCCCCACACCAAAGGATTAGTGTACCCAAACTGTCAATAGAGCTGAGTTGGAGAATCTATGCCTTACACCACATCCCAGATGAGGATATGCCGAAATGTAACAAAATGTCAAACCAGACAAAAGTAGACAGCTAGGTTTATGTTTTGTGATAACATGAGATAAAATTATTATGTGATTTTATTGATCCTAATTTAATATTACAAGCAATGGTGAAGGAAAGACGTAGGGAAGCACGCTGAGTGATAGAGGCAAATCATTCTGAAATAGTCCCCCCCCCTTTTTTTCTTAATTTAACTTTTGCTATTTTATTTCTTGATTCAAAACACTAGGGTCATCATTATTGGCAGAACTAAGAAGCAGTGTGGAGTCAATGTATTCACAGATCAGGGTCTTTGCATTCAGAAAATATTTTAGTTATCATATGCAGCTGATCTTGATACTACTTTTATACAGAATATGATATATAGTCACATACTATTTATATGCAATGAAAGAGGTGAAAATAATTTCTAATTACTGAACGACCTTTAGGCAAGCTTCTCCATTAATTTGCTTAATGCTCCATTATTTCTCTTTGCCTCTCTGCCTATCATAAAAGGCTAACCTTTTTTTTAATTCTCCACTCTCTTTCTTCAGGACAAAGTTGGTTTCGAGAGGAGGAGCCTGGGTCAATTGCAGCCATTAAATCTATGAACGGTTGGTTGGAATCTCTATTTCAATGCTCTCTCCAGTTCACACGTGAGTTTTCCAGGTCGCTTACCCCAGGTCTGTGTTGATGGGTCATTTGCTGTATGGCTGGCTTTTACAGCTACTACTACATGCAGGGCCACTTGTTTGGCATCAGCTACTTAAACTGAGGGTTAATATTTCACCTTATGGAAGGACACGTAAACACATGAAAGATGGGTGACAACCGAAGGGAAAGCCTGCCTTGTCCTCCAAGACGCTGCAATGGCCCCACTGAAGTAAGACTCCTTCTCCCTAACCTCTCAGCTTCCTCTCATTCCCCTCTGAGATGCGCTTTGGGTTTTAAATTCTGGAACATAACAATCAGGTGTCTGCATCTTCTATGTCACTGAGTAAGCTAATAATGAGCACTAATGTCCAACTTTCTTTCTCAACCGGATACTAATCTCAGAAAACCTCAAAAACCCAAACTCACGGCCATCAAGTCAATGCCAGCTCACAGTGGCCCGGCAGGACAGAATAGAACAGTCCCTCAGACTTGCTGAGACAAGAACTCTTTGTGGGAGTTGAAAGCCTCATTTCTCTCCCAATTTCAGAGAATTTGCAGCTTAGACTCTATGTTAGCTGTTTTCAGGATCAGCTAAACTTATATCTCTAGCAGTGATGGGATCTGGCTCTGCAAAGTTGTAGATAATTTTCTCCCCTTTCCTTGTAATTTTTGTTCCCTTTCAAAATGTTCTTGGACACCGGGTACATGATCTTGATATCATCAACTAGGAAGGCAGGGGGAAATGTATGCCTTTGAATTGCAGTGCTGAGAAAGAATATTGACTAGACCATGGACTTTCAGAAGAACTAACCATCTGTCCTGAAAAAAGTGTAGCCAAAATGTCCCACATTTTTTAGACATGTTTTAAGGAGAAACCAGCCATGGTTTGTAAAATAGGGAGTAGACAAAAGGAGAAAGTTCTTCAATGAGATGAAATGAGACAGTGGCTACACCAATGGGCTCAAACCTAACAGCAAGTGCAAGGGTGACACAGGACTAGGCGATATTTTATTTTTTGTACATTAGTTGTCATGAGTCGGAATCAAATTGATGGCACCTTACAACAGCAGCTGTTTTATCGACCCAACATAAACAAAAACTACAGGAAAAGTTGCCTATAATGCTGAAAAACCCGGACTAGCAGGCGGAAGCAACAAAGAGCTATTAGAAAACATACTATGGAACTAATAAACACAAACTTATGCAAAAGTGTTTAGACCATTTTGCAGATTTCCAGAACATCGTATTTCATTTGCACAATTAAATGTTCAGAACACATGACTCTTACATGTAAGTGAAATTTTTTAGTGGATCAACATTCTTCCTAATAACTGGTCTGAAATAAGAAATTCTAATTTTATGCATCTTAATTGTTCGGGGGGAAAAAATCTCTTCAAACCCAAACACATGAAAGGTTTTCACTACATTGAGAGAATCCGTGTAATACACGCAGGTTTCTCAGGATGTCTTCTCCCTGAGTTTGAAGTCTGAATATTTGGGAGCCGCAGTTACACTTAGGAGTCTTGGTGGCCTGGTGGTTTTGTGTTGGACTGCTAACCTCAAGGCCAGCATTTCGAAACTACCAGGCAATCGAAGGGAGAAAGTGAAAAAGCCAAATCTTTCTACTCCTCCGAAGAGTTACCATCTGGGAAACCAACAGAGGGAGTTCCTCCCCATCCTTGAGAGTCGCTGTGAATCAGAATCCATACAAAGGCAGCGAGTTTGGTTTGGTTTGGTTTGGTTTGGCTTGGCTTGGTTTGGCTTGGCCTGGCCTGGCCTGGCCTGGCCTGGTTTGGTTTGGCTTGGCTTGGCTTGGCTTGGCTTGGTTTGGTTTGGCTTGGCTTGGTTTGGTTTGGTTTGGTTTGGCTTGGCCTGGCCTGGCCTGGCCTGGCCTGGTTTGGTTTGGCTTGGCTTGGCTTGGCTTGGCTTGGCTTGGCTTGGCTTGGCTTGGCTTGGTTTGGTTTGGTTTGGCTTGGCTTGGCTTGGTTTGGTTTGGTTTGGTGGAGCCCTGATAGCACAGTGGTTAAACACGTGGCTGCTAACGGAAAGCCTGGCCGTTTCACTCCATCAGCTGCTCCCTGGGAGAAAGAAGTGACAGTCTGTTTCCATCAAGATCTACAGCCTCTGAAAGCCTGTGGGGCCGCTCGACTCTGCCCTATAGGAGCACCATGAATCAGAACTGACTTATGGCAATTGGTTGAGTTTTATATCTAAATTACTCTGATGGAGGAAATTTCTAACTTTCCCTGCAAAAGATAGTCCCAATAAGAACGGGAGGGCTCTATAAAAAGCATTTTAGCACACAGACCCACAAAGTAAAAAGAGTTATCAGACCAGATGCCTTTAAATCTTTTATGCTGGATTCTCTGCTTCAAATAATAGTATATTTATTACACATGCATTATGCACAATGCCAATATATGCAAGTGCAATGTCTAGCATATAAATAACCTCTGATGCTGAACTAAAGATATGCACTGCCTCTGCGAAGTCACTGTAGCAAAATTATAAAATGAAGTGACCATGCTCAACCCATGGGCAAAATATTGGACAGGACCATGTGACTGTGTTAGGATTTTTTCCTGGTGACATCTATAGGGGCAAACAGAAAGAAGGAGGGGTTGATGTGTCTGAGCAAGGTGAGTAGCACAGGCCAGGTTTACCCACACCCCCATTTGTAGCAGCCCGCACAAGGATGGGATGTGTGAAGTAGCAGCATGCAAGTGACCATCCATCAGAAAACACAGGGCAATATCCTTGAGAAATGCAAAACCAATTAAGTGAGTCCGATGAGAATTTCCAGACCCCCGTGCTGGGAGGGAGAGCAGAGCAAAGACAAAGTGCAGTGCTTTCCCTGCACTGAGAAGACAAAGCTGAGGGTCTGGGAAAACCAAGGCATCTAGAGTTCATGGGGAAGATAACAAGGAGGAGGGACCCGAGGAGATAAAGCCCTGAAGATATGCAGAGGGCCTTCCATGAGTACCACGTGCAGTACCAAAATCAATGCTTCCCTACCAAGAAACTGCTGAGGCTGCCAAAGAAGAACTTGACCGGCTTGGAGGTAACAGTGACCAGAGTTTGTAGGGGCTGGAAATTGTGCCCAGTTCTAATATTTAAACTGAAAACCTTCAAGATTGACAAGGCATTGGAATAATGTACTCAGAAGACTCTTTCCTCAGAACTGAGAAGTAATTAGCTCTAGACTAAGCACAACTCTAGCCTTGCTGACAAATCTGAATATTAAGACCTGGGAGGCTTCATGTATTTCCAAGTAATTTAATGGCATCCTAAAATAAAGATTTAGTTTAAAATCTTTGCATTTGTAAAAGTATAATCCTATTTCTTATTTTAAAAGTTGAAACTGACAATGTGTTAATTTAAAAATTACAGGAATGCAAAGAAGCAGGAAAACATGGATCACAATGATAGTATATTAATAACTTGAGACTGATTTAGTCATGAATGACATGTTTGAGGGAGCAAAGACCTTATAACTGTCTTCTACATATTCAGAGAGTTACGTAGAAACAGTAGAGATATACAAATAGAACCTATTCAAACTTCCAGAGTTGAAAATTACATTGTGTGAGAATAAAAATATATTGGATAGGATTAACATTTGCTTAGACGTCAAAGAAGAAAATATTGATGAACTCAAGGAACATTTGAAAATATAACACCCAGAAGAAATGAATAGAGGAACAGAGGATCAGCAAACTGGGACACAACTTCTGAAAATATCTATATCCCTTTATGTACGTCTCCAAAGTCTTTGATGAGGAAGAAAGAAAGAGGGGAACAAAAGCATTTGAATGAATCATGGTCAACATGTTTTTCCAAATTTAATGAAAACGATAAATTTAAGAAGTTCAGTAAATGCCAAGCTGAGAAAGGAAAAGAAAAGAAAACACAGGGAGGCACAGTGGAGCTAACTTGCTCACAATGAATAAGAAAGAGAAAATCTTAAAAGCAGTCAGCGAAAAATGATTCATTCACTGCATAAAAAATGAGAGAGAGTAGGGTGACAACAGGTTTTCCATTAAAACAAAGCAAGCAAGAAGACGGGACAGCCACCGATAGAAAGTTACAGCCTAAGAAAATATTCCAGCTGAAATTCTAATTCTATATTATTGGCAAGACCAGAGGAAATGACCGGTTCCCAGCTACCACTGTTGACTGCTTTGATAAAAGATTCTAGATGACTATGATCAAATGGTGTGTGTGTGTGTGTGTGTGTGTAGATGTAAAATAGAATTTCAAATTCTTAGGAAATTCAGATTTCAGGAGCCTTGAAAACAGGATGAACCCCAAGACTATTGCCCAAGATTGCTTTACATTCTTAAGTAAAAAATCCCATTAAGGCTTCTTAAACCCCAACGACAGTTTAATTTTCCTAGTAAAGAATGACACTTTTGTACTCTTTCAGGGTCTCTATAAAATAACACCAACAACAGCAACTGAAGGTTAGACACGGAACTTGAGGACACTGAGTGTGTGTTAATGAAAAGGGATCAAGGGGGAAGAGAGAGTGAAATGATTTGACAACTTGGAAGAACATAACTAAAGTCTTTACAGTGTATGCATAGAAAGAGTTGAATCAGAATCACGACATACTTCACAGTGTATATTCACAACAACAGAAAATAAAAAGAAATTTTACGGTAAAAGGAAACAGGACGAAATGAAGATTTATCCAGATAGAGAAAAGCTATCAGAAATAACCATTGCCCTACAAGAGCAGCCCCAGAAAACCATTCCAGCAGAAGGAAAATGGTCCCTAATGTTTCTAAAGAATAACAGCAGCAATGAAAAAGAATACACACCAAAAATGATCACCACATGGATGATATTTTTCCTTATTATTAAAAGTTGTTTTAAAAAATTTAAACAACATAGCCTGGGGGTTAGAAAATATTTAAAAGTTATATAAATAACAAAAATAAATACTACAATAGTCAAGAGAACAGAAAAATAGCACTAAATTAGTGTAAATATAGCACTAAATATAGCACTAAATTAGTGGAAATATAGCACTAAATTTCTGTACTAAAATAGAAATAGATCTCATACTGATGACTACAATTTCTCAAATTAATGACTACAGTTTCCACTTTAGGAAGCAAACACGGTAAGCTAATTAAATCCAAAGAAAATCAAAGAAAGAGCATGATAAAAATGAGTGAAAAATCACTGAGTTAGACAGTGAGACTATACAAAACCAAAAACAAAAAAGAAAAGCTTATTCTTGAAAAAATTAGTAAAATTGATAAAACTATAGGCAGATGGATTTTTAAAATATGAAGGGCTTCAAAAAGTCCATGGAAAACTAAATAGAATTTTTCCAGCTCCCTCATAGAACACTTCATTACTATGACGAGTGAGGTGCCACCACTAGCATCTACTTGTCATGAAGTACCACACAGGAGTGCTACAGACAACTTCATGCCAATGCACTTGAGAGAAATAGACTAAGCCTTGAAAGAGGCAATCGACCAAACTTCATTTAAAAAGGAATAGATTGCCTAGTCTTATATCTATTTGAAAAATTGAATTTGTAATTTTGAACTTTCACAAAGAAAACTCCAGTCCCAGATGAATCCAATAGTGACTTCTGCCAAATATTTAAGGTGGAAATGGTACCAATTTTGAACAGACTGTTTGAATAAATTGAGAAGAAAAGCTTTCCCAACTTATTCAATTAAATTAGCTGGGCTTGATAACAAAACCAAACAATCACAAAGAAAAGATTGATGTCCCTTGTGAGATGGATGCCAAGATTCTAAACAGAACCTTAGCAAATGGAATCCAGCAACGTGTGTAAATATATGATATATCATGAGCTATAGGACTCATTCAAGGAATGCAAGGTTGGCTTAATATTTGAAAATCAATCATGTCACTGTTTAAAGCAAAATTTTAAAAAGAAAACAACAAACCAACTAAATAAGCAAACATATACGTAGTCACTCATTCCAGATTTTAAAACCAGGAATTGAAGTGAATTTCTTAGTCTGCTGAAGGGTATCTGTAATATGCTTACTGCACAAGCCTGAATGCTTTTCTCTTAAGATCACAAACAAGAGGATGAGGCTCCCTCAGACTCCTTCTATGAGAAACTTAAATCAAGCAATCAAAATAAATATCAAGCATTTAGATTATACAGGAAGATTTAAAACTACTTTTATTCTCTGAGGACATAATCAGTTATGTACAATAAAAGCTACAAGAACTAGCAAGAGTAGAGGATCAATATACAAAAATCAATTGTATTTCTATGCAGTAGAAATAATTGGAAACAAAAACTAACAAATTACAACAGCACAAAAATCCACGAAATACTTAGGGATGATCTGACACAACATGTGTCATTGTACACTGCACACTGTAGACCACAAGTGTTCTAAAAATATTAAAGAAATCCTAAATAATTGGAAATATACGCTATGCTCCGGTTTGTTGTTATGGGCTTTTAAGTCTATTTGGCACCTTGAGAATACAGAACTTCTCTATAGTATTTCAAAAGCTATAATCTTTGCAGGATCAAATATCCAAGTCTTTTCTCCTGTGGAACTGCTGGTAGGTTCAAGTCACCAATCTGGTAGGTAGCTGCTACACACTTTACCATTGTCCAACCAGGGCACCACTGTGTTCTGGGTGGGAAAACTCCAGATTGCTCAAGTATCAATGTACTCCAAATGGACCTACACGTTCAAGGCTTTCCTGTCCAGGATTCTAGCAGAATTTTCTATAGACTTCAAAGGCCTAGAATAACTACTGATCTTGAAGATCAAACAAAGTTGAAGAACTAACACTACCTAATTTCTAGACTTATCAAGTTTCAGTAATCAAGACAGTATGGCATCAGTGAAAAGACAGACATATCAATCAATTGTACAAAATAGAGATTTGAGAAACACGCCTATGCACCTAATTTTCAGCTAGCATCTCAACAAGTATTCCATCAATTCCTGGAGACTGGTTTTAGCCCAGAAGCTAGGATAAAGAGTAGGTATCTGCTTTTGCAGCCACCCTCCCCTCCCCGCCCCTGGTTGTTTTAATGCCCCCCTCCTTCCAGAGTCGGTATCATCTACTTTGGGAACATTGAGCTGAAGAAGCGATAGTTTGAGCCGAACAAGGGAGACTTCCCAGGCTAAAATCAAGAAAGGTGTACATCAATATTTTATCCTTTCACCATACTTATTCAATCTGTATGTTGAGAAAATAATTTGACAATTTGGATTAATTAAAGAAGAATGCAGCATCAGGATTGGAGGAAAACTCACGAACAATTTGTGATGTGCAGATGATACAACCTTGCTTGCTGAAAGGAATTGATGTACTTCTTGGCAAAGGTCAGAGACGACAACCTTCTCTATGAATTATCCCTCCACATAGAGAAGCCAAACATCTTCACAACTGGACCACTAAGCAACAACATCAGGATTAATGAAGAAAGGATGGAAATTGTCAAGGATTTCATTTGACTTGGATTCACAATCAATGCCCATAGGATGAGTGGTCTGGGAATCAATCTCTGCATCACATTGGCATATCTGCTGCCAAAGATCTTTTAAAAATGTTACCAAGATGTCATTTTGAAGACTCCGGCAACCTAACCCAAGCTTTGGTAATTTCAATCAATTCATATACATGAAAAAAACTAGTCGATAAGAAAATAGGACTGAATAATCAACGCCTTTGACTTATGGGGTTGGTAAAAAATATGGAACATGAGGGGGCAGCCCGCCCAAAATGGGATTTTCCCCCCATAAGCTATGTATGTATGCATTTATTTATTTGTTTTACAAAACAACCTTATGACCTTCAAAGTACACTAATTACATTTGTTAAATCTGTGATTTCATTTTTGGAAACATTTTTCAAACTCATCTGTTTGGTTAGCTGAGAGCACCTCCCTCGTTGTTTTTTTTTTTTTGTCTTCACCTCTTTTATGTTATCAAATCTCTGTCCTTTCATCTCCCTCTTCATTCACAAAAAGAAGTCTAATGGAGCGATGTCAGGTGAGTAAGGTGTGTGGGGCAAAGAAGGCATGCTGAATTTTGCCCAAAACTGGAGCACTGTGATGGCTGCAGGTACATTGTGGTGGTGGCAAAACCAGTTCCCTATCTGCCACAAATCAGGCCTTTTTTTGTCACATACTTTTACCCAATCTTTTTCAGAGCCTCTAAATAGAAAGCTTGATTAACAGTCTAACCTGGTGGAATGGACTCCAAATGCACTATCCCCTTCACATCAAAAAAACAAAAGAGCATTTTCTTGATCTTGATTTCACTTGACAAGATTTTGGGGGGTGAGGTGATGACAGTGTCTTCCACTGGCTTGATTGATGTTTGCTTTCAGGGTTGTAAGATAGCACCATGTCTTGTCACCAGTAATGACCTTGGGGGAAAATATCTGGGTTGCTTCGGAGCAGTTCTTTCAAAGCACAGCATGTTTCCAGTTGATGCTCTTTTTCCTGGTCAGTCAGAATCAGAACTTGGCAGAAATTTCACAGTGACCCTTCTCATTTCCAAATCTTCCACTAAAATGTGATGAACTGAGCTCCAAGATAGTCCAGATAATTTCCCCATCTCTTCAAGTCTGTCATTGGTCTTCGAACTCAAGTGCATGATTTTTTCAACATGTTCATCCATTCAGGAAGTTGATGGAATTCCAGAACGAGGTTTGTCATCTGTCGATATCTCACCCTTTTTGAAGTGAGAAAACCACTCACAAACTTGAATTTTTCCCATAGCACTGTCCTTGTAAGCTGTTTCAACATCACAGTTCCTCTGACATTAATCCTGAGCAGGAAACAACATTTCACATTCTCACATCACCAAAACACGAGGTTCGAAAGAGACAGCTTTTATGAAAAAAATCACTTTGACCAGAGAGAACCTTCCCAGGTGATGACACTGGGTGCACTAACTCAGAGGGAGTGGATGGATGTTCGCCTAATAGGAAAAGTGTGTATTTTGAAAGCTTGGCCCAGTGAAGCTTTTTACCATTTTTTTTGGTACCCCCTCATATACCATGGACTACCATATAAACAGGCAAAGCTGTGTGGAAAGTCTTACAGTCAAAATGCTCCTTAGACTCAAGGATGAAAAGTTTTTGTTGCACATTTTAGACATGTTGTCAAGAGAAATGAGACTCAAGGGGAACACCATTGTGATTGGTAAAGCTGATGGTCAGTAAAAGAGTTGAAGAACCTCAAGGAGATGCATAGACACAGTGCAGCAATAATGAGGATGGGACAGCACTGGCCAATGATTTATTCTGCTGTACATAGAGTCACTATAATTTGGAATTTCCTCAGTAGCACTTAACAACAAGCCCAATTTTTTTAACAAAAATGTAGACATTATCATTCGATCCACAAAGGATAGTTTTTCAGTAACGAGTACAGAACAGTTGAATGTCTATATGTCCCAAGAAAAGTAAAAGAAAAAGATGAACATCTAGTGCCAATGCATTCAGATGGAAAACAGACTCAAATGTAAAACATGACACTTTAAAATTTCTAAAGGAATACAAGGTGGGGGGAATCTTTGTGACTTTGGATATGGGAAGATTTTAAAAACATTTTAAAGCATGATTTGAAAACATTAGCCAAAAGCAAATCTCCAGGAATTGATGGCATGCCAACTGAGATGCTTCAACAAGCTGTTGAAACACTGGAAGTACTTAGTTGTCTAAGTCCAGAAATTTGGAAGACAGCTAGTTGGCCAATTAATTGGAAGAGGTCCTTATTTGTACCCATTCCAAAGAACGGGGACCCAACAGAATGTGTGAATTACAGAACAATATCATTACTATCCCATGCAAGTAAATTTTTCTGAAGATCATCCAGCAATGGTTGCAGCACTACATTGACAGGTTGCTGCCAGAGGTTCAGGCTGGATTCAGAAGAGGACGTGGATCAAGATACCATTACTGATGTCAGATCAATCTTGACTGAAAACAGAGAATACAAGGAAGACATTTACCTATGTTTCCCTAACTATGCAAAGGCATCTGACTGTGGATCCTAACAAACTACGGATAGCCTTGAGAAGAATGGGAATTCCAGAACACTTCATTATGCTCATCTGGAACTTGTACATGAACAAAGAGGCAGTTGTGTGAACAGAACAATGGTTTCTCAGATGGTTTAAAACCAGGAAAGGTGTACGAAAGGGTTGTATCCTCTCACCATACTTATTTTAACTGTATACTGAGCAAATAGTCAGTGAAGCTGTACTGTATGAGAAGAATGAGGCAGCAGGATTGGAGGAAGGATTATTAACAAATTCCATTACGCAGATGACATGACTTTGTTGTCCAAAGAAAGAAAACGTGAAGTGCTTGTCCAGGAAGGTCAAGGAGTGCAGCCCTCAGTATGGATGACCACTCAAAGTCAAGAAGACCCACATCTTCCCAACAGGACCTACAATTGACCTCACAATAAACATAACGTTTGAAGTTGTCAGGATTTTGTCTTCCTTAGATCCACAATCTATGCTCATGGAAGCAGCAGCCGAGAGATCAAAAGGTGTGTTGCATTGGATAAATCTGCTGCGCAAATCTATGCAGGGTGTTAAAAAACAGGGAGGTTACTTTGAGGACTAAGGTGTACCTGACCCAAGCCATAATATCTTTAATTGGCTCATATGTATATGGAAGTTGGGCATTGGGTAAGAAAGGGGAAAGAAGAATCAATATGTTTTAATCATGGTACTGGCAAAGAATATTAAAAGAATCATGGACCACTAAAAAAGAAAAAACAACAACAGATCTGCTTTGGAAGAAGTACAGCCAGAATGCACCTTTGCGGCAAGGATGGCAAGAGTTCATTTCATGCACCCTGCATATTTTGTCAGAAGTGACCAATCTCTGGAGTAGGACATCATGTTTGGTACAGGGGCAACTTGAAAAAGAAGAAGGCCCTCAACAAGATGGATTGACATCACAGTGGCAACGACGGGCTCAAATATAACAACCATTGTGAGGATGGTCCAGGACTGGGCAGTGCTTCATTCTGTCGCTATGAGTTGGAAGCAACTCAAGGGCACTTAACAACAACAACAGCAACAATGAAGCGTGATCTGTAAAAGAAATTCATTGGTAAACTGAACTTCATCAAAATTAAAAGCTCTACTCTTCAAAAGGTATAATTATGAGAATAAAAGGATAAATAAGCCACAGACTAGGAGAAATTATTTGCAACTCATATATCTATCTGTTAAAGGATTTATGTAGGGAGTACATTAAGACTGTTCGAAGCTCCATAGTAAGGAAAGAAGTCCAAGGAAAATATGGGGGAAAAGCTTGACCAGATATTTCCCGAAATAAGATACAGAGATGGTCAATAGACAAATGAAACAATTATCACTAATTTGTTTTTTTATGTTCTTTCTTTTTTAATATATCATTTTTGGGGGGCTCTTACAGCTCTTATAACAATCCATACATCAATTGTATCAAGCACATTTGTATTTGTGTTGCCATCATCGTTTCCAAAACATTTTCTTTCTACTTGAGCTCCTCTTTTTTCCTCTCCCTCCCCGACCCTCCCATCCTCGTTAACCCTTCATAGTTTAAAAATAATTTGTATTTTCATATTTTACACAGTCTGCTGTCTCCCTTCACTCACATTTTGGTTGTTCATCCCCTGGAGAGGTGTGTGTGTTATACGTTGATCATTGTGATGGGTTCCCCCTTTCTGCCCCCATGGTACTCCAATCAGTTGATGATGGTGTGACTCCTGCATTTCAGACAAGGGGCAGGTTCTTGGGTCACTCAGGTTCTGGCCTCAGGGCACATGGCCCATTTTACAGAGAGGCTGTTTGACCTCTGCTATCACTGGCTGGAGCGAGTGGGCAGGCAGCAAGAGAGGAGAGGCCCGGCTGCAGAACGGTGGATGCTGTTTTTGCTTTCCACCCGTGAGCACTTACTAGTAGGAAAGGTGCTCTCTGCTCAGGAGGAGATAGTTTGGGGGGACCTGAGATTGCTGAAGAAGGCCATTTATTTATAATATGGGGAGTGGAAAATTAGGCCATTGTATTTCTGCACAGGGGAAGAATTCATAAAAAGTCACACAGAATTATTCTTATATAACTGACAATGACATCGTTGTAAGGTGGAAACAGAGCTTTATTTGTCTTACTTAAAATGATATATAGAGCACTTGTCTGTTTATTCCACTGCAAACAGCTTCTGCAAAAACAGCCGTAAATCCCTGGGGGTTCCTCCTGATAGTTATAAGTTACTTGAGCACAATCTCTCAAGCAAGTTGCTGCCTTGCAGAGATCCATTATTCTCCATTCAAGGGCCTTTCTCTTGTTGTTTGTTTGTTTGTGTTGAGTGTGTATTCCCACCCCCCCCCAAAATTATGTTATATGCAATATTACTTTAAAAAATATCAAATGTTTCAGAACACAGCTCCTTTTCAACTAGGTAACTATATACACCTAAATCAAAGCACGCAGAGCCAAAGGGGAAAACACTCGATAAATAGACTTCATAATCAAATCTGGCTCAGGTTAAAGCGAAGTTAGCTTGATGGATTCCGGCTGGGGCCCTAGTGAAGACCAGGCTGTGTAATTAAGCTACCTCAGCTCAGCCTCCCTGGAAGCTTATGGGCAGCTCAAAGGTTCCAGAGTGACAACCAGGAGGCAATCTTCAGAAATGAGTAGACAGCCAGCCCACCCACGTGCTCGCCCCTCCGCCGCGAGCTGTGTCAGGGGACGCCACTGTTCTTCAGTACACACCCAAATGGCCATGCCATCGCCTGGCCAAGCGTTGGGATTGGAAAACGACCAAGCAAAAAACAACAAATGCTTTAGCCACAGGCCCTGTTTTCTGTTAGGAAATCTGGAGCCTGTCATTTCTGGTCTCTCCCCCACCCCCGCGCACACACGGCATGTATCCACATATACATATATTCCATATATTATGTACCATAGCAGAAACAATATGAATGGCTTTGCAGGAAGGGGGAAAAAACCCTGTGTTGAAATTTTGCTAAGTCACTTTTGTAGCCTATGAACTATAGTTTAAAAATAAAAATAATTTTTTAAGAACCATAATGTGCCAGACACATTGGACACTGAGGACCCAAAGATGAGTGTGACCCGTCACGGCCACAAGGTGCTCACTACAGAGTGGGATGGAAAACCACTGAGACCACTTCGCTATACTACGTGCGATGCTCAGGCAGAAACAAGCACGACATTCTGGGATCACAGACGGGTGAAGGGGCTCAGAGTTGACCTCCCAAAGAGGAAAACGGAACTAAATTTTATGGAACAAGGAAACAGCTTGACCTTCCTGAGCCTCGTTCTCCTTTTTCGGTTCAGTGGGGTTTATAGTTTGTGTATTTATGGGACAGATATGAGACTCGAAGCCAGAAACATTGAATCCTGCCCTCGCTGTCCTCTCCTCTTCTTTCCCTCAAACCATGTGCAGGAAGGAATAGAAACAGTCTTTTGCCAAAGCTGCAGCACCACAAGTGACTGCTTTACATAGGCTGGGAAGGAGAGAGCATTGAGAGAATCATTTCTGACTTCTTTCTATTGTAGCACATTCACCCATAAACCAGAAGGAGCGAGAAGAGCAAATGTTACGCTACGTAGTCCAAACACCATGGAACTGCCCTCCTTCATTTCTTCCTGCATCATACTTATAGGTGAAGGAAGGGCATTTCTTCGTTCTCAAGAGGTGATCCTATGTCCCCTGTGGTTCGGTGGGTACATTGCACCATCCAGCCAACACCTGATGTGGCTGACAACGACGAGCTGGACTCTGTGCCCCCCTTGAAGGAGTCAGGTTGGCTTGGCAGCCCCCACTGTGGGCTCTTTCAGAGCCAGTCTGGAGATTGGAGCGGGCGTCACATTCTTCTCAGGGCAGTCTCTAGCCAGGGTACTTTGGAGCGGGTTCATACCACCTGGCCAGAGAGCTCATTCTAGACACTTCTCTTGCGAACTACACATTCACTGACGTCATGTTTGTAGCTTGAAATCAACGACAAGGAAGCATTTACACCAAAGGAGTAGCAAAAAGTACAAAAAAGGAGTAGCTTTCCCTCCAGCGGCTCTCCACTGAGAGCCAGTAATAAATACTGTTACCCCCGGCCAAAGACTGAGCGATGCAGAGGCTCTTGTCATTTCTGCTCAACGTGAGACTCTTCTAACGAGCAGTCTGTTTCCACACCCTTTGCTGAGCTTGCCAACCCTATGCCGTCTGGATCTTGGGCGGATGCATTCTCCATCCAACACTACTTCCTTCCATTTCCTTTCACAGGTGTTATTTCCTAATAAACTTTGGCACTCTGAATTCCATCTCACCACCTGCTTCCTGAAGGGCCCATTCAATCCGGGACAACTGGAACCAAGAACCATCTGCTAGGAAAGGGTTTTGAGACGGAGTGCTCACCTCCTGGCTAATCCTGAAAGAGCTGCTCTTGTATGCCAAGGTCGGTGTGATAGCAAAGGGCCCTGGCCCAGAGAGAGTTATGCAGACGGTTAAGAGAACAAAGCTTCCCGAGGGGCGACATAGATAAGCGATCAACAAAGCAACAGATAATTGCTGTTGATCCTCATTATTGGCGAATTCTGTATTTGTGAGATCGCTTCCTGGTTAAAAATTCATTGTACCACCCCACCCCTCAAAATTATAGCATGCAGTGTTTTCAGTTATTGGGAGATATGTGTATGCACAGAAGATGGACAAATTTGACTTCTCAGCTAAGGTTAAGCAAGGTCGTTTGGACTAATTCAGTGTTCATGATGAGTTTATAGAACATAATAAAATAAATAAATGGCTGTCCAGTCAACTTCGCCTTGTGGCAACCCCATGCTTACAGAGTGCCACTGTGCCCCGTAGGTTTTTGCTGGCTCTACTTTGCCAGCCTCAGTTCCATGTAGCCACTGGGTGCCTATGAATTGTCAGCTTTTAGGCTAATAAGTGACTGTAAATCATTTGGGCTACCCAAGGACCTTGATAGGACACAACAACCACGGATAAGGAGAATGAGTGGGAGTCGGAAGGTGGGTGCACCATCAACGCATCAGACAGTAGGGGGACCTTACCTAGTCTGCATCAGAGGCAGCATTCAGACCTGCGGTCTTCTGACGGAAGATGTGGGTGGAGCGCTAGGAGGAAGAACACCGTGTCACCACAGCAAGTCCACGCTCTAGTGATCTCCTGAGTCCTCCCCTAAAGGGACACACAACCACACTCACATGCTTGACACGGGACAATATTTATATCACATGCCAATGCCCAACAAAAAGCACACCACAAGCACATAGAACGATTGGAATAGTTGATGTTCGTTTGTGTGTTAGTCTGGGTAGACTAGAGAAACAAATCCACAGACATTCATACATATGTAAGAGAGAGCTTTACATCAAAGAGTAATTATACATTAAGAAAACATCCCAGCCCCGTCTAGATCAAATCCACACGTCCAATGTTAGCTCATATGTCAGATACCAATCTATAAAGTCCTCTTCAGAATCACGAAACACATGCAGTGACGCCGAGTGTAGGAGAGATCACTGACCAGTGGGTGGAAAGTCTTGTGGATCCAGTGGCATTGTAAGCATCTCGGTGCTGGCAGGCGTCTCCATGTGGCTCTTCCAGCTCAGGGCACTAGCGTCAGCTCCACGCGTCTTGTCAGCTGCGATGCTGACAAGGTCTCCCAGGGAGTGAGTGAGCGACCCTCCTCCAGTGAGCGCTCCCTCTCTGTGGCACCTCCCAATGAGGTCACCACCTGCGACCTGATTGACAGGCTAAACTCCACCCCTTCACTCTCAATCCTCTCAAAGTGACAACAGATGATGTGACTACCACAGCTTGGTTTCGTCAGTAACCACCCAGTGCAGGTAACCTCTTCCGGTACTTTGACCTGTCTTGGGAGCTTCACTTTGAACGGAGGGACCCTGTCATGGGCTCAATTGTGCCTGCCTTCCAAGATGTGTCAACTTGGCTGGGTCATAGTTCTCTTTGGCAGTGATGAAATGGTGTCGTATAATAGATACATAATCATGTAATTACTCCTCAAAATGTAATTTTAATCTGATCAGCCAATCAACCGTAAGAAGCCTGGGACAGGACATGACTCTGAGCCAATGTGTGGGGAATTTCCTTGAGGCTTAGCTTGCCTCACCCTTTATCTCACAGGAGTGAAAAGAAGAGGGAACCAAGCAATGAAGCAGGACTCAGTACCATCAAGGATGAAGAGTGTATCCTTTGGACTGTAATGTTCCAATCCCAGGGGAAGATTGCTACCAAGACACTCCAGAGGTCCCCGAGGCTTGCCAAGACCACAGATGTTAGAAGGTCTCAGGGAGGTCCCTCCAGAGCCACCAAAAGAGGAAGTCTCCGAGAGGCGCTGCTCTCAATGGGGATGTCCAGCCTCAACAACTGCGAGAGTAAATTTGTACATTGAAGCCATCCACGTGAGGCGGTTTTATTACAACAGGCCTAGCTAGCTAAGGTGGGTCCATTGCTCAAGCCTGCCTCCCCCCTCTTCCTTTCACATGTGTTACTTCCCAGAAAACCTTTGATATGCTGCTCAGCAGCAGCAGCTTCTCAGAGAAACCAAGCTGGGGCAGGGAGAGAGGGCAAAACCAACTCAACAGGCACAGGGAGGGTCTCTCTGGCAGGGCTTGTGCGAGGCAGAAGAGCCTTTCTGGGGACTTTTCTATGCAGTCTGGTTCCCAGCGAAGGCTATGGAAGGAGCCCTCGTTTCCATCCTGCAGGCTCAGATTCAGCAACTCTGATGACAGCGCCCCAGGCTTCAGCTCAGATGCCAATGAGCTTTGAATCACTCTTCTTGGTCCCTTCTTACCCACCTTTCTGCCCTCCTATTGCTCTCTCCTCCTGCTCCTATTTCAGATTCTCTAGTACCCAATTCCCTTAAAATTGAGATGTGCTCTCTACTATGGGATAACCTGCTGGGCCTCCCCACCACCCAGCTCAGCTCCACATATGCCTCACGCCATCTCACTGCCTGCTGCTTTCAGCCTTCCCCATGATCTCCTGGGTCATTCCAATTCTACTCGGAGAATGGAGTGTCCGGCTCCTACTTTCCACCTATGACCTTTTGCTATCCAGACACGGGGACAACTTAAACTCCCAATCAGGCCTTCTCCTCGTCCAACCCGTTCCGTAGCTGTACAACTATGGACTTGACATTGACTGCCAGACCTAGGGCAGGAGGACAGTTCCATGGCCATTGCTCTCCAGCTTGGCACCCATCGCCCTCCTAGGACAGTGCACTCTCCATGCACTTGAAGTTCAGGGTCACTGCAGAACACTGTGGCATTTCTTCACAGCAAGTGTACTTTGTGTTGACATAAATCTCTGTTTCAAAAGCCAGTCATTCATCAGTCATTAACTAAACCCTTCCTCTACGCTAAATCTGAGTCCCATCCAACCAAGTCAAGCTCGGATACACCGCATAGATAGGGTGTGAGACACACCACATATGGTGCGGGCTGTTTGCTATTTGATTGACCACACTCGGAATTCCTTCACCAACATTTTCTGTAAGTATTCTCATATTTCCAGTATGAATATTCAGTGTGGCAATCAAACTAGGACTGCTTTACAAAGACAAAAAAATCTTGTTTCATTGACCTTGACATGATCAAGGGCGTTCGCAGGGCCGGAGCATAAAGCATTTTGTTGTGTCCATGACTTCATTATTCCCACTCTCTCACTCACAGTTGTGTCATTTCCTTGTGAAGATCTGTCAGTTGGGACAGAGGTAGTGTCCTCTTTCTACCAGCATCAGAAAGTTGTCTTGTTTTGCCGTGTGTTTCCTGGGAAGAAGCCAGGCCTACATAGCGTGATACAACTGGAATGTTTAGAGATAGGGAGGAAGAGAGGTGACTATTGAGACCAATCTGCATGCATCCTAAGAAGTTAACCCATCTGCAACCCTGCAGCCCACGCCCTCTATTACCCTGCCTTTACTACGCCACCGGCTGCCTGTCTTATCCCAGGAAATGCTTTCCCAGGAAAATCAAGCTGCAAATAATTTTATTGTTTGTTCCAAGAACTTCCTGAAAACCAAAATTTTGTGACGATAGACAAATACCCCATTCAACTATTTATTATTACACTAAGTACCCCTTTCTCAGGGATCATCCATGCTCTTCCAAGGAATCCTCGCCTGACTCTGCCCTCCAGCTCTGCTTAATCCCAATTGTCTCAGCCCCCCACCTTCCACCCCCATTTCTCCATTTGTGTCCATGCTAGACTGAAAGAAAGGAGAAATGGGGCGGGGGGGAGGGGCGCATTCTACCCTCTGCTGTAGAGGGCTATGAGTGAGATGGCAATGAATTTGGGGTTTTTTTGTGACTGAAAGGCCTGCCTTAAACCAGGCTCCCCAAACCTCCCATCTCACTTTTTCCTTCTCATGGCATAGTGGTGACTCAGAGGCTACGAACCACAAGGTGAGTGGTTTGCAACCACCAGCCACTCTGCAGAAGAAAAAGGAGGCATTCTGCTCCCTCAAAGAGCGACAATCTCAAGCCCACGGGGCGGCTCTACCCCGTCCTAGGGGGCCGCTCTGAGTCTGGAGCAACTGAGGGCAGCGCGTTTGGTTGGGGTCTCAGAGATACCACTCCAACACATGTGATGGTGAATGTGTGTGTGTGTGTGTGTGTGTGTGTGTTTCGCTCGGGAAGGAGGAGGTCAGGCCTCATTGACGGAGTCCCCACCTCAGAGGAGGCCTGGGGGTGCTAACCTCAAAATCTATAAGCAGAATCCAAACCAAACCTGTTTCCATAAGGATTTGCAGCCGTGGGACCCAAGGCCAGTTCACCTGTGTGCTGTAGGATTGCTGAGTCAGAATGGACTTGAGGACAATGAGTTTTAACTCACTGCCAGTGAATAAAATTGTCCCCCTGGGGGGGGGGGGTGTTCCTAAACTGTAACTCTTTCCAGGAATGGAAAGCCCCATCTTTCCCCCATAGAGGTCCTGGTGGTTTTGAACTACTGACTTTGTAGCCCAAGAGTAACCACAGTGTTGCTGACTGAGTACCCATAATCTTGCTGCCCTTGAATCATAGCAACCCGAGAAGACAGGGACAGCTGTCCCTGTGGGGGTCTGAGTCTGTACACCTTTATGGAAGTAGAAAGCCCTATTTTTCCCCCAAGGTGTGGCTGGTGGGTACAAGCCATGAGCTTAAAAACAAGAACAAACAAAGGATCTTATTGGTCCATAATTCACATATCGCACAACTCAATAGTTCCATCCTGTCAAGAAGAGTTGTACACTTTAAGAACATTTTCTTCGTTTTTGTACTCATTGTCATTAGCTCCCCATTCCCCCACAACCTTCCCTGCTACACCCCCATGAAACTGTCAGTCCATTATTGGCTCTATAGATTTACCTATCCGGGATTTCACATACAAAAAAACTTGAGAAAAAAACACACACACACCAAAACTAACAGCAACAACTAAGTCAGCAAAACAGAGGGAAAACCTCAATAAAAAAGTTGAAAACATGAAAAAACTCGAACAAATTTAAAATGAGCCGAATGATAAGTGTTGCATTTGAATGGAACTACACCTGCAATAATCCACTTTCCAGTGCACTCTGCAGGAGAGCAAGGCTGTTTGCCTAGCGGCCCAACTCTTGTGCCGACTTAGCGGTCTTTTGTGGAGGTTCACAATGAACAGCGCCAACGTCTAATGGGAGTCAGAATGAAAGAAATGGAACCAGAAATGTATATATAACCCGCCAGTTCTCCTGGGGTCAGAGACGAGCCGGGGGAAGATTTCATAAAGATGGGCTATTGGAATTTAGGGAGCGGGAACCATTAAGGGGGGGCTTATACCGTGTAGCCACTCTTTTAATTCTCACTTAGATGGCTTTGGGGATGATTTGGGGGTGCTTTTGGAGTCATATGGCTCCTCTTCAGCTGCCCCTCCCCCCCAAAGGCCAGAGGTTTAAACCCACCAGCTGCTCTGAAGGAGAGACATGCAGCAGTCTGCTCCCGGAGAGAATGCAGCCGCGGAAGCCCACAGGACCAGTTCTTCTCTGTCCTATAGGGTCACTAGGAGTTTAAGTCAACTCCACGGCAGTGTGTGTGCGGGTGTGTCAGTGCCTGTGTCGGAATGAGCACTTTAATAAGAACTAATATGGAAATAATTCCAGCGTTTCTTCGGCAGCTACTCTGTAATTGTACAATGTGTTGAATCATGAAGCTCCCACCAAAAAAAATGAAGATTTTGGCTTAAAAATAAAGTGGGTGGCAGGGAGAAAATCCTGTAGAGACTCTTCCTGTCTGCCAGCTCCATCCTCTTCTTTCTACGGTGGACCATCCACACCCCACCCCCGTTCCCACCATCTGGCCGAACCTTAGCACGGTACCATATTCCACAATCAATCACCCGTATTTCCTGCAACCTTTCCAAACAGAGGAAAACACGCCAAGCACTTGTTTAAACAGAGCATATTCAAAGTGAACCTGATGCTCCCGCTCGCTTGTGTTTCATGGGATCTGATTGCTAAGAAGAAGAGGACAGCTGGCTGCCGGGGCACCAAGCTATTGTGGCCAAATATCAAGCACATTAAACACAGTGGGTGTTTCCGGGTGTGTTCTGTTTAGTTTGGGGTTGGTACCGTTTTCTCTGAGGTAAGGATGGCCTTCATTTTGGCAGGTGGCAATCATCATTGAAAGGACTGTATTGACAACTATTTGTCTTCTGAGGATAGTCCCAATCCGAGAATGGATTCAGGTGTGTGAAGCAGAATGGAAGCCACTGCAGTAGAAAGAACTATCCTGGCCGCGTTCTAATGACACTTTGACCATCCAAACCAACCAAAAGCCGCCTGGGTGTCTGAGCTAACTATTTCCACCATATTCATAGGAAAACGTCAACCTGATTTCCTTTGAGCTCATGTTCCAGCTCCGGTCAAGGACTCGGTCTAACTGTGGAGAAGCCGTCCAGGGAGGGGAGGGAGTAGGAGAAGCTTCAGCACGGTCTCTTTCTGCTCTTTGTCTGGACACCAGGGTTCAGAGAGTCCCCCCAAACGGCCTGGGTTGATCAGGGCCATGCTCGGCGGGTCAGGGCGACACAGGCACAACCTCCGATCTCATTAGCACAGTTGAGTTCGTATTGTGCCCGCATTCATTTTCACTAATAGGATACAAACATGTAATGATGTGTAAGTGTTTTTTAATGTCATGTAAGTGAAAACAGGTGGGTAATTTACCACGTGCTCCTTACAGATTGGAGTTGGCATTTCACAAAGAGCATACTATTTTCTTTCTTTCTGGGTTTTTTTTTTTTTTTGGGGGGGGATAGGTGTAACTTTTTTTTTTCTTGCGTCGGATTTCAGCAACTTTGTGTTTTTGGTTTTTTTTTTGTTGTGGTTGTTTTTTTTTTTTTTTTTACCAAATCACTTAGTCAAGCCCAAGTCAGATATCATACCAGGTCTATGGACCCAAAACAAAAATCAAGAAAATGATTTTCTGGGTTTGAATGTTTCAACAAACAACAACCAGGTTTATATCATTAACCTCCATTCAGAAGAGAAGGACTGAGGGAAAGAGTGGTCTAAATGAGGCATCAGGGGTATTAAAAGAAGTGTGTATTCAAGAATGTGAGCCCTTGATTACTGTATTGGTCCTGCCTAGGTCCATGGCTGCTGAACTAATGGCCAATCCTTGTGGCCTAAGTCAAAATTCTCACTTTATGAGAGTTGCAATCCGCATTGGGTAGTGTTGATTCATTTTAATTTTTTCCTGGGAAGTTAGAGAGGGAGAGGGTATCTTCAGACCTCTTCATTAAAGACCCAGGTTACTTTCTTGCTGCCGCCTTAATTATCAAGCTATCAATAATCTAGATAAACTGCGTCTTTATTAATATTAGCTGAGCTAAGAAAACTAGAGGAGCCAGGTGTCTTCATGCCTTTTTCTGGGTTGAGTGTTAGCCAGAGTCTCCCATGATGATTTGCTGATGAAAGGTTATAATACATTTCATAAATTCTGAGGAAGTGAAGAGCTAATTTTCAAAGTGACAGTGAGATTCTTCCTCCTATTCCCAAACTCTTGAGGAGATAACACGTTTCCAGATTTTCCGTTTTCCCACTTTAAGAGTGCAGCCGAGGAAACATGTTCTCTATCATGCTCCTTTCAGTGGCCTTGCTCTGGGTCTCAGGTTGCTTGTCTTGCCTGTGATTGTACATTCCAGAATGCCCGGCGGGAGGGAGACATTGGGCCCAGACACAGCCATGGGAATGGAATTCCCCATACCTTGTGAGTGACCTCCCATTTGACCTTAAAATTAAAAACTTGTTTGTGAACTCCTGAGAGAGAGCGGGGCAAAAAAAGTACACAACAGTAGCTGTTGTTTAAAAATATAATCGGCAAGCATAGGATTGGAACAACACATGAGTCAATCTCAGGCTCCCTCAGATTCCAACAATTTACAGGCCAGACTTCCTGTGTTTTTCTGCCCGTGAATGGACGCACCTCCAGTGTAAACATCAGAAGGGGAAACAACTATTCCTTTCTAATCCTAATTCAGGATGGCCACTGCCCGCCCCCACCCTCCCCTCACCCCCCTCCCCACCCCCCCGCGTGCTTGCTTTCGGGTTGGCATGTCTCCTGCTTAGTTTCAGCCACAATCTGAGAACTTCACATCCAGCTTGCTTATGTTTAAATGCACACAGGAGGGTTTGGGCACAAGAGACATGCGTGAATCTTAACTCTATCACCTAGCACCATGTGACCCCCGTTTCCTGCTCTGTAAAATGGTGATGAGGGTGGCTGCATAGCTGACACTGCTTTGGGATCAGAAGGAAGTGAAGGCGTAGTCGAATTTCACGTATGATATCCTGTGTCATGGGATTTTCTTAGTAGTAGTATACTCGTTTACTGGGGCTGCTATAACATAAGACAGTAAAGTTGGTGGGTGCCCTGAATGGAAGTGTTTTATCTCAAGGTTCTGGAGGAGTCTGAATTCAGGATGCTGCCAGCTGGGTTCATGAGCTCTCCGTCCACCTACAGGGAAGATCCTTCTTTGTCCCCGCCAACTTCTGGTAGCCGTAAGCAAGCCTTGACAGTCCTTGTTTTGTAGATACAGCTTTATTACCTATGCGGGTCTCTTTGTGTTTGTCCTTCTCTTTTAGAGCCTAGGCTAGGGCCCATCTGAACTGACCTCGTGTTAGCTGAAAGCATGTTCCAAGAACCCATTTCTAATCAAGGTCATGTTCACAGACGCTGCAAGTTAAAGTTTCTGTAGTACATTTTTTTGGGGGGGGGGTGCACTATTTAATCCATAGCACTGAAGAAGCCGCTCGGGGACCATTTCTGCGAGAGGTCTAGATGCCTTCTGTGAAACCAGGTGAGCAGAGTCCATTTCTGCCCTCTGAGACTATGTTGGACACAACCCTGTGCTGCGGATATTGTCAATAATGTATCACATTTCACAGTTTGCAAATCTGTTCCCATGATATGAGTTCATCCTTGCAACTGTCTTATAATTAATCTTTGAATGGTTATTATGCCTGTATTTTCCAGATGAACATATTGCTCTCTATTTATGTATTGGGAAGCTGAGGTCCAAATATTTCAGCGAATCATTCGAGCCCACATATTTATGTGCAAGTGGACAATGAATTTGTGGAAAGTCCTGCCTTAGGACATTCTTGGCCATTGCAGTTGGGCAGGTGGGCAAAGGAAGTGCCTTCCCTGGCAAGTTGGAATTGATTCTTCATTACTGCGAATGAAATCGGAGTTGTGTGACCTGTAGAGTGGGGATTGTAAGTGACCAACAGACAGTTCCCTGTGAGCCAGAAAAGCAATATGATTTAGTGCCAATGTTTTTGTTTCTTTGCCATTCTCTGGCACTGTGGTGATTTAAGGGCCATTTGCTGAGAGTTTGGTCTTTTTGGCTTTCTGTGCTGTTTTGTTTACCAAACTAAGCGCACCACTGATGAATTCAATAGATGGTTGTACATCACGGTGTGTAGGGTATCTTCAGAATTCCAAGTTAGGGGGAGCATACATTGTTGCCATAAAAGCAGTAGACCTATGAGTTTCCTAAGGGTTGGGATGTTCATTGTCATGTATAGAATCTGTTGCTTCCCAATGCCCGCAACGTGCTGGTGTAACGCTGATGCTCACCCGTTCCTATTTATTTGACTAGCAGTGATATATCCAGAACTCTGCAAAAAAGCTAGGCAGAATAGTTTCTCCTTTAAATGGTACACCATGGTTTCTGTGGCTAAGGGGCTAAGAATCTTGTAATCAGTAATTGCTTTGCAGACATGGCAAGAACAGTACATGGCAAACTATAATTAAATATCACCATGTGTTTTGTAATGCTCCAGCACCAGAGGAGTTTGGGGAGATGATAGTTGGCTACAGTAGGCAGAGAAGAAGGAAGGAAGGAAGGCTATATCCCTCTCCTGGCTTGACTGCCCCACTCATCCTGTTAGTTCCACAAATGGCGGCTCCTGGTTGTGATGACAGAATCATCATGGGAAGCCCCGAGGTAGAACTATCCCGTGGGCTCCCAGGAAGGTAATTTTCTCGGGGAGTAGAAAGCCCAGTTTATCTCCCGTGGAGCAGCTGGTGGCTTCGAGCTGCTGACCTTGAGGAATGCAGGCCAATACTAGACCAGTAGGCAGCCAGCATTCCTATCAAAGTAGTTGTTTCTTAAATAAGGCCCTTTAAAAAACATACCATGCTTCTGGTCTTAGTGACTTAGTGCTGTAATGGCAGCTATATTGTAAATGGGTGGCTGTAACAAACAGAAATGTATTCTCTCAGTCGTTTGGGAGGATGGAGTTTGAATTCAGGGTGGAGCTCTGGGAGCCCTCTGTGTCTCCTGGTTCTAATGGGCTCCCAGTGCAGGGACCCTGGATGAACAGGAAAAGCTTTGTTCCCAGCCTTTTTTCTTTTTAATGGTAGTAGGTCTCACTTTGCTGTCCAATTGTCAGACGGTGGTGTCTGTGGGTTGCTGGAAGCTATCAGTGTCACTGGTATGTCGAGTGCCAGCAGGTTTCAGTGGAGCTTTCAGACCAAGAACACAATATGAAGAAGGACGGGGCTCACCACTTCAGAGGCAGGAGCCTCTGAATGCTCATGCAAAGCTTCAAAACATTGTCCGATAGTGTCGGTCTAATCAATGGAAGCAGAACCTTGTCGGAGAGAGTGCGGGAAGAGGGTCCCAGCGCACTGGAAACGTGACTGAGGAGGGGCTGACTTCTCAGAATGGAGTTGACCATGGTGACATGAGTCAGGTAAAGCATGTCGGGGAGGAGCTTTAAGAGCTTCATTTGCTGATGGGACACTACTCAAGATTGGAAGAAACAGCTGCAAAATTAAGCCCAGGATCAGAACTTGGAAGGTGTGAACCATGAATCTAGGAAAATTGGAAGTTTCACAAATGAAATGGAATGTATGGAGATCAATATCCCAGGCATTCTTGAGCTGCAGTGGACCTATATTGACCTTTTTGATTTAGAAAATCATATTATTTGCTATGTCAGAATTACATAATCAAGAGAAATGGTGTTACATTTATGGTCCAAAAGGATATTGTAAAATCAATGTTGAAGTACAGTGCTGACTGTAATAGGATTATATTTATCCGCTTTCAAAGAAATCAAATCAATACAACTATTATTCAAATTTGTGCACCTACTACAAAAGGTAGTGATGAATAAATGTTTTAAATTTGCCAATGAATTCAGTTGGAAATTGATCAAATATACAGTCAAATGCATTGATAATTATTGGCAATTGGAATGCAAAACCTGGATACAAAGAGGAAGGAACAGTAGTTGGAAAATATGAAGTTGGAGATAGAAATTAAGCTGGAGATTGCATGATATAAATTTGCAAGACCAACAGCTTGTTCATAGCAAATACCTTTTTCAACAAGATAAAAAGTGACAATACACATGAACTTCCTCAGATAGGATACACAAAAGTCAAATAGACTACATCTGAGGGAAGAGAAATGGAGAAGCTCAATATCAGTAGGTGAAACCAGGCCATGGGCCGACTGTGGAACAGACCATCAATTGCTCATATGTAAGTTCAGTTTAAAGGTGAAAAAAAAAAAGAAAACATATCCACTAGAGCCAAAATAGGACCTTGAGTTATTCCACCTGAATTTTGTGAACATCTCAAGAACAGATCTGATACCTTGAAAACTAATGACAGAAGACCTGATGGGCTGTGGAAAGACATCAAGAACCTCATTTATGAAGATTCAAAGATCATTAAAAGACAGGAAAGAAAGAAAAGATCAAAATGGATGTCAGAAGAGACTCAAAACATGTCAAAGGGTAGTTTGAGAAGACAAAGTCAAGTATGATATTAAAATGTACAAAGATATAGAGTTAAAAAAGTGAAAAAGGAAGAAAATAGTCAGCATATTGTAAACTGAAAGGACTCAAGACAACATTCAAACCTGGAGCGGTACTAGTGAAAGATTCTGTGGGCAAAATATTCAGTGATGCAGGAAGCATCCATAGAAGATGGAAAGACTACACAGAGTCACTGTGCCAAAAAGAACTCTTCTAGGGGTAGCAGATGGTCAAGCACCAATGGTTCTGCAGGAAGAAGTTCAAGCTGCACTGAAAGTACCAGCCCCAAACAAGGCTCCAGGAATTGGTGGAACACCAATAGAAATACTTCAAGAGGCTGATGAAGCACTGGAAGCACTCACTCATCTATGACCGTCAAATTTGAAGACAGCTACTTGGCAAAGTGACTGAAAGCGATCCATATTTGTACGCATTCCAAAGAACAGCAACCCAACAGAATGCTTAAATTATAGAACAAGATCATTGATACCACAAGCGAGTAATGTTTTACTGAAGATCATCCAAAAATGATTACAGCATTACATTGACACTGAGCTATCAGCAGTTCAGGTTGAATTCAGAAGAGGATGTGGAACAAGGAATAGCATTACTACTGTCAGATGGATCTTGCCTGAAAGCTTGAATACCAGAGATGTGTTTACTTGTTTTATTGCAAGATAGTTACTGTGTGGATCATAACAAATGGTGGATAACCTTGGGAATGGGAATTCCAGAACACCCCCCCATGGTGCTCATGCAGAACTTGTACATGGATCAAGGGGAAGTTGTGCAAATATCACAAGGGATTGCCACATGATTTAGAATCAGGAAAGGTGTACAGCGGGGTGGTATCCTCTCATCATACTTATTCAATCTGTGAGCTGAGCAAATCATCAGAGAAGCTGACTTATATAAGGAATGTGGCATCAAGATTGGTGGAAGGCTTATTAGCAACCTACGTTAGGGAGATGACACAACCTTGCTTGCTGAATGCAAGGAAGACTTGAAACACTTGCTGATGAAGATAAAGGATTGCAGCCTTCTACATGGATTGTAAATCCGTGTAAAGAAGACCCAAATCCTCACTATGGAACCAATAGATGACATCATGATGAACAGAGAAAAGGTGGGACTTGCCATGGTTCAAATCCAACCTTTTCTCCATTTATCACGATGTCATCTATTGGCTCAGTCATCTGTGTGCTTTATACCTATGTGTAGGCGTGTGTTTCCCTACTGTAATTAGAGAGAATTTCATCCTTTTATATCACAACTAAAGTAAATAATAGTGTAGTGGGATTCCACAATGGGGAAAATTGTCATTAACTTTTATGTTCTGTGAATCCAGAGTCTAGCCCATAGCAGATAACACGAAGCGTAACAACATCCTCCCTCGTGCCCTCTCCTCCATCCCACCCCCCTGGAATGGTAGTAGCCTAGCAAAAACAAAGGCACTCAGCTGTCATGTCAGAGGACCCTTTTGGTGGGAGGTATTCAATCACTGAGCAAACAGTAGTGCTCAAAACTCAAGGACCATTGAGCATTCATACATTCAGGGAGGGGGGAAGGAGGGTTGAGTAATTCCTAGATGTTGTTTAAGGACGGCATTTGATAGGAAACCTAAAACCTGTGTTTCTTTGGACTTTTTGGGTGTGTGTGTGTGTGCTGAAATCACCATGTTATTGTGATGAAAGAAATATAAATAAGATCTAGCCTAGAGGAAAGAGCTTTTCTAATTTGCTAGTACAAATGGATAACATGCTTGGCTGTTGATGGAAAGGTTGGAGGTTTGAGTCTACTCAGAGGAAACTTGGAAGAGAGGCTTGGGATGCACAATTCTTCTGTGATGCCCAGAGCATTGGAGCATCGCCCCGAGTCAGAATGCAGCGAGCGCCTTCTAGGGAAGCCCTTTCTCCCTGCATGGCTTCAGAAGAAGCGCCTTTTTCTCTTCTGAGCTTCTCTCTGGGCAATTTGCAAGGGGCTTGGCATGTCTCTTTCTTGTTTCTACTACTTTCCCTGGTTTTTTAAATTTCTCTTATTGACCAAAGAGTTTGAAAAGTTACACCCCTGGACGCAAATCTTGTTCCTTTAACGTAATACAGACAACCGCTCTCAAAGGGGACTCCAACCACTATGAGCTAGGATTAACCGTCCATTGGGGGAGGGGGGGCATTGAAAAGTTTGTGACAGAATCCCATGATCTTTCACTTCATGTTTTCAGGACCATTTGGGGAGAGGTGATTCAATCCCAAGCACCATCCTTAGGAAACATTTGCTTTATTTAAACGAACTGAATTGTAATAAAACCACCCAAGCCAGAGTGTACCCAGTCTCCATAGTTGGCTTGTACCGTAAAAAAACAAAAACACAAAAACTCAAACGACCTGCCTTTGTGTTGGTCCAGACTCACAGGGACTCTACAGGACAGGGTAGAGCTGGGGGAAAAGGGAGCCCCCTGCTGCTCTGAGTGGTGACCTTGCAGTTAAACCCCAGGCCACGGGGCTCCAAGTAGCTCTGGCTGTAGGGATTCTGAAGGGAGGGCACCTCCCATGGGTCAGGCCTCAGTGGAGAGCTCATTTCAAAGGTAAATTCAGTGTCCACATAGAGACTATTCTCCGGTTATGTTTTCAGCCACAAAAGAGGCCCCAGTCTCATCTAGAACTTAAGTCTTAAAGGAACAAAGACAGTACAAAGACCCATGTACATCATCTGGAAGAAGGAGGCCATTAACATGAGGGCGCCGGAAGATTCACAAGCAGGTCTCTGTTGTTGCCAGGTGCCATTGAGTGGGTTCCCACCCATAGCGACCCTGTGTGCAACAGAAGGAAACACAAGGAAACACGGTGAGGGCCCTTCGCCTCCAGGCTCACAAGGGTTCTCATGCCTGAAGCCATTGTTGCAGCTCCTCTGTCGATCCATCTCATGGAAGGTCTTCCTTATTCTTACCACCCCTCCACTTTACCAAGCATGATGCTCTCTCCAGGGACTGGTCTCTCCTGACAATATGTCCAAAGTATGTAAGACGACATCTTGCCATCCTTGACTCTAAGGAGTACTCTGACCGTGTTTCTTCCAAGACAGATTGGTTTGTCCTGTTAACAGTTCATGGTACATTCAATGTTTTTCTCCAGCTCCACCCTTCTTCTCCAGACTTTGTTAGTCAATGTCCAACTCTCATTTGCATATGAGGCCATTGAAAAATACCATGGCTGGGAGCAGGCTCACCTTACTCTTCAAAGTAGCATCCTTGCTTTTCAATACTCTGAAGAGGTCTTGTGCAGTAGATTTACCTAATGTAACTTGTCTTTTGATCTCTTGACTACTGTTTCCATGAACAATGATTATGGACCCAAGGAAGACAAAACCTTCGGCAAGCCCAACCTTTTCTCCATCTATCATGATATTATCTATTGGTCCAGTTGTGGGGATTTTGGTCTTCTTTACATGGAGTTGTCATCCATACTGAAGGCTGCGATCCTTTATCAGAAGGTGCATCAAGTCCTCTTCACTTCAGCTAGGGAGGCTGTGTCATCTGCACATCCTAGGCTATTAAATAAGGCTTCCTTCACTTCGGATGTCAAATTCCTCATAGTCACCTTCTCTGATGATGTGCTTCACAGATGGAATAAGTGTGACAGGTTACCACCCCGATGAACACCTTTCCTAGTTTAAACCCTGCATGAAACCTTTTCCCATTTGCACGACTGACTCTTGATCCATGTACAAGTTCACATAAGCATAATGATGGGCCCTGGAATTCCCACTCTTCTCAAGGGTATCCACCATTTGGTATGATCCACACCGTTCATCCTCAGTTTGCTATGATCCACGCATGTCACCACCAATAAACGAGATAAATAGGGCATGGAACAAAGGGAACTACCAGATATTCATGACTGGAGGCCAATCAATGCCTTACAGTGATGGTCAGGCCAACAGCAGCTGGAATGCGCCCATGACTGGGATATGTACATTGTTAGATAGGAGGGCTTACAGGAATGGCCAAATGCCCTCTGACCAAGACAGTAAGGAGAGCCTGACAAAGCATGACCCAGAACTATGTGACCTTGTGTACAGTCCCCAGTACAGCAGTCTCCATCAAGGACCCACCCAGGCAAGCCCTGAAGAGAGAGGCTGCCCCTCCTTGGGTTGGCTGAATAGGGGTGGAGGTAATCTACTTTCCAAGACACTCTGCCCGAGGGCAAGATTACTCACCTCCTTGGCTAATAATCAGAATGAATTTAATGTAGGATTAGCTTATCTGGGGACCCTGCAAATGGATTTTAGGCTGCCACTGCCATCCATAGCATTTTGCAAACCAGGGGCCTCAGAATTTAAGCTTTAATATAGTCTTTTATTACTATTTTTGTTTTCTGATGGTAATTTAAATTAATTGCAGAATCCCCCCTCCAACCACAAAGCAGCACAAGCAAACCAAAATAAAAACATGTACTTTAAACACCATTAATAGTTTGCGGAGAACATATCTAGGTAGATCATTTTTAATAAAAGTAGGGCTGTGAGGTATACACAGTCTTATCCTACTTTTCCTAATAAGCAATATTACTAATTGGAAATGCTTATAAAATATCCAATCACATTTAATTCCCTATTGTTGAACATTTAAGCTCTTCTCAATTTTTCACTATTCAAAATATTAAAAAATTAGCATACTTATAAGAATACATAACTAAGTGTTTATAACCTTGATTATGTCACAGAATCACATATTAGAGGAAAATAGATCTTTCATCAGACCAAAGGGTAAGCTTTAAGCCATTTCTAAAAACAAAGGAAGAAAATAATAGAGGTTTAAATCAACACAAATGGAGAACCCTTGTCTCCGTTTTTGCCTCCTCCTAAGATTATGCCTAATTTTCCAGCCACAAAGCGAATAAATATGTAGCCCTATTAACCATATGGAAGCCCTGGTAGTGTAGTGGTTTCGTGTTGAGCTGCGATCCACAAGGTGGAAAGTTTGAAACCACCAGCTGGTGCAGGAGAAAGGTGGGGCTATCTACCTGGGTGAACCACTGCAGTGGCAGAAACTTACAGGGGCAGCTCAACCCTGTCCTAAAGGGTGACTGGCTTGCTGTAGCCTCTGTGGGAATGAGTTTTGTTTTAATTTGTTTTGGTGAGTATTGACCAGTGCTACATTTGTTTTAAAAGCAGACGAGAAGGGATGGATTATGCCAGTATTTAAATTCCAAAGGTCCCAACAAATATGGAGACCAAGTATTCAAATGTAGCTATTTCAAGCAGGACGGATTTGCTCCTGTCCTCACAGACCACCTCTCCGGGCATGGGCTTCCTCTTTAGGTAATCAACAGGCCCAAATCCATCCCACCTACAGAATCAGGGTGAGGGAGAGAGAAAGAGAGAGAGAGAGAGAGAGAGAGAGAGAGAGAGAGAGAGAGAGAGAGAGAGAGAGAGAGAGAGAGAGAGAGAGAGAGAGAGAATAAAGAGGTGATCCCACCTGTCTTACAAATCCCTCAACCTTTTTATTTTATTTGGATAAGTAACATTTTAAAGGATGAATGCCATTTAAACCTGTTAAGAAGCTTATTTGTTCTAACATAACACACAAAAAACACATTGGTGAATTATCAAGCTGACAGTGCACTTAGTAATGAGTGAGGATTAATGTCTTTGCAGAAATGTGATTCATGAATAAAAACTGATATAAAATTAAGCTCTAGACATCCACAGTCATTTGTAATCTTTAAAATGAAGAGTGTGCTGAGTGGTGGATTATTTTGGCTGGGGCTGGGGTCCGTTAATCTCTTCTGTCTTTAGGGCCAGACTTAGAACATGACACCCAAGTTGGGCTGGCAGGGGCTCTCTGTTCCCTGCTCCTGCCTCTGGCCTTTGCATGCACCTACAGGCCCGTGTAGCCCATTTACGCCTCTAGCCCATTTACGGCTTGACCTTCTCTTTCTTCTCCAGAACGATTTCCCCCAAATGTAAACTCTTAAGGATGTGTCCTAAACCTAAACCTGATGTTACCCTTTGTGCTTGTGTCTCCAAAGTCAACCCTGACTTTCCAGACTGCCTCCCCTCTGTCCTACCTCTGGTCTCCAGCAACTGCTTTTAGCCAGGCCTCTGGGTTTTCACTTTGGCCCAGCCAACTTCACCATGAACTTGGGTTTGAGTGTAAAGAGGCAAGAGAAAGGTAGTGGGAAGGGGGTCAGTGGTTCAGACAACAGAGGCGCTGACCCCAAGCTCCCAAACCCAAGCTCTCGTCCAATGAGCGGATTTCAACTCACAGCGGCCCAATAGAGAAGATTCGAACCGTCCTGTGTGGGTGTGGTTTTGTACGAAACACCATTTTATAATATAATTAGTCTTATAATGAGATGGTGGCTCTTTTTCAACTCTGGCATGTTTAACACTCCCAATTTTTACTTTTCTTTCACTTTGAATCTTCATTTCCTTCCTTTCTTTCTTTAAAGGTCATTTTATTGGGGCTCGTACAGCTCTTATAACAAGCCATGCATCAAATATCTCAAGCATATTTGTACATATGTTGCTATCATTGTTTTCTAAACATTTACTTTCTATTTGAGCCCTTAATATCAATCTTCTTTGTCCCTCCCTCTACCCCACCCACCCAAGTGACCCCTTGATTAATTATAAATTGTTGTTTTCTTTTATTATTATTTTCATATCTTGCACCAACCACTGTTTCCCTTCCCTCCCTTCTGTTGTCCACCCCCCTGGGGTGTGTGTGTGTGTTTATGTGCAGATCTTTCTGATTGGTTTTCCCGTCTGCCCCCCTTTCCCCCAACTTCCTTCTACCCTCCTGGTATCATTCCCATTTCTGTCCCTGAGGGGTTTATCTGACCTGGACTCTGTGTGTCCTGAGCTCTTATCTGTACCAGTGTACATACTCCAGTCTAGCAGGAACTGAAAGGCAGGACTGGGTTCATGGTAGGGCGGGGGGGTGAGGAAGCCTCAAGGAACCAGAGGAATATTGTGTGTTTCATCAGTGCTCTACTGCTCCCTGGTTGACTCGTCCCTTTCTTGTAATCTTTCTGTGAGGGATGTCCCATAGTCCACAGATGAGTTTTGGGTCTTTGCTCCAACCCCCCTCATTCTCAACAATATGTTTGTTTGTTTGTTTTGGGTGCTTTGATGCCTGTTGCCTGATCCTGTCGACACCTCATGATCACACAGGCTGGTGCGCTTCGCCTGAGGGTTTGTTTTTTTTCTGCTAGATGGCCACTTGATCAACTTCAAGCTTTGAAGACCCAGATACTATATCTTTTGATAGCCAGGCAAGCTTTCTTCACCACATTTGCCCTTGCACCTATTTTGTCTTCAGCAATCATGCCAGAAGGGTGAGCATCACCGAATGCCAGATTGTTAGAACAAAGTGTTCTTGCATTGAGACAATGCTTTGAGCAGAGGCCCACAGTCCATCCACTATCTCAATTTATTACCATATAAATATATACACATATGCCTATACCTATATTTTTATGAATTGTTGTATTTACATATGTACACACTATGTTTTTACCTCTATCCATAACTTTGCTTCCTAGATCTTTCCTGTTTCCTTTTACCTTCCTCCTGTCCTCCCTGTGGGTTTTGAGGCTGTAAATATTTTGAGTAGAAAGTCTCATCTTTGTCCTTTGGAGCTTCTGGTGGGTTCAAACTGCTGACCTGAAAGTTAACAGCCCAACTTGTAAACAAATGAGCTGAAACAGACTTGAAACCAGTTGTCGAGCCTCTGCTATCTGCCCCCACGGTGTAAGAGGGAAGAGGAAAGCTTTGTTGTGGTTGCTTCGAGCTTCTTCAAAGGTAGCAGCCCCTGTCTGTGCCCATTGTAGTCACTTCCAGTCCAGTGTGGTTGGGGCTTGTTGAGCAGTGGCAGGAAAAGTAGTCATGGAGGGACCCAGAGGCAAGGCAAGAACTCTGGATAATAATGTAAAAGCATGTGTTAGTCTGGGTGCTTTAGAGAAACAAATCCACAGAAACTCATGTATAAGAGAGAGTTTTATAGAAAGGGTAAGTGCACATCAAGAAAACATCCCAACCCAGTGCTGCCCAAGCCCACAAGTCCAACATTAACCCGTATGTCCAACACCAATTCACAAAGTCCTCCTCCAGCTCACAAAATATGTGCAATGAGGCCGACTGCAGGAGGAAAGCCGAATTCGTGAACATGTAAGCATCTCAGCGCTGGCAGGGGTCTCCACATGGCTGCTCCAATACCCGTGGTTGCATCGGGGTAGGTCCATGCAGCTTCTCCTCAGGGATATCTTGCAGGAAGTGAGCCTTGCAAGCTGAAGCAGGGAATTGACTAAGGCAGCTGCACCCTGGTCCGACCATCAGAAAGCAAGAGACCTGAAAACTAGAAAGGCGAGGCTCACTGAGCCATTTATCTTTCCGCCCTCAATTAACCCCACATGTGTTTATCAGCCAGGTTGGCACAATAAACTAACTCAAAGCAATATGTAGCCATTGGAGAATTTGAAACTAGGGAGTGGATTCGCCGACTTCTATGAGGAAGGGCTTTCATAAGTTCATGGAAAAATCAAATGGAAAGATGATGGGATTTTTCTACAAAACGTTTGAAGCCCCCTCATATTTTTTTAAAGCACTCTCTGAGTGCTGTGCGGTGGAGAATAAGTGTGGGGCAGCAGGTGGTACAGAGACACGGGGAGGCCTCTTGAAGTCACCCAATGAGACATCTGGGCTGCACTTGGAATTTAAAATGAGAAACTGGCTGCGCCTTCCCAAGAGCTGCTTCAGTTAGGGTTCTTTGGTTGCATGCAGCAGAAATGAATTCTGAATCACTTGGGTAAAATGGGAATTTATTGACATGGAATGGGAAGAAGGTATCCAGAAATCACCATAGGAAATGACAGGAATATCAGAGCTAACCAAATACTTACTACCATTGAGACAATTCAAACTTGTAGTGAAAGTAAAGGAAAGAGTAGAACTGCCCTTCCGAGTTTCCCAGACTGTAATTCTTGACCAGAGCAGAAAACCCACACTTTCTCCTTGGGAGCTGGTGGTTTTGAACCGGTGGCCTTGTAGTTAGCATTCCAACTCATAACACTAAGCCACCAGGGCTCCTAATCTCACAGCAGGGCCTACTTAATAGTTAAAGAGTCCAAAATGGGCATGAATGACAAATAATTAAAAACAATACCTGTATTGCTCTATTTAAGATTTGTTGGCATCTAGCTGAGTGGGTTTTGCCAGAAGCCCGCTTGGTAATCAAGCTGAATCAGGTTTTAAAGTTTCGACAAGACTGCACGCAATACCTGCTATCAGAAAGTTGTTCCGATTTATAGCAGACCTATAGAATGGAGTCGAAGTGCTCCCTGGGCTTTCTGAAGTTGTAAATATTTTTGGAAGCAGGGAGCATCCTCATTTTCTGACATAGTGGTTAGTGGGTTTGAGTGGTGATCAGTTAGCCTCTTCTGCCTTTAGGACCATGTTTAGCACCTGTCAGTCAAGGTAGACTGCCAATGGCCCTCTGCTTGAACCACTGACCTTGTGGATAACAGCTTAAGGGGGATGGAATTACCCAATTATAAATGAAGACACTGCTACCAAAAGGTAGAATGGATTCTGGGTGGTCCAAATATAACAACACTCCAAATATAACAACACCCTTAAATAACCCTAACCCCATTTCCCTCCTGGGGCTCAGTTTCGACCAAAGGAAAAATCTGTTCTTCTCTCTGCTCTCTCATCACCAGGTTTCGTCTGCGCTACAAAAACATGTCTTACTTATCTACCTCTTCTTGTGCACACCACCTAGAGATCAGTTTGCCCGCAAGCACTGCTTTGATAAGGAGAGTTACAGTCCTGTTGTGGGGAAGTGCGGGTCCTGGACAAATCCTCCCAGCTCCCCACACATGCTCAGACACTGCCAGAGCTTCAGACTGGCCATATCGTTTGGCTCTCTGCTCCCCCAAGCCAGCAAACAACCTCATCTTCATTTCGCGGATGTTGCTCTTGCCTTTTCTCCTGGCTCTAGCGCATTCCCCTGGTCCTATGATGTTTGCTGAGCATGCCACTCAGCGCAGAATAATCACGCTTGTACTATAAAGCAATACTTCTCAAATTTGACGTACATCCCAAACACCGTAGTTCTTATGAAGATGAAGATGAACATTCATTGTGTCTGAGATGGCCTAGCATTCTACATTTCTAATAAGCCCCGAGGTTCTGCTGATGCTTCCGGTCGGGTGTCCACGCTTGGAGTAATCATTCTTTAACGTGCAGGGACTTCACAATGGCCGTATCCACTCAAAAATGATCCCGACTGTTGGGTGGTCTCTCAATTTTTTAAAAAACTGTTTTCAAATATCTCATTTAACTCTTAGAACAACACTATTAACACAGACAAAATTGTTATATCAATTTTTAAACATTTTACTGTTCTCTTTCTCTACACACACACACACACACACACACACACACACACACACACACACACACATACACACACACACACGTTCACCTGGTTCCTTGGAACCTTTTCAAAATCAGTTGCAGACATAATCATTGCATCATCTCTAAAAACTAACAACTACCACTTAAGAAAAAGATACGCATATGCTTAATCTCAATGTCACTCTCACATGTAGAATTTAAACATTGACACTCTAATTCTATGATACAGTCCATATTTAAATTTCTCTTCTTCTCCCCAAAATGTCCTTTATAGTAAAATTCTTTTTTTTTTAACTTAGGATCTCATGAAGGATTTACACATTTCATTAGGCCATTATGTGCTTTATCTCCAATTCATGTTAAACAATAACATTTTTGAAGATATCAGAAAAGTTGTCATGGAAAATATACCATATGGATATTTGGTTAATTGTTTTCTCACTAGATTCAAATGAACAAAAATATTATGTAGATTATAGGCACCCAGACTTATAGGGCTACAGTCCCCTTTTAAAAACAGCTACTCAGTGCCTCCTGGCAATTAAAAATGTCTGTAATATAGTCCATAATCCAGGATAAAGGATAGGTATCTGCTTCTGCACCCCCCAGGATCACTCAGTGACCTCTTTTGGAAACACCAACATTAAATATGGTACTCTATAAGGTACTGCCTACTGCACTGTAAGATATGGATTAGATACAGAGTAATGCAAGAATGACAGATTTATTGTCAGAAGTAATACAAGCTAAAAATAAACACAACAGTGTCTGTACAGAACCGAAAGAAGAAAAAAAGCTGTCAACCTCAGGATTTATACCATGAAAAGCATTGGGCTGCTAACTATAACCTTGGCAGTTCAAACTCCCTAGGTGCTTCCCAGGAGAAACTGTGGCTGCCTGCAGAGGTCGGCAGCCTCGGGCACCCTGAGGAGCAGTTTGATAGGGGCACTGTGAGTGGGACTCAGATCAATAGCAATGGGGTGTGTCTAGTCACTATAAGAATCATAGGAACCTGGTTAACCTCCCACTTTAAGCATATGATACATGTATGCCAGGGATGTGTTGTTCATGCACACATAGATTTTTTGCTATTTTCATAATTAGAAGCCATCCTTCTGGCAGCCTTTTCAATATCCCTCATCAACACCACAATTCAAATTCATCATTATTCATTGTCCAGCTTTTCCATGAATAGGAGACATTTGAAAACACCCTAGTGTGGTAGGTTGGGTTGTCTAGAGAAATAAAACCAGGGACACTCATATATGTACAAGGAAGAACTTTAATCAAGAAGCAGTTTTATGGCAAGGAGGCATCCCAACCATGTTCAACTCAAGTTTGTAGGTCCAATGCTCATCAGAGCCCTCTTTAGTCTCATGGAGCTGCAGGCTGATGATGCAGAAAGGCAAAGCTGGAAGCAGGGAGATCACAGGCCGGTGGTATCGGGTCGTGTGGATCCAAGGTCAGTCAGTGGAAACATGGTGGAATGCTGATAGTGCTCCAGGCTGGCAGCCCGATGGGGTAATCCCTGGAGGCAGACACCAAGTCCCAGTGAGGTCCTATTGATGAGGAAGGTGAAGGGTCAGAGAGGAAGGAGACATTCCCAGTGCTTCTCCTCTCTAAGTAAGGATTTATGCCATACTCGCCCCTCCAGGAAGGCATCGTCAAGCTGTGACCTAATTGACAGTTTGGACTCCACCCCTACATGTCCAAACAGAGTCAAGTTGACATAAAATCTCATTGCCACCCATGCCTTGGGCCAGTTACACTTTGATCTTTAAAGTGACATCTTTGCTATTGCTATATATTATTTAAGTATGTCTTTGCAGCACATTAGGCTAGTGCAATATGAGGGGACTTTAAAAATGTCATGGATATATTTCATTATTTTAAAATTCAATCCCCCCCTCCCCATGATTGCTTTGAAGCCCGTCATGTGGTGTTTGACCATGATTGCTTTGAAGCCCATCATGTGGTGTTTGATTTCTGTTGCTTCTTCCATGGGCAGAGATTGTGAATCCAGGTTAAATCCCTGACAACATCAACCTTCTCTCCAGTTTGTCATGATCTTGTTTATTGGTCCCCTTATCAGGATTTTTGTTTTCTTTGAGCTGTATTCTGTTTTTTTTTTACCCTAACCCTAACCCTAGCCCTAACCCTAGCCCTAGCCCTAGCCCTAACCCTAACCTTAATAGAGGTGTATTCTGTACTGAAGATTGTAGTCATTGACCTTCCTTAGTAAGTGCTTCATATGTTCAGCAGGCAAAGGTTGTCATCAGCAAATGGCAGGTGGTTAATGAGTCCTCCACCAATTCTGATGTCATATTCTTCATAGAATCCAGCTTTTGGGATCATTTCTTCTTTATTCAGATTAAATAAATGTGTTGGAAGGATACAGCCCTGGCATCCTTCTTTCCTGCTTTTTAGGCACGCAGCTTCCCCTTGATTTGTTTGAACAATCGGTCTCTTCACAGGTTCTGCATGAGCGCAAGTAAGTATCTAGAACTACCAATCTTTGCTCTTGCTACCCATAGTTTGTTATGATCCACACAGTTGAATGTTTTTGTGTGGTCAATCAATCACAAGTAAACGTCTTCTTGGTAGTTTCTGCTTTCAGCGGAGATCCATCTTGTTACATGTCTTCTTCTGAATCTGATGTGGATTTCAGATGCTTTCCTGTGGATGTATTACTGCAACTTTTCCCCCCTCAATTATCTTCAGCATGACTTTGCTTGCATGTAATATTGATGATATTGTCTGCTAATTTCCATGTTCTGTTGCATAATCTCTCTTTGGAATGAACAAGTAGGTTTTTAGATCTACAAGAGTAAAATAAAATGAAACCCATCCTTCCTCTGGTTGAAATGCCAGGTTTCTCCAATTGCCTGCCAGGGATGGGCAGTGATTTGTTCTTGAAATACTGTTTGGGAAGTATAAAAAGACTACAGCAGGGAAGAGATCCTAAAGAACCTTTTGTTTTCTTAGTATCTTTCCCTTTAACTGTTTTCTGTATTTTTTTTCCTTCATAGCACAAAACCATTACCTTCTTCCTGTTGCTTCTCTTTACAGAGGACATTGACCTGCTGTAGAAAACAGCCCCGAAAGCCTTCTTGCTCATCATAAGAACTAATGGGGCGAGACAGCCATGGTGTGAAGTAAGAAATATTGATTTTCCCCCCTTACCATCTCCTCCCTGCAAACCATCCACCCCAACCCCCAAACACATTGCCATCAAGTCAAGTCAGACTCCAAGTGACCTTATTTATGATTTCTTAGGAGCCGAGCTTTACAGGAGCAGACGGTCTCCTCTTTCTCCTGAGGACGAACCCTTGGATTTGAACTGTCCACCTTGTGATTAGCAATCCAATGCTCGCCCGACAGTGCCATCACACTCCTTTACCTCTACACAGTGTATGATAATTTCATTTTCCCCAGAAGAATTACTTGTGTGTTTCAATTAGGCATCCTCATTATGCCCTACCTCCTCCTCAAGCTGCTTGCCCAATCCCCTTCTGTGGAATGATTGGCCACAGCTGGAACAATAGGATGGATGGCAGGCCCTCCGCGTTAGTGTCCACAGAAGCAATTAGGGGAACACCAAATCTCACCCAACACTTCCTCCTCTCCGCTGCCTATTCCCTACCCCAAATAAAGTGGAGATTCACAGCCGTTCAGTTGCACATGGTGATCTGTTCTCAAATGTTAGAAAGAAAGAAAAAAATAAATTCCTAAGTGTGTTTCTCTCAGTAACCGCCATGCATTTGTTTTGCGGGATGATCCCTGCCACTTGTATTTACGATATTTGCGATTTACATATTCAGAGCGCTTGGGCTCGCATAGCCAGGTGGACAATGGTCTGATCTATTTTGTGCTGTGTGGCATATACCATCTCGAGTTACTGTTCATGCCACTGCCGTTAAAGGCAGTTTAGTCTCTCTGTCACGAGTCCTGGAATTCATGGGTTTGTAACAGCCGTAAAAGCACACATATATTCCACAATGACAAAAACGCACCGTGGGAGGGAATCCTTATGGAAAATGAGAGGGACTTACCTTGCTTACTGTTTCAAAAGCCAAAAAAGCAATTGTTTTCAAGCAATTTACTTTTTGGGCCCATCAACATGAAAAATGGCTTAATTTAATTTCTTAAAAGAAATATGAGAAGCAGGGCAGTCATTGCTAGATCCATTGCTAGGTTTTTAAAAGTCATTTCATTTTTTAAAAAGCAGAGACTTGTTGCCTTTCTGGAATAAAATTATACAGGCATAAAACATGCTCACCTTCTATGTGTGTGCTCCTTTTGCCTGCATCTTAATCTCCGTTGACTGTGGCTTGTTGATCTGGGATCGCAGGTGTGCTCTGTCTGCTCAGCCATTGCTCTCATGTCAGCCTTTTCCTGAGCCCTGGTGCTTGTGTTGGTAATAGAATGTTCATTATTTCCTCTCTGCTCATTTTTGGACTTTTTATTAAAAAATGAATTCATTAATATGACATTTGTATCTAGCCCCCAAAGTTAATAATTAAAAGCCTTTGGGCTTCAAATTTAACTCTATCAAATGACCAAGTTATAGATGATGAAACCCAGTCCCAAGGAGTCAATTCCCATGCACGATAGGACAGAGGACTACCCAGACAGATGTCCAAGGCTGTACTCTTTAAGGAAGCAGACTGCCACATCTTTCCCTCACAATGTAGCTGCTGGCTTTGAATCACACATTTTTCAGTTAGTTGCCAAGTGCGTGACTGCTGGACCACCAGGACGCCTAACAGATGATTAAGGATCACAAAGATTCAGTGGTCAAGCTGCCCAACCCCAGTTTTCCATGTCCTTCTGGAGTTTGTCTTTCATTTTTCCCTTACATATCCAGTTCCCTTTGACTCCTGGTCATTGATCAAGACTCTCTCTCTCGCTGCCATCTAGCTGATTCCAACTCACAGTGACCCAAGAGGACAGTAAAATTGCCCCTGTGGGGCTAGCTTTGGGTCTTAGCTCTCTCTGTGCATATTTCAATGCAAATAAGATGGGGGTATGGTACATGCCCTGGACACCACCAGAGAGCAGTTTATATTACCAGGCACTGCCCCTGGTCCTTCCTCAATGGCAGTAAACACAGAGGCATAGCACAAAGTGGGCACTTGCTCCGGAGTGCAATCTCAAGTGGGCATCCCCTGAGGCACAGAATGACATTCCAAAACAACACAAATGCGAAAGGTTCTTGCTGAGGCAACTGTGCAAGGAAGGAGGCAGGCAGACATTGTTTCTGGCATGTTGTCAGGATCCATGTGTATATTCATATTGAAACTGGGGCCTGGGGCCGGGGGTGGGGGTGGGGGTGGGGGTGGGCGGGAGGCGGGGCGGTGGAGACGGCAATGGTGGTGGCCGGGCGCTATCTAGTTCTTCTGGTTTCAGGGTACTGAAGACTATGGTTTGTGGGGCTCATTATTTCTTTGCATTGATTGTTCCTTGGGGGTTTTACTATTATCATTATTAATATTAAAATTAAAAGAAACATTTTATTAGGGGATCATATAACTCTTATCACATCAATTGTGTAAAGCACATTATTATTATCATCCCTCCTCTGGACTCCAGATGAGGTGGACCCAATCTTTGTCTATTAGATGACTACTTCTAAGATTGTAAGGCTCCAATCACTACTCACCACAGTAGGATACAGAATATTCTCTTTGTGGACTATGTTATGCCACGTAACCTAGACGTCTTCTGAAATGGTGCTCCTAAGTCCCCAAGCCCAGTAAGTTATTACCTCAAGGTCTTTATTTATGGCTAAGAAGTTTTTGTTTAATGTTTGCTTACCAGTCCCATATGCACACATACCCTTGGCTAGATTTACAGCACACATAAAGACATATGTAGAAATAGTCTCCACCAAAACTTTTTAAGAGGGTAAGTCTAAAAGTATTGCTACTAAGTTTCCACTTTCTACAGGCATTTGTCTGTTCCAAACAAAAGGTGTTTGAACATGCCTCTGCTATCAGTGGACGGCTACAGTAGTGTCTTTCATGAATACGCTGCCTTACTTTCATTAGCGTGTCTTTGAAATAAAAGGCCTATCACAACAGTGTTTTTGTTTTCGTTTTTTTGGATCGTTGACCTGCCTGGCTTCTTTGATAAAATGTCTGCTCAGCATTCTGTTCATTTTTGAAACGAGATGATTTGTCTTTTGTGGTTGAAGTGCTGAAATTAAGCGTCAGTTGAGAGATTAGTCTGTGTCCAATATGTTATGAGTCCCTTCTCCCCCCGCACTCTCTGTTTGCAGATTCTACTTTTATTCTCTGGAAAAGTATTTCTATGGACTTATATGTTTAAATTCTAGGAGGTTACAGTCATCTAATTTATCTGCTGTGATTGGTGCATTTTTAATGCTGTTTGATCATTTACACTGTAAATTAGAGACCTTATAATTTTTATTTGATCATCTTTATGGTATTAGGTTTTCCCTTTAGGTCTATGGTCCATCTTGAGTTACTTTTTGTATGGTGTGAGATAGGGATATGGTTTCATTTTCGACACCTAGTTATGACAGCATCACTTATTAAAAGAAACTGCTTCTTCCCTAATTAATAAACATTGGACTTTTGATGAAAATCATCTGTTTAAGTGCACTAACCAACCCAAGGGGAGGGTATTGTTTATATCTCCACAGGAGAGGGAGAGAGGGGCCAGACTTCAACCTGGTGCACCAAGACGTGAATGCAACATACCGGCATGAAGCAGCAAACCAATAGAGAGGTCTGCGGAACTAGCCCCTGTCCCAACCAGATGAACACTCCCCAGCCCCCCTCCCCACAGAAGAATGCAATATAGAGGACAGCACTGAAGCTACAGCTCAGGGAGAGGGGTATATCTCATCAGAGTACACAGGAACAAACAAAGAGGGAAGGAGAGAGAATGGAACACATCCTGCTCCACCAAGCCCCGAGGATGATATTTCTGCTTAGAGCAGCCAATGCATAGAGAGGACCATAGGGCCAGCTCCACCAGGAGATAGGACGTCCCTTGCTGACCCCTCGCGTTATGGGGGACAACACTGAGACACAGTGTGGGAATTGTGCCTGATCTGACCCCACCACACTAGGGTGAAACACTAAGGACATGCAACAGAGCAGCCAGAGAATCAAGGCAATGAAGTTCCCAAGGAATACCAAAAATAGACTTTGGGCCAGGGTGTGACACCCTGTCAGATTCGACTGGAAAACCCTCATAAAGGTCAACAAACATACCTGGAACTATTTATAGGCTTTCCTTTTGTTGTTGTTGTTGTTAATTTTTGTTTTATTTTGCTTTGTCTTGTTATGGTGTTTATTATTGTCTCTATGTGTCTATCTAGATAAGCTGGGTTGGATAAACAATCCAGAGGCGAAAACAACGGGACAGATGGTTTTGTGGGGAGAGGAGAGCAACAGGCAGGGAGTGGGGGAGGTAGGAGGGTCCCCAACAAACCCAGAGACAAGGGAACAACAAGCGATCTAAAATCAATGGCGAGGAGGGTGTAGGATGCTTGATGGGGCTTGATCAAGGGCAATGTAGTTGAGAGGAATTACTGAAACCTGAATGAAGGTCAAACATGAGAGTGGGACAAGAGGAAAAGTAAAAGGATATAGAGGAAAGAACTAGGAGACAAAGGATATTTATAGAGGTCTAAATATAGGCATGCATATATTTATATATAATGATTGGGAAATAGATCTATGTACATATATTTATATGTTAAGTATTAAGGTAGCAGATAGACATTGGGCCTCTACTCAAGTACTCCCTCGATGCAAGAACACTTTGTGTTAATAACCCGATAGTCTGTGATGCTTACCTTCCCGACCCAATTGCTGAAGACAAAATGGATGTATAAGTAAATGTGGCGATGAAAGCTGTTGGTGCCCGACTATCAAAAGACATAGCATTTAAAGGCTTGAAGATAAACAAGTGGCTATCTAGCTGAGAAGCAACAGAGCCCATATAGGGGAGGCATACCAGCCTGTGTGATCATGAGGTGTCAATGGGTTCAGGTATTAGGCATCAAAGACCCAAAACAAAAAATCATATTGATGTGAATGAGGGTGGAGGCAGTGTGGAGATCCAAAGCACATCTGTAGACAATTGGACATCCCCTTACAGAAGGGTCACAAGGAAGAGATGAGCCAGTCAGGGTTCAGTATAGCACTGATGAAACATACAACTTTCCTCTAGTTCTTTAATGCTTCCTCCTCCCCACTATCATGACCCTAATTCTACCTTGCAAATCCTGCTAGACCAGAGCATGTACACTTGTACAGATAAGAGATCACAATGCAGGGAATCCAGGACAGGCAAACCCATCAGGACCAATAATTAAAATAGAGATAGCAAGAGGGTAAGTGGAAGGTGAGGGGATCAACTTGGACCTGGTCACAGTGATGGACATAGAACCCCTCCCTGGGAGATGGACAACAGAAAAGTGGGTGAAGGAAGACAGTGGTCAGTGTAAGACATGAATAATTTTTTAATGAATTATCTATGAAGGGTTCATGAGGGAGGGAGAGTGGGTAGGTGGGTGGAATGAGCTGTTAACCGAGGGCTCAAGTAGAAAGAAAATGTTTTGAAAATGATGATGGCAACATATGTACCAATGTGCTTGACACAATGGATGGATGGATGGATTGTGACACGAACTGTAAGAGCTCCCAGTAAAATGATTAAAAAAGAGAAAGGAAAAGAAAACCATCTGTTCATATGTGGATTAATCTATGTTTGGATTTTCAAGTCCGTTCCATTGGTATGTGTGTATGACATGGTAGCAGCACTAGGTTGTTTGGACTTCCATGGCTGCACATTAGATTTGGGGATCTGGAAATCTGAGACCTCTTACTTTTCTTTTGTGGCATTTTCTTCGTTGGGATGTCTTTACTTTTCATACAATGTCAATGCCGACTTTATCTATAAGAATGTTGATGAGATCTGCAGATCATTTTGAATAGTACTGACATTTTCACAATGTTAAGTCTTCCTGTCCATGAGCATGATATATAGTTCCCTATATGTAGGTCTCTTTCCATTTCTAATACTGGCATTTTGTCGTTTTCTTTTCATTAATACTTTGTTTCCCTGGTTATATTAATTTCAAAGTATCTCATCTTTCAGCCAGGCCCTGACAATGGTATTGTTATTCTGATTCCCTTTTCAGAGTTCTCCTTGTTAATGTAAAGGAATGTGACTGCTTTTTGTTCTATATGTTGTATATTTGTACCCTGCCACATGCTGAATTCCTCTATTAATTCCAGTACCTTTTTTGTTGAGTGTTTGGGATTTCTATCTAAATGATATATTATCTAAAGATAAAGATCCTTCTTCACCTTCTTTTACTCCTTTTTCCCTACCAGTTTGGATACTTTGAATCTTCATTTCTTGTCTTATTGTTTTGACTAAGACTTCCAGTACGATATTGAAAAGGAGTGGTTCTAAAGGATATTCTTGCCTGCTTCCCATTCACAAAGAAAATTCTTTCTGTCTCTTTTAGTTGAGACTAATGCTGGCCATAATTGCGATGGGGAAATTCTTTTATATATTACTAATTGGCTAAACATTTGTATAAGCTATGTGCATTGGGTTTTGTTAAATGCTTTTTCTACATTGATGGATAAGATCATGCTGTTGTTTTCCTTTACTTTACTTATATCGTGGATTATATTGGCTGTTTTTGTAATGTTGACTCATCCTTGCATACATGATGTGAATTCCACTTGATAATATAGTTTTTTAATATGCATATTGTTGGATGTTATTGGCTAGGATTTTGTTGAGAATTCTTTTGCCTATGCTCTTAGGAATATTGCTTTGTAATTTTCTTTTTCAGTAGGGTCTGCCTGACTCTTGTATCAGCTTTATGCTTGGTTCACAAAATAAATCTGGGGAGAATTCCATCTTTATTATATTCTGGAATAATTTGAGTAGAAGTGGTGTCAGCTCTTCTCTGAAAGCTGGGTAGAATTCTCCAGTGAGAATCACAGAGGTCAGGGTTTTTTTGGGGGGGTGGGGTGAGGAGGGATTGGTGGCTTGTTGAAATAAATTATTTTTTGTTATAGGTGTTCAAATGGTCTACTTCAGATTGTAGTAGTCTGGGTAGATCGTGTGTAACTAGAGAGTTATCCTTAGTTGTCTTCAAAGGACGTTGGTGGCATAGTGGGTTGTGCTTCGGGCTGGCTGCTTAACCTCACTTGCTGCTCCACAGGTGAAGCAGACAGCTTTCTGCCGCTGTAACCATTTGGGACCCTCAAGAGCATGTCCACTCGGTCCTGTCGGGTCACTGTGAGTCAGAGTGAACTCAGTTACAGAGAGCAATAGTGTTGGTTTTCAAATTTGTTGGAGTGCAGTTCTTTGTACTATTCTGTTGTGACACAACCTATATCATTTCTTATTTATGCTATATGCATCTCTTCCTTCATTTCCTTTGTGAGATTTGCCAGTGGTTTTTGATACTATTAAAAGTTAAAAAACAAACAAAATTTATTCATTTTGATCCTTTTTGTTGCTTTTCTGTTTTCTTTTCCATTGATATCTTCTCTGATTTCCACTATTTTTTTCTCTTCTGGTGTCTGTGGATTGTTAATTTTTTAATTGGCTCTTTTTCTTCTGTTGATATTATTGGATGAAATTGTTGATTTTAGTTCTTTCCTCTTTTATTTTTTGCATATGTTTATAGGTATAAATGGATCACCAAACACAGCTTTTCCTTTGTCCAAAAGACTTTGATATGTTGTATTTTATCTCATATGATTATAGGATTTATTTATCTCATTCAATTTTTTTACTTTGTATTTTTATATTTTCTATTATCGAGTGATTTTGAAGCTCAAAAATTCAAACTCAATGCCATCAAGCTGATTCCAACTCATCGTGACCCTACTGAGCAGGGTGGACCTGCCCCTGTGGGTTTCCCAGACGGTAACACTTGAGAGGAGCAGAAAGCAATGGCTTTCTCTTATGAAGCTGACGGTTGCAAACTGCTCACTTTGCAGTTCAATTTCTATCTTTTTGATTTTTAACCTTGTTCTTTCTATTATTGTTTCTACCTTTGCAGCATTGTGAGCTGAGAAGATGTTTAGTACTAATCTGATGTTTTAAAAATGCATTAAGCTTGTTTGGTGTCAGTTGAATGCTTTAAAATCTCACGTCTCATCAGAATCATCTGGAGCATTTGCTAAGACATGGATTTCTGGACCCACCCCCATACCTGCTGAACAGTGAGTCTTGGCAGAGGATGGGTGAGACAGTGTACATGTGGATGCTTCAAGCTGGGACACACTTTGACAAATATTGACTTAAGAATAACTGATTTTAGTGTCTGAATATGGTCATCATTGTCAGCTACTTAGCTTTGCCTACTTTCAGGCCAAGTGCATCTGTTTGGTATATACCTTCTTCCTCCCATTTCACTGAACATGAGCTAGTAAGTGATTACTCATATCACCCAGCCAGGCAGAAGCAGCAGTATTCAAACATAAATTGTCTCAAGCTTGGGTCAATCAGTTCAAGCACTATTTTTTTAACTATCAGGTTGGTGGTGGTGGTAACTGAGGAATGCCCTCAGGGAGTTGATTCAGTGCCTTGTTAGAAAGGTGACTGAGGACAACAGTCTTGATGAAACCTCCAGTTTCCATCAGTTAAGTAAGCCTGGTCATTTTTTATGTATTTAAGTTCTATACAACAGAGTTCAATTCAGCTATACATTGAAATAAAGTTCTGATGCATTCTATACTATGGACGCATCTGAGAAACCTTATGTGAGGAAAAATTAGACACAACAAGAAGATGTTGTATGATCTCACTTTCCGAAGAAGCAGACTGCATAGAGACAAGAGATTTAGTTCTCAGTTGGGGCAGTGGAGAGGTAGAAGAGACAGAAGTTAAAAAAAAAGTCCAGATTTTGTTCTCTTCTGCCTGAGAGATGGAAGTGCCATTTATGACCAGGTGACCAGGCAGGAGCAGGCCTGCAGAGTGCTTCTAAACGGGACCTTTTGCTGGAGCTGCCTACTGGCTATGTAGATGGCAAAGGCACAGTGGGAGGGATGAGGTTGCAACCAAGGGAAAGGTCTGGGCTAGAGGCACAGGTGGGGAGTTGTCCAAAAGTAGAGGGTCTTCAAGGCAGTGAAAAGTTACCAGGGGAGGGAATGCAGTTGGGACCAGAGCCTAAAGTCTCCGACCTCCAGAGGGACTGTCTCTTTCTTTCCCTTGAGCTATATTGCAGTGACTCCTTCTTATTATCTGCTTTCTGTACCAGGCTTGAGCGATGAGAGCAGAAGGTGGATGGAAGTGAGTGGGTGAGGACAGGACATGATGCCTGAAATCCCCACCCCCAAATAGGTATGTGTGTAAGTTTCTGAGCAGGCATCATACAGAAGTAGAAAACATAGAAAGTGTACAAGGATAGGGAGTACTTTTCTGAAATGTTATCATTATTGGACCTCCTTTAGTATTAAGGCCTTGAATCTCAGTATGAATTAAGAATTGTACCGCTGTCACCAGATACCCACCATGCTTTGGCTCCATGTTCCAAATTTCTCCTCACTTCCGACACCCTCAAAAACAAAAATTCAGTTTTACTAAATAACGTTAAACTACTGTAGAGTTTACTTCAGGAGGGAAAGCCTTACCATGCTCCTCACCCATCCCACACTTAACTCTGGGCCCATTTGCTTCCTACCCTCCTCCCCCCACCCCGACTCTGATTCTTTCTCTCTTTCACCAACTTCCAAATTATAATCATTTTTGTAGAAGTGAAAACTGGGCCCACCCTCTACCCAGATCCTAAAGACCCTTTCTACCTCTAACCCGGGTACTGAGAGTGTTTTCTCTCCATAGTGATCTACCTCCACAGAGCTTTACACATGAGCTCCTTGAGAAAGCAAAGTGTTCTCCCAATCACTATGTAGAGAACTATTTTTAAAGGTATCTAGTAATTTTCAGTGGAGGGCTTAGAAATTCTAGACTGTAGTGTCTACATGTGGCTACTGAGCACTTGAAAAGTGTCCAAAGTAGGAAGTATCAAATACTGTATAAGCAAGTATCAACTACTGGATTTTGAATACGTAATGTAGGAAAAATGTGAAAATCTAAATAATCTTCTGTACAATCACATGTTTCAATGATGATGCGTCAGCTGCATGGTGTTGTGGTAGCGGTTGTTAGGTACTGTGCAGTCAGCGTGAACTCACAGTAACACTGGCTAGAAGAGAGTAGGATGTGACCATCTTTCCCATTGTTCCTATGTTGGAGCCTCCTCCGCAGTTGATGTGTCAACCCATCTCACTGAGCGCTTTCCCTGGCCCGCATGATCTTCCTCTCCCTGGATTGGTCTTTCCTGATCCCAGTGTCTCAAAGGAAGCACCATGAGGTTGTGTCACCCTCATTTCTAGGGAGCATCTTGGCTGTACTTCCTCGCTAAGACGCACTGGTTTGTTCTGGCTTCCACCAGTGGAGCGTCTAGTCCACACTCCACCCCTATAATGTATATGTGTACTTGATATTCTGCAGGAACACCACGGTCAAATGTGCCGATTTGCTGGGTGGTCTTCCTTTTCCGTTGTCTCACATTCGCATGAATTTAAGGCGGGTGTTAGGCACACCGTAGTCATTAAAGCGCACCTTTGCTTCTTTAGTACTTTATTTATTGATATGTTTAAATAAATGCCTACACATTTCTATTCAGCTAGCCTGTCTGCCAAAGATCTACTCAGAGAGAGTATTGCTTATAATTACTCATATTGCAGAATTGCGTATGTAATAGTATTTTTATGTTTTTTAGCACTCAAAAGAGATCTTTGGCAGATTTGCTCAATGCAATCTATCATATTTTTGGAAAATATTAAGTTAAAGAAGATATTAGCATAGTAAACATTTTATTGTGAATTAATACAAAAATGTTTAAAGGCAGTTACAGTCTTAGAAACCCTACGGGGCAGTTATAGCCTAGCCTAGAGGGTCATCATAAGCCAGAATCAATTTGATGGCACAGAACCAGCATAACGGCGATCAAAAAGGTATAAAAGAAAGAAGTAACATTTATTTCGATAATATGAGTATTTTCACAGCTGAAGATGTCACAGAGCAGATTGCCAATTTCCCATTCAATGATTCATATACCTTTTAATTCGACTCGCTCATTGAAATCCCCTCAATGTATGTCTCATCAGTTAGCCCACTTCTTCCCTGTATCTCCTGCTTCTGTGCTCCTTTCTTTCCTAATCTCCTGAAAATGTTCCTGGGGGAAAGGCCCTCCATCTGATCAGAAATGTGAAGTAAACTCAAGGGTGAGTTCATTTCCAGATTTGAAGGGTGATGAAGGGTCATAGTCTTGGCTGTTTTACCTGTCTCTGTCTGACCTATAACCTTGGTGTAGTCTCTGATTTTGAGTTCTGTTCTACTATTTTTTTTTCCATTTTATCCAGGCCCTTCTAAGATGATCCTCTTCAAACAAGGCTATGATCTTTGTGGAAGTAGATTGGCACATTTTTCTTCCAGAGTCATCGATGAATTCCAATCACTAACTGTTCAGTTAGGAGCCAACTACTTTACCATGGTGCTAATCCTACTTTTCAAAAACTGATATTGTTGTTGTCAGGTGCCTTCGATCTTGTGTTCAACAAAATGACACACTGACCAGTGCTGTGCCCTTCTCACAATTGTTCTTACGTTTGAGCAGAGCGGTGGAGCCATTGCGTCGATTCGTGTTGAAGGTCTTCCTGTTTTGCTGTTCTTCTACTTTACCAAGTGTGAAGTCCTTCTTCAGGCACTCGTCTATCCTGACAATATGTCCAAAATACGTAAGGCAAGTTTCACCCTCCTTACCTCTATGGAGCATTCCAGCAGTCCTTCTTCCAAGACAGAGCTGTTGGTCCTTTAGGCTGTCTGTGCTACTTTCGATATTCATTGCCAGCGCCACCATTCAAATTCCTCGATTCTTCTTTGGTTCTCCTTATTCAATGGCCAACTTTCCCATGCACTAAGGGGAATGAAAACACCAGAACTCAAATTAGGAGCGGCTGATTCCTCAAAATAACATCCTTGCTTTTCAATACTTCTAAGAGGTCTCGTGCAGCACATTTACCTAACACAGTGGTTCTCTACCTTCCTAAGGCTGCGACCCTTTAATATAGTTCCTCATATTGTGGTGACCCCCCAGCCATAAAGTTATTTTCATTGCTGCTTCATAACTGTCATTTTTGTACTGTATGACTTGGGCGACCCCTGTGAAAGGGTCGTTTGATGACCAAAGGGTCACGACCCACAGGTTGAGAACCACTGACAATGCAATGCATCATTCTGATGCCTTGACTTCTGCTTCCGTTATCATTGAAGCAAGATGAAATCCTTGATTGCTTCAATCTTTTCTCCACTTAGCATGATGCCATGTATCGGTTTAATTTAGAGGATTTTGGTTTTCTTCACATTGAGTTGTTATCCATGCTGAAGGCTGCAATCTTTGATCATCAGCAATTACTTCAGGTTCTTCTTACGTTCAGCAAGCAAGTGGTGGTTATCTGCAAATCACAAGTTGTTAATAAGACTTCCTCCAGGCCGAATGCCACGTTCTTTTTCACAGAATCCAGCATCTCGGATGATTTGCTCGGCAGACAGAGTTAACAAGTATGGTGACAGGATACAACCCTGATGCACACCTTTCCTGAATTTAAACCACGAAAGAGTTCCTTGTTCTGTCCACACAACATCCTCTTGATCCACGAACAAGTTCTGCACGAGCACAATGAAGTGCTCTGGAATTCCCATTCTTTTTGAGGCTATCGAAAATTTGTTCTGATACCCCCATCTTAACGACTTAGCACAGTCAATAAAACACAAATAACCACCTTTCTGTTAAGCTTTCCGTCCAATCAAGATCCGTCTGACATCAGCAATGATATGCCTTGATCCAAGTCCTCTTCTGAATCCGGCCTGGACCTCTAGCAGTTCTCTGCCACAACCATTGTTGGATGATCTTCAGCACAATTTTACTTGAATGTGATATTAAGGATATTGTTGTATAATTCATGCATTCTTTGGGGCGACCTTTCTTGGGAACAGGTACAGATATGAACCTCTCCCTGTCATGCGGCTAAGTCACTGTCTTCCAAACTTCCCGCCCGAGACGAATGAGTGCTGCTAGTGCTTCCTCGGCTTGTGGCGGCATCTCAGTTGGTTTTCCCATCCACTCCTGGAGCCTGGTTTTTGACTAATGCTTTCAGTGCAGCTTGAATTTCTTCCTTTAGTACCACTGCTTCTTGCTCATATGCGACTTCTTGAAATGGTTAACCACCGAGCAGTTCTTTTGGACACAGTGTCTGTCTATTCTTTGCATTTTCTTTTGACGCCCCCTGTATCATTTAATATTTTCCCCATGGAATCTTTCAATATCGCAACCTGAGGCTGGAATGGTTTCTTGATTTTTTTTTCAGTTGAAGAACATGCTGAGTAGGTGCTCCCTTTTTGCTTTTCTAACTCTAGGTCTTTGCACATTAAATCGTAATTATAATATTTTATTTTGACTTCTCAACCTGTCCTTTGTAAATTTTACTTTGGGTTTTCCACTTCATCCTTTGCCTTAGCTACTCACTCTATGATTAAGGGCATAAGCATTTTGAGCAAAGTTCAGTGCCTCCCTATCTTCCATTTGCATATTTTCTTTCTTTCCTATCTTTGAAGTGACCTTTTAATTTCTTCTTTAGGAATTTTCTTGTTGTTATCCCACAGCTCATCAGGTCTTCTGTCATTAGTATTCAATGTGCCAAACCTTTTCTTGAGATGTTCTCAAACGTTAGATGGGATGGACGCAAAGTCCTACTTTGGCGCTCGTGAACTTGTTTTAATTTTCTACAGCTTCAACCTAAACTTACAAACGAGCAACCGATGGTCTGCTTCACAGTCAGCCCATGGCTTGGTTTTAGCTGCTGGTAGTGAGCTCTGTTCCCACAGATGTAGTCAATTTGATTTCGGCATATTCCATCTGGAAAGAAGCATTTGATATGAAGAAGTCTTTTGTCTGCAAAATGTTATCATGTGATTTCTAGCTTCCTTTCCATCACCAAGGGCATATTTTCCAACTACTATTCCAATTGCCAAAAATTATCAATACATCTTGACCGCATGTTTGATCAGTTTCAGACCAAAAAGGTTGGTAGAATTCTTCAATTAAAGCGCTCCCATCTCAGAAACCACGAGGGGCAGTTCTGCCCTGCCCCATCGGATTGCTGTCAGTCAGAATTGACTCCATGGAAATAGGAGTTTTGGGGAACTTCAGAGCTTGGTGAGTAAATTCAATAATAGTTGCACGTGTTGACTTTCCTTGCAAGCAGGTGGATATTGTCCTATCACAGACAGCACTGCACTTCAAGACCTTGAAATGCCCTTTCTGACAAGGAAAGCAACACCGGGCCTCTTGAATTGGTCATTCCTGGCGTAGCCAACCGTGTGGATTTCTGATTCAAAATAGCCAACAGCAGTCCCTGTCAGGTCACTAACACCTAGAATATCGATCTTTAGGAGTTCCATTTCAGTTTTTACAACTTCCAAGTCCCTCGATCCATGCTTGGTACCTTCCAAGATGGGACGATGCCGTCTCTTCTCATTTGGAGGCATGCCACAGCAGCAAATGAAGGTCTGCAAGGCTTGGCTTCTGCAGGCTTTGCTCCATCCACATGCTTAGGGTAGCTTCTACTTGGAGAAGGCAGCTCTTCCCCGGTCATAATTTGAGTGTCTTCTGACCTAGTGGCTCATCTTCTGACACTATCACTGACAATTTTCTGCTTCTCTTTATGGGGATTTCAATATCTGGCCATGTTTTGCTGGTATCCATAAGGTTTTTGGTAGATCATTCCTTCTAAGTAGACAGTCTTTTCCTTTTTTGTAGTCTGGTGTTACTCTGGAAGCTCTGCTGAAACCGTGTTCCCTTGGGTGATCCTGCTGGTATTAGAGATACCAGTGACTTGGCTCTCAGCATTGCAGCGACACACGAGCCCCCCACTAGGATGAACTGAGTGGCTCGTGGTATAAAACCACATGCAATGATTACGCTAACATTTTATTTCTACTGAACGGCACAATTGTATATCCCAAACAAAAGCTAACAGAATTTAGTATTGGAAGGAAGTCAGTGAATTGAAAAGCCAGTTTTTAACGTTAGAAGACTCCGACAGCGAAGATCGACAATATGTACAGACAAAAGATAAGTAAAAAGATAGTGTTACTGGGGTTGCAGTTCATTTGTGTGTGGGTTTATTTCCAACAAAATATATTTAACCATGTTCTCATGATCAGAGGATGGTGGAAAAACAAGCTCCCTCAGTAATCCATTGTCTTGACTAAGGTACCATAGGGTGTCTTCAAAACAAAAGCCCAATCAAAACCATGATGTCTCAGGATCAGCAGTGCCTATTCACTTCAAAGCAGAGAGGCAAGCCCAGGAACTATGGTAAATGTATTTTGGGATTCCCAAGGGGTCACTTTGGCAGATTCCCTCCAAGGATACAAAGTGATCACAGGGGCTTATTTATGAAGAAATTTTAAGAAACTTAAAAATTCCATTGGTGAGAGAATGGCCGGGAAAGTTGTGTTGCGGAGTTTCTCTCCCCCATCAAGTCAATGCACCTGCTCATTCTTCAAGAGTAGCAAGCTATCCTATGAGAATTTCATTGCAAAACCGTACCACAACTATGCCACATCCCTGTTCTTACCCATTAAGACTCATTTTTGTCCTAAAAACTCAAAATACTTTGAAAAACAACTTCATTTGAGTCCCTTAAATATGTCAAAACCACCCTTTTGACATGCTATAAATCAAAGCATGCAGAATTATTCAGGGAAGTGTTAGAGAGATAAAAAACACCACTTTCAGAAGTGTATAGACCTAGAGAGATGAGGATATGTCAAGAAGCAAAAGCTTCACAGTATGATCTTTTTGGCTAATAAAATTTTCTATGATTTTATAGCTCAGATAGTTAGTTTATTGTGCCATCCTGGCCGATAAACACAAGTGGGATTAATTGAAAGGCGGAGAGATAAATGGTTTGGTGAGCCTCACCTTTCTTGTCTCTCGCTCTTTAATCATTGGACCAGTGTGAGGGTGCCTTGCTTGTTCTGTGCCTCAGTTTAAAGGGGTACACTACCTGTGGGATGCCTAGCCTGTGGACTGTGCCGCTGTAAGTTGAGGTCCCTTAAGACCACACGATTGAAATTTACATCTCTTGAGCTGTGGACTGACTGTTGGTGACCTGGCTGACAGTTGGTGACCTGCCTTGCTGTTTGCTTCCTGTGCTGGGATAGCCTAGCTCTCTCTACAGAGGACTGCCTGGTGGCTCTCAAGGCCAGTGTCTCAGAACTCTCTTTCGGGAGTGAGTTGCCCTGAGACATTTGTGCTGCTTTATAATTTAACTGTTCATTTCTTGTATTATCTATCTATCTATCTATCTATCTATCTATCTATCTATCTATCTATCTATCTATCTGTATATAATTTAACAGTTCATTTCTTATGTTAAATATATATATATTTAATAATTATTATATTATATATAATAATTAGTGATCTGCTTTCGTCTCTCTAGAGAACCCTGTCTAACACAATAGCTATACTTTCTGACTCACCCTTGTATTTATCTGTAACCACAGGATGTCAAAAATCCTTGGTTTGAAAGTGTTCCAAGTAGGATAAGCAGATACGAGTAGAACCTCAGGGCTCATTATATAGCACCTATGTTATGTTTTACACTCCAAAGCACAGTCTACTTATTCCCTAACATATCAATGAAGGAATGTCTTCATTTAGACTGTAAGAACTTGGGGGGAGAGATTTATGTGTTTTCTTCATTGCATCTTCCTTGCACAGTGCCTTAGACACAGTAAGGGCTCCGTAAATATTTGTTGAAGGGGTGGCAGCTTGGGAGCATTGAGGAAGAGGAGGGATGGGTGACAAGGTGGGGGCCCAGATAATTTGGGAGCATTTGGTTTGCTCAACATGCAGTTCAACTAACAAACTCATCGTCGAGGACCCTAGACTTCTTCTTACAGCCACAGGCCAGGGATTTGGTGGTACCTTATTTAATTATAAAATGTGCAGTTCAGCATGCCACTTAATGTTTGTGTACATTCTCCAGGTTGCAATTTGCATAGCAGGAAATGAGTCCGGAGAGTATCTATTCATGAAAGATTTCAGAAACTCACGGAAAGACCTGGAAACTAGAATATCTGAGACCCCCTGGGGCTAGCCGAAAAGAGAGAAAAGTGGCATTGAGAACGTCATTGAACATTAACAAGTCGGTGGACAATTCAGCTCAGGCTAAATGGGGCGTTTTTCAAAGTTTTCTAATTCTGTCCTACTTCTCTCTGCTGTTTTCTCTTCATCCTATCCAAATTTAAAGGACACATTTCTTTCATGTATCAGGAAGACTAATACAAAAATGAGCGTTTAAAAAGAGCAGAAATAAGAATAGAAAATAAACATTCCAGATTCTACTGCAGGCAGACGAAGCATGGACTTCGTACATGATGCCCACACTAACCCACCCCCAGTAATGAAACCAGGTACCGCTGAATCTACTCCTGCGTTGTGCTTTTAGTGCTTTTAGGAACTTGCCCTGGCACAATGGGTTAAGCATTGAGTTGCTATTCAGAAAACCAGAAGTTCAAACCACCACCTGTTCCATGGGAGAATGATGAGGTTGTGTTCTTAAAAAGACTTACAGTCTCAGAAACCCTAGGAAACAGTTCTACTCTATTCTTTAGGTTCCCAAGGGATTGGAATTGACCTATGAGGGTGGTTTGTTCTGGTTGGTGTTCAATGTTTACAGAAGCAGACTGCCCCCTCTTCCTTCCACAACACAGTCGGTGGTGGGTTTGAACCACCCACCTTTTGTTCAGTAGCTGAGTACTTAATCCTTCAGGGTTCCTTTGTGTTAACATGGGCATTTTGTTTTTGTTTTAAACAATATGTGTGGTTTAGATGTGATAACAAGCATCTGAGTAATAATCATGGAGGAAATTAATTAAGACTTACTTCTTATATTAGTATTATCTTTATTTTGAATTAAACATGAGGATGGACACCATATCCTTCATAGCACCCATATCTAGATTTGTACCTAAAAAACCAAGCCAAACTCACTGCCATAGAGCTGAGTCCAACTCATAGAGACCATAGAGGACAAGGCAGGATTGCCCCTATGGATTTCTGAGACTGTAATTCTTTATGAGAGTACACAGCCTCATTCTTTCTCTCACAGAGCAGCTGGTGGATTCAAACTGCTGACCTTGCAGTTAGCAGCCCAACTCTCGAATGTGGACATAAAGGAGTTTAATTGTACTATGATATATTATCCACATTTAGAAGTACTGTGGGCCAATTCAGCATCACCAGACTATAGCATCATGCAACAAAGTGGAATAGAACAGGAGTGTCTCTGTGCATGTTAGATTCCAAGTTGTCACAGTTAGATTTCCCCCTAGAAATTCATGGTTAAGATTGTTAGACAACATATTCTGTCACCACTGAATCCTGGATATTTCTGAGGAAAACCGGATACAAATAAGATCCTGAAACCATAAAAATATATGTATCTGACATAAAGAGATTTTACTTACTGGATGATTTCTATATTAAAAATAATGGTGGAATATGAATACAGTCAGTCAACCCAAGGAAGAAAGGAAAGCAAGCTCATTTCACAGACTGGGCCAAGACAGTGGTTCTCAACCTGTGGGTCGTGACCTCTTTGGGGCTCAAATGACCCTCTCACAGGGGTTGCCAGATTCATAACAGTAGCAAAATTATAATTATGAAGTAGCAACGAAAACAATGTTATGGTTGGGGGTCACCACAACATGAAGAAGTGTATTAAAGGGTAGTGGCATTAGGAAGGTTGAGAACTACAGGGCTAAGAAATCATTTTTAGTAAGGAAACAATAAAGTCAGAGACAGGAGGGGACAGAAGAAGAATAGGAGGGAAGTAGGGGAGAGGAGAGAGACTGACAGCAATAATTATCCTTTAAAATTGTTGGCTTAAGGTTTTGGTCATAACCCAGTTGTTGTATATGTATTAGTCTGGGTTAACTAGAGAAACAAATTTATAGACACTCATATGTGTATAATAAAGATCTTTATATAAAAAGTAATTATATATTAAGAAAATATCCCAGCCCAGTCTAGATAAAATCCATCAGCCTAATTCTGACCCATATGTACAATACCAGTCTATAAATCCCTTTTCATACTCATGCAACATATGCAATGACAATGAATGCAGGAAGATCGCAGGCAGTGGGTGGAAATTCTTGTGGCTCCAGTGGTGGAAGCGTCTCAGTGCTGGTGTGGGTCTCCAGCTCCTGGGCTCTAACTTAGCTCCATGTGTCTTGTCAGCATGAAGACGAAGGAGAGAGTGTGCATCTGGCCTCCAGTCAGCTATTTATCTCCATCACCGCTCCAAATGAGGTCATCAAGCTGCGACTGATTGACAGGTTAGACTCCACCCCTTCGCAAGTTGACAGGAGATGATGTAACTGCCATAGACCAAGTGGTCCATCGATGGATAATGATGATTGCTATCCATTGTGTGAGAACCAAGATAAAAGATCAGCCGTACTGTGATGAGTCAGACAACAGCCTCAGACTAGCTAAGCATGGTATAATAAAAAATCATTGAGAAATCAGCCATTAAAAAACAAAAGCAAATAAAAATTGCTTACTCATTGGAAAACATGGACTAAAAATGAATAATAATAACGAATGAATGACATTAGCAAGGAAAGTCTTTAACTTCAGACTAACGTACTGGAGTCAATGTCACTGAACTGTATGTGTAGAAATGTTGAAAATGCAAGCCTTCTGTTATTATGTTTTTGCTACATTGAAAAGAAAATAATAAATGTACTGAAATGTGTACTGTTGAAGAGGATCATTTTTAAACCAGCTGGTAGACATTTTTAAAAAAGAAATTGGCATAATGAGATGATCTCAGGTAAAGGACATTTTAGGGTGAATGTCAGGGGAAAAAAATTCCTGACTCTGAGCACTATTGGAGTGCAAAGTGTTCTCTCAAGGGAAGGACTAGAAACTCCATCTGCATTGCTCCGGGAATAGGTTTGTTAGTTAAATTGTACTTCTTTTCTTCGTTGACTGCTTGACATTTCAGCAACAGAGCCAAATAATTCATGGGTCAACTAAAAAGAGTGCTTATTATAATCATCTTTTAGAATCAGTGCTAACAGCAGTGAACGAGGGGGAAAAGTTACTATTTTATTCTATATGATAAAGCATGCCAGATTTTTTACAGGATGAAATCTACTCTTCAATACCCTTGGCTTGCTTTTTAAATGAGCACTGATACCCAGTAAAAAGAATACACTGGCAGTGCTAAGAAAATGAAAATAACATTTGAGAGTTGACTGGAAATAATGAAGAGAGATTGTGTCCGCCGTTTGCACAAAGTTGTTGTTAGAATCTTAGCCATCTTTTCAGCTTCGAATAATAACCTTGCTAATAATAAACTAGATTAAAGACAACAACAGACCAAATGACTTTTAATTCTCATGGAAGCAGAAAGGAAAAACACAGCAGCTAAAGTAAAAGAAGGCTCACAGAGAATCAATAAATTAAGAACTGCAGATTGTGACATTATTATGCTGCAAATACTCCTCAGTGGTTCTTCCAGGGTATCTTCTAACAAAGAAGTAGAAAATTAACACTATCCCATCCACTCCCCGCCCAGAATCAATGTAATAAAGGTGAGACATCAATGTTCTTAGACTGGAGAGTGTCCAGGGGGCAAATCACAGTATCCTCTGCTCCCCTAATATATTTAATAGACCCAGAAGTAGCCATCAAGGTAGGCTTGAATGGGACAAAGACAGAAAGGTATTGTGATTTGATTTCATGCCAACTTGATGGCACCTGTGTGCGGGTGGAGGTGGAGTCCAAGCTGTCAATCGGGTGGTAGTCTGGCGTTGACTTCTTGGGGATATAGTCTTTTAAAGAGACAGTGAGAACTTTTCTCTCTCTTGCCCTTCATCCTCTCTGCTTGCTGGGCTTCTGTATCTAACTCCAGGGGCTGGCACATGTGGGACACCCACCCTGAGAGCCCTCAACCTCCCTACTGACCTTGGATCCATGCAACTTTGCACCCACTGGCCTTAAGCTCACCATGTCCTCTTTCTGCATTGTTTGACCTGCAGTTACGTGAGTCTGAAAAGAGCACTGGCTGGCATTAGACCCATTGATTTGAGGCGGACTGGGCAGAGAGGCCTTTGTGATGGAAAGTGATATCTTTTATGTGCTCAGTGTCATTGGTTTGGCTTCACTAGACAATCCATCCTCACACACAAGGAGACTTCCAAAATGAACAACATACAATTTGGACAGAGGACAATGCTGGTAGGCAAATCAAAGTCACCAGTTGCCAGTCAGTCGGTTCCAAGTCATAGAAGCCTCATGTGTGTGTCAGAGAAAAGCTTCATTCTGTGGTGTTTTCCGTGGCTGCGATGTTTGGGAAGAAGAATGCCAAGCCTGCCTTTCTTTTTTCCCCCCAAAATATTCCTCCTATTTTTAAAATTATTTTTTTAGAAACAGTTTTATTGGCTCTTTATATACATATCAGACAATTCAATAGTTTTTAACCATGTCAAGCAGAGTTCTACAAACAATACCACAACCAACTTTAGAACATTTTCTTCGTACTTATTGTTATTAGTGTAATTATTATTTTTTAATTGTGGCAAAACTATACACAACAAGCATTCTCCAATTCATCAACTTCCACATGTATCGTTCAGTGCCACTGATGACACTCTTCATGCTGTGCAACCATTCTTGAACCCCTTCTCCAAATCATTCCACCACCTTTAACATAAACGCAATGTCCCCTAAGTAAAAATTCTTCCTCCTTCCCACAGGATAACCGCTGGTCAATTCTGTCTTGTTTGTTAGTCACCTTCCTAATACCAAGCCTTTCTTCAGTGGGGTGTCTGGGTGGTCTTTGAGCTGCCAGCCTTTAAGATAATAGCTGAGCACTCAACAGTTTGCACCATCCAGAGGCAGCCACTCACAGACTTCCCCTATTTTCCAGTGCATAACTATGACCCTCGTCTCTAGAGTTTTTGATTGCTTATTTGTTTGTTTGTTAATATCGGTGGCATCTACTCTGACCTGCCTGCGACCTATCTGTAACTTCAGCCACTAGGCCCTCTGATCATCAGTGATGTTCTGAGTACCAAGGACAGCAATCTTCTGAGCTCAAATCAACCAGCTCTTGCTATTTTAGTTGGACATAACCATTTAAGAGATACATGACAGCTTGCATTTTAATTGCACCTATAATTTTAACTCCATTGGCTTAAGGCCAATGAGCATCTGAAATCATATGTGTGTTAATGTACCTTAATGCTGATTATTAAGGTGCATTGTGTTCTCCACCAACTATTGGAATGCCAAGGATGTCCACTCCATCTGGGGTATGGCTTAGAAAGGTGCCTGCAGGTTCACTTGGCTTCTTGATGGGGGAAATGGCACCCAAAGCAAGAGCGTTCTTGCTCTCCAGGAACATAAAGTTGAATTCCATAAGCCCTCAAATCTTTCCTTTTCTACCAACCACATGTTAGCCAAATTAATCTCTGACTCTCAAATTTCCTATTAGGAAAATGGGCCTGTCAAAGCCTACCTAAGAAAGTGTCTTTGAGAGTTAAGATAAACACACAGAATTAAGATAAACACACAAATATTGCATATCTAACTTGTATTTAGTAAATACCATCTAAGGATCTTCCCATTCTTGTAGCTATGAAATGTTTTATTTTTATTTGCACCCTCTTGTAATAATTAAATTTAAGGTATTCTGCTAAATGTTGTGAAGATGAAAGAATTAAGTGTGTATCTTTCAGAAAAGCACTAATAACTGATTAATATATCACATTTTGTGAAAGATTAAACATAAGCAAGAACTTTTATGGCAGCTTAGGAGGTCAGTTCATTTACAGGTTAATCAAAATAACCAATATGGGTTCCAAGGAAGAGATGAGCTATTCAGGGTGCAGTATAGCACTAAAGAAACACACAATTTTCCTCTCATTCTTTAATGCTTCCCTCCCCCATTAATGACCCCAATTCTACTTTACAAATCCAGCTAGATAAGTCCATGTACACTAGTACATAGAAGAGCTCACAACACAGGGAATCCAGGACAGTTAAACCCCTCAGGACCAACAATGAGAGTAGCAATACCAGGAGAGTAAGGTTGGGGGAGAAAGCGGAAACCAATCACAATGATCGATATATAAGCCCCTCCCAGGGGGACGGCCAACAGAAAAATGGGTGAAAGGAGACAGTGGTCGATGTAAGAGATGAATAAAAGATATTTTAATTGTCAAGGGTTTATGAGGGAGCAAGAGTTGGGGAGGGGGAAAATTAGCTGATACCTAGGGTTCGAGTAGAAAGAAAATATTTTGAAAATGTTGATGGCAACATAGGTACAAAGGTGCTTGACACATGGGTGGATGGATTATGGTAAAGGCTGTAAAAGCCCCCAATAAAGTGATTTTAAAAGCTAAATAAATAACCAAAATAGCAACTTTGGCATCCTTAAAAAGAAAGAGCCAAGATGGGGACCACGGCGGTTCAATGTTCAAAGGTAGAATTCTCATGTTCAAGGCAGGAGGTGCAGGAACTACTCACAGTCAACACACCTGGTGTGCATCCACCACCCCGTGTCAGTGGAGGCTGGGCATTGCTATGATGGTGAACAGGCTTTAGCAGAGCTTACAAAGATGTATTAATAAGATAATCCAAGCGATCTACTTCTGAAAATCAGCCAACGAAAACCCTATAAATCACAACCAATCAGGCGGCTAATGCAGGCTTACTAGTGTTTTGCTCCATTGTGACTTGGGTCCCCATCAATCAAGGGCAGACTCAACAGTTGTGAATAATAGCATGGCTATTGAGTTATCTTTTCCTTTGAAAAGGCCAACTAGAGGTGAAGCTCAATAAAACAAGAGGCAGCCACGACATAAGAGACCATGATCTAATTATTCAGCCTCATCAGCTTTGGGTGCCTCACAAAGTAAGGTGATATTAAAGCACATACAGTATGGGAAAATGTATTAAAACATTTAGAATGCTGAAGCTCAAAGGGAAACCTGGGATCATCTAATTTAGCTTCTTTTCAGGTAAAACCTGAGGAAGCAGGAGCAGAGCTGGTGAGAGATGGATATGTCCCATTAGGATTTCTTGTACTGTCTTCGTTCTTCTTCATAATATACTGGAAGCATCACAGTCAATCAACTTTATATCAGACACTGTCCTATGCACCAGAGGTAGAGTCCGACAAGCCAGATGAACACAAGATTGTCTTTAAAAGTTTACAGCTCAATGGGAAAGACAGAGGATTAAGTAAAAAAAAAAGAATGTGATAAACATTGTGATTGGTAAAGTATAATCTATAGTACGGATCTAATTTAGTTTATTGAGTACCTGGGCGGTACAGAGTCAAGCATTCAACTTGCTAGCCCAAAGCAAACCCACCCAGAAGAGGCCTTGGAAAATAGAACTGGAGACTTGCTTTGGAAATGTCACCACCTTGAAAATCGATGTCACAGCCCTCCTCTGCACACGCACTGATAGAGACGGCAGCCCGTGGACAAGAGTTGAAAGACGGAGCACCACAGTGAAGGAGGGAACAAAGAAGGATGGTAGGAGGAGGAGGAGGAGGAGGATTAGGAGGAGGAGGAGGAGGACTGACTTGGTGGGCACAAGGTTGGATTTCTGGTTAGTTGGGGTTTATTCTCCTCAAGGAGCTGGTAGTCACTGAAAAGTTCCAATAGAGAAATCGAAATGATCATGTTGGCATTGTGATCAGTCTGGAGGAAAGTTGGTGCATGGTGGAAGGAGCAAGCAGAGGCAGTGGTCCAGTGAGGCGTACTGGCATGAAATCGTTGTGGCATAAAAGGATTAGACACAAAGAGGTACAGAGTAGGTGAAATTAAGGACACTTGTTGATGGACTACATATAGCGTAGGTGGTGGGGAGTCCAGAAAGAAAAAGGTCAAGTCTTGTTCTTAGGTTCCAGACATGGGAAAATAAGGAGAGAAAAGGTGACTATCAAAGACCTTCCTAGTCCTGTGTGTGTGCTGAACTTGGTGCTAGAAGAGAAATGACATCCCTGTGACCCACACTGGAAGATCTCCAGCGCAGGGCCCGTGCTATAACACTCGCATCGCACGGGACACATCATGACACATGGAGACTGAAAACATTCTACTAGACATTTGGGGGAAAATGCAAATATCCTAGAAAGATATTTGCAATCCTAAGCAAACCCTTAGGCAGATGGGGCTAGGCGAGTCGGAAGAGCATTCCCCAAGCTAAACTCCTGTGGTAGTAAACACTCTGGGTAAGTGACAAATGTGTTGGGATGTTGTGAAAGATGTGTTTGCAATTGGGCTCAGAGAGTAGAGAGAGCCGTGTGTGGAATTAGGCGCACCTGTGCACAGCATACAATGCTTGGAAACAAATCGGTGGGGGCTTCTCTTTCACCAGAGGGGAAACCAGTGACAACTGAATGGCTCAAATGTGCCCCCAGGCCTTTCCCACCACAAAAGACTCCCCACCCCCCTTCAAGCCATACCAGTCTCTGTTCAGCACATCTTCGACTCTGTTACTCAGACTTCAGGGAAGAGCAGGTGCAACCTCTTTGACCCTGTCTGATGGTTAGAGATCATGCTAACTAGACATTATTGGGCAAGAGTAAGGGGGGAGCTCATCCTATCAATTGTGTCACAGCCTGATAATGCCTTCTTGGTGTCATGAGCCTTTTTGTATAAGAGAGAGAGAGAGAGAGACTGAGCAGACTGGAATCCTCTTTGCTCCTTTGCCTTCTGCCGGAGTGGGATTTTATGCCTGATTCCTTGATATCCTGTTGCGTTGTGATGGTGTGCTGATCCCAGGAGCCATGAGCAGACTACTGATTGTAGATTCATCCAGTGCCCCTGCTGTCTCTGCTTTGCCATCCATATCTAGTTCCTCAAGCACCTGTAATACCGCCGGCAGATCCTAGGAGCCGTCAGCAGACCACCAATGGTGGATTCATTTGGTTGACTCCGGACCTTGGCATCCACCAGCCTGTGCCCCTGCTGTCTCAGTTTCATCATCCTGCTTCTTGTTCATCAGCTTCCATGAGGCAGGAGAAGCCTGACTTGCACGGGAGCAGACTTACCCCTTTCTGCAACCGTGTGAGCCATGTCTTGATGTAAAGCTTTCCATCCACAGACACGTACAAGCGCCGCTGGTTTTGCTTCTCAAGAGAACTCAACGCCACTCACCCTGCTTCCATCAAGACGACTACTTACGTTAAAGATGAAAATTTGCTTTCTAAGTATTCAGCAATTCCACTCCACCTGCAGCTTGGGAAGTTCTACCCTGTTGCTAACTTGAGAAAACACTCTCCATCTCCGCCCCTCGTCCTTCACTGGACTCCCACCTAAAAGCCGTGTATCAAAAGCAATAAAGATAACACTGCACAGTTTAAGTGAAGTAAAAGGATTCCACTGACAAAAAATAAAATAAAAATAGATTTTACTGTAGGACAAAGGAGGCTAAATATTTAAATTGAATATTAACTTCTGGAGAAGTGAGCCCTGGGGGTATTGGGGGGTTACATGTTGGTCTGCTTACTGAAAGGCCAGTACTTCGAAACCACTAGCCAACCCAAAGGCAAAAGATGAGGCTTTCTACTCCAGGAAAGATTGACAACCTTAGGAATGCACAGGAGCACCTCGCTTCTGTCCTACAGGGTCAACACTGTGACTTGAAGTTGACTCATGTCAGTGAGTTTGAGTTTGGTTTGGAAGTGGTTCACATCTATGTGGAGCCAATTAGTATGCCCAAAGCCCAATTTCAGTTTCTTGGGGTGGGGGTGGGGGATCAACAATGAGGGAAAGATACAAATTTATAAAAGGCGAGTGCTGAAGTCCAGAAGGTCCAGGTTATGGGATAATTGAGAAACATACTACTCAGTGAACTAAACCAAATTCAACCCATTGTCATCAAGTTGATTCTAACTCATAGCGACCCTGTATAGTTTTCAAGGTTGTAAATCTTTACAGGGGCAGAGAGCCTTATCTTTGTCCAGCAAAGGTGCCGGACAAACGTGTGCTTTCCAGATGTTTCCATGAGACTAAACCTGTAGCAAGTACTTGACTTTTGCACAGTCTGCTTAATTTATGAACTTCAGAAGATTGTCTTAGAATCTGAAGCTTGTCCCAGATCCTCAGCATTAATGTCAACGAGAGTCCAACAAGGCTGGAAAGGCAGGGCTATAAGGCGGTTTAGGACACAGACCGGTGCGTCAGAGCCCAGGGCAAGTTAGACAGGATTGCCTCAGGGTCCCAGCTCCCCCAGCACTGGGAATGGGTTGCAAATGCAGCTCTGCCAACAGTGAGCATGACCATTCTTTCCGCCATACACTTGTTTTCATTTTCTGTTAGGGTGCCTTAACAAACAAACAAATAAATCAAACGACAAACAAACAAATAAAAATCTTCCCACTGACATTTGAAGATAAGGAATATGATTTTATAGATCACATTGTCATCAGGGACAGATCTCAGATTCACGAATACAACCCAGAAGGCAGGGGCCTAGGGCTCTGTGGGGTTGGTTCAATTCAAGTTTGAGAAGTCAACTCACAAGGTTATGGCTATCTTTTTTTCGGTGGGGAGGTTGGGGGGAGGAAATATTCCAAAGGGATAATCTTGATAGATTTTCTCAAAGGACATAGGATGATCATGGGGACTAATTAAAAAGAAGTTTTAAGAAAAGTGAAAATTTGATTGGTAAAGTCAAGGCCAGGAATTTCTCTGTAAGGGATGTTTTTCTATCACTACAATACACCTGCTCTTTCTTCAAAGGCAGTCCTAGGAATCTCTGGATGGGAGACCTTATCCCACCCATCCATAGCCTTGATCTTGTCCCTGTGAACTCCTTTTTGTTCCCTAAAGACTTAAGAACATCAAAGGAACAGGATTTGTGTCCCTTGTAGGTACCGACGTTATCCTTTTGAAGTGGTGTAAACCGAAGCACCCAGAATTCTTCAGGAGAAAGGTGGTTGCCCTTGTAGTGATGGGCTGACAAGTCGGTTCCGATTCACAGTGACCGTAAGCACAACAGAATGAAACAGGGCCTGCTCCGTGTGGCCGTTCTCCAAAGGGAAAGTGTGGAGAGCTGGAAAAAGCAAGCCCAGAGTGTCTAGACCTAGATGGAGGGTATGTTGAGAAACAATCGTTTCACCCTTTGCTGATTTGGTTGAATAACTTTTCTATGACTTTGTACCAATACTTTTGGACTTAACAGTATATCTAGCTGTTTTGCCACCTCCCCTCGTACTCAGTAGATCAGCGGTTCTCAACCCAGGGGCCGTGACCCCTTTGGGGGTTGAACGACCCTTTCACAGGGGTCGCCCAATTCGTAACGGTAGCAAGATTACAGTTATGAAGTAGCAACAAAAGTAATTTTATGGTTGGGGGGTTACCACAACTTGAGGCACTATCGGAAAGGGCCATGACAGGTTGAGAACCACTGCGATAGATGATCTGGGCCTAAATGCTCTCTCTCTCAGTCATTATTTTCTAAAAATGAAACTAACAATGATGTGTACATATTTGAGTTATTTTAATGCATGCAGGAGCTACTGGGTAAAGCACAGTTCCTGGGACATAGGTGAAGCACAAACATATTGTAAGTGGCCCATCAGAGTGACAGTGCTGATCACGGTGATTGTGCTAATGATCCCGAGAGAAGACACGCGCAAGCTTCCATCAGAGTGCTGCTCGTGCTTGCCCTTTCGCCAGCTGTCTCAGCTCTTCTCCATCCAGAACACGGCCGGATTGTCTCTCCTTGTTTACTTTAGATTTGAATGGAGTCTTTTCCTCCTTTTGGTTGGTGAAATATGAGTTCAATAAGTGCGTGTCATTTCTGAGGGAAAGCTTTGATAGCTACTCAAGAATTCACACTCTGATCCTCTCAGCAAGGTCCTGATACTGGCTCTGCTTTCTTCTTTGTTTCCAGAGGAAAGGCGCCGATGAACATCCTGATCCCGGATGGACAACGAACTTTTGCTCTTTCTGCCACTGACATTAGGGTTGTGTGTGTGTGTGTGTGTGTGTGTGTGTGTGTCTCAGTGACGCAACCCAGCCAATCCTAACCCACCTGAGGGAACTAGTGCACACGCTTCTTCTGTGAAGTGAGGCGTTCGTCATGAAGGAAATACTTAACCAACTACCAAATGCTGGCTTCCACCTCCCCATTGTCAATGGCGATGCCATTTCCATCAGTTGACCTAGATGTAATATACTTGGCGATGCTTCCCTTTGGCCGTTCTGAAGTCCTTATTTTGTAGAAGCAATGGAAAGTGTAGTGATGCACTCTGTGGCCTTTGCCGCAATGTATGGCTGTTCGTTTCAGAATCTTGGCCACAGTTTCTCTCCATTGTTGAATTGGTTGATAGTCCAGAAATTTATACACAGAACAGATGGTATGTGTTTTCTCTGTGATATATTCAGTGGTATCCTGTAGGGTACCCATTACTGAGGTGATCCAATGAATTCATTCCAGTTAACAGACATCCACAGCCAACACTTCCACATTTTAAACTTTCTGTTTACGTTCCTTGGGAATTAATAATTTCTAGTCACAAGACATCTAAACGAGGTCTGAACCGACAGTAAGAGAAAGGTGAATTTGGACAAACCACTAGTGTTACGACTGATATACAATAATAGCTCCTAAATTGGCATAAGCTCCCCTACCATCACCTGGACATCATATCCTATCACTGGCTGCAACATATATGTGATACCAGCCAAATAAAAACCACTGCTCAGTTTAAATCCAGAAAAACAATGTGTGTTGCCATTCTCATTCAGATGGAGCAATTAATTTCAAGGGTGGAAGGGAAAGAAAAGGAGAAGAGCTGAGATGTGGGGAACTATAGATCTTGCACTAAATTACTGACACTAGGGACGTAACGCTGAACAAGATAGGTGTGGGCCCGCCCTCAGAACTATGCATTATAGTTCCAGAGATAAACATAAAACAAGGCACAAAAATACCTCATAGGGAATAGTTTAATAAATAAAGCCCTTTCAAGTTGTTATGAGGGCAAATGATGAACCAAACGAGGCATTTGAATTATATCCAAAGGCATTCAAAGCCATCAAAGGGGAAAGTAAAGGGATCTCATTTGGGTTTGTAGAACCCATGTAAGCACCACAGAAAAGGTGCTGAGTATGCTCGCCCCCGCCTCCCCCACCCCTCCAATCAACCACTGTCACTACCAGCTCCCCTCCCCTCAATTCACATTGATCTGATTTCTATAATTATACCTATTCTTGGACTTTTATATAATAAAAGCACTCTTTTGTGTCTGGAACTTTTTACTCAGCAAGATGTGTTTGAAATTTCAATCGTGCTGTCGTATCAACAATTCATTCACTTTTATGGTCGAAGAGTTCACCATTGTTTTCCTCTGCAGTCATGCACTTCTTAATGTCCATTCACAGAACATACAACTACATGTATGTGTATGGTCCAGGAAAACAGAATGCTGTGGGTGTAATCAGAGGCAGTGAACACAGCATCTTCCTAAACACAGCATGTGTAACTCATGTGTCTTTTATGCAAAGTAATTGCACTGCCAGGCGTATCGTGACACAGCACCGATGTAACTTTAGTATATATGACTTGATAGTCATAAAAAACAACTATGGATACAAACTTTTCCTACTCACAAACCAATGTTTACCATGTAGCAACGTGTAGCAATCTATGCTTTGACTTGTAGGCAGTGGCATCCAATCTTGCACATTGTGCGTCTCTTGAGTGTTTTAGTATTATCTCTGTTTAATTTTCTTTTGGAAATATTACCATGAAGTACATCATGACTCCCCAATGCAGCAAAACCAGTGCTACTGATTGCAGGAGCAAGAGGTAATGGAAGAGCATCTATTTGCAAGTGAAACAAGGGTTTATTAATATTGTTTCCACTCTCTGGCTATTATAAATAAAATTATTACTAACATTTCCATTCAAGTCTTTAGTAGACATTTGTTTTCATTTCTCTTGGCTAAATAGATTGAATTAGAAACGAGAACCTTCCAAATGGTGCTCAGAAATGGTTGTACCACTCTGTACTTCTACTAACAAAGTTGTCCCTCGTTCCTCTGCAATATTTAATCATGTTGGTCTTTATTAGGATTTCAGCTATTTTACTGGGAGTGAAATGTTATTTGTATTTTCATAATGAGTATCAATGATTAACTTTTTTACATGTATAGATTGCATTTTATTTATTCATTCATCTCATCTCTTGGTGTAATTTTAAAAATTATATGTCCCCTTTAAAAATCATTTTATTGAGGGCTCGTACAACTCTTATCACAATCCATACATCCATCATGGAATGCCAGTTTAAGAGAACAAAGCGTTCCTGCATTGAGGGACTACTTGAGTGGAGGCCCATCTGCTACCTTACTACTAAACCTATACATATATGCACATACCTCTATTTCGCCATCCTCATATATAAATATATTTACATATGTACATGCCTTTATTTAGACCTCTGTAAATGCTTTATGCCTCCTAGTTCTTTCCTCTACTTCCTTTCACTTTCTTCTTGTCCCATTTTCATGCTTAGCTTTCATTTGGGTTTTAGTAATTCTTCTTGGTTACATTATCCTTGATCACACCCTACCCGGCCTCCTACACCCTCCTCGCCACCTATTTGGATCACTTGTTGTTTCCTTGTCCCTGGGCTTGTTAATGCCACTTCCTTTCCTCCCACCTCCACCTCTCCCATGTCCCCCCAGAACTGTCAGTCCTGTTGTTTCTTCTACAGATTGTTCATGCAGCCTATCTTATTTAGACAGACCTGTGGATAACATGCACAAAAACAAGACAGAGCAAAACAAATCAACAAAACAACAACAAAAAGCCAATGACAAAAAACAACAACAAATGAAGAACATAAAACAAAAGCCTGTAGTTAGTTCAAGGATTGTTTGTTGGCTTTTAGGAGTGTTTTTCGGTCAAGTTTGATGGGGTGCCATGTCCTGGCCCCAAAGTCTATTTTTGGTATTCCATGGGAAATTCATTGCTTTGTTCCCCTTGCTGTTCTGTTGCACACCTTTAGTGTTTTGCCTCGGTGTGGTGGGATCAGATCGGGCGCAATTACCACACTGTGTCTCCTGTGCTGTCCCCTGTAGGACTATGGGTCAGTGAGGGATGTTGTGTCTCATAGTGGGGCTGGCCATTTGTTCTTCTCTGTGTGTTGGCTGTTCTGAGCAGGAATATCGTCCTCAAGGCTTGGTGGGACAGGATATGCTCTAATCTCTTCCTCCCCCTTCATTTGTACCCATGTCCTCTGATCAGACATGATTAACTTTTTTATTGTGAATTTTGGACAGCATATATCTGTCCAAGATTTTTGCTAACATTGTTTTATGTTGTTAAGAATTGTTTATAGACAAGGGGCTTTCAAAAATTCATGGAAAGATAGGATTAAATGATACTGGATTTTTTCCACAAACTTTTGGGAAAAAAATATGTGTGTGTGTGTGTGTTTCAAATATATTTTCCTACATTTGGTTTGCCTATTCATTTTTAAATGTTGTCATTTCAACTTTTATATAGCTAGATGTATCATTTTCCTTTAATTATATGTTCTGACATCTCTTTGGAAACCAGGTGATGCAGTTGTTCAGTACTTGACTGCTAACTAACAGGTGTACAGCTTGATCCTGCCAGCCACTCCATCAGAGAAACTATGGAAGTCTGCTCCCCAAAAGATTACACTCTTATAAACCCTCACATGCAGCTGTACTACGTACAAATAGGGTCATGTTGAATCTAAATTAACTCAGTACCAATGAATAAGCTATCTTTGCCTATATCCAATCACATGCTGATCTTTTGTTTGTTGTTGCTTTTCTAGAAACTTGATTTCTATAGCTGTTATATTTTGATTGGCAACTTATCTCAAATTAACTTTAATATAAGGAGTGAAGTACAGCCTGAGTTTCTTTTCTTTCCATGTGAATAGGGTTGTAATGGATCAGAACCAACCTGCTGGCAATGAGATGTGATCGTAAATGTTCCAATATTTGTTTGAGAAGACTTCTGTCTTCATTGAATAAACTTAAGACCCTGGAACATCAATTGTGATAGGTAGGTTTATTGGGCCAACATGGCCAATGAACACATGTGGGATTAATTGAAGGGCAGAGAGATAAATGGCTCGGCGAGCCTGGTCTTTCTTTTCTCTTGCTCTTTGATGATCGAACCAGTGTGCAACTGCCTTGCTTGTTCTCTGACTCACTTTGCAAGCTACACTACCTGTGGGACACTGTGGACTGTGTTGCTGTAATTTGAGGTTCCTTCAAGATCTGCTTTGCCACACTACTGGAAGGTACATCTCTTGAGCTGGGGACTGTTGGACCCTGTCATCTGGGGACTGTTAGTGACCTGCTTGCTGTTTGCTGCCTGTGGGCAGATATCCTGAATTGCTCTATAGAGGACTACCCGGCGGCCCTCAAGACTTGTAGGACTGCCAGTGTATTCGTTGTCTCATAGAAATGAGTTGTACTGAGCCATTTGTACTGCTTTATAATTTAATCAACTGTTTATTTCTTATGTTATCTATCTATATAAATATACATAAAACATTAGTGTACCGGTTTTGTTTCTCTAGAGAACCCTGTCTAACACATCAATCAACCATATTTTTGTTTCTGATTCTGTACTCTGCCATGCTCTATGGAACAAAAAGTACGTTCATCTTTTTTCTTAATCATTTTATTGGGGGCTCGTACAACCCTTATCACAATCCATAGTGTCAAGCACATTTGTACATTTGTTGCCATCTTTAGACCAATATTACACTGTCTTGATTACTGCAGATTTATAAGTACTATATCGTATCCCCAAATTTTTTCTTTAAAAAATTGTTGTAGTTATTCTAGTTTATTGGCATGATCATAGATAATTTAAATCAGCCTGCTGGTATTTAAGATTAATTTTTGGATGACTGACATTTGACAACACTGAGTTTTCTCATCTTTGAGCATGGCCTCACTCTATTTTAAATGATGTCTTCTTTGGTTTCTATTAGCAAAGTTTTGCTATTTTTAAAAACATTGTTTTATTGGGGGCTCGTACAATTCTGATCATAATCCATACTTATATCCATTGTGGCAAGCACATATGTACATTTGTTGCCATCCTCATTCTCAAAACATTTGCCTTCTACTTGAGCCCTTAATATTGGCTGCGCATTTTCCCCCTAACTCCCTACTCCTCCCTACCTCATGAACCCTTCATAATTCATAAATTATTCTTATTTTGTCATATGTTACACTGTCCAGCATCTCTCCCCGCCCTCTTCTCTGCTGTCCTCCTTTGCTATTTTTAATGTAGATATTTTACATTTTGTTAGATTTATTCCTAAGTACTTGGTATTTTAAATACCATTATAAATATTTTGCTTAAAAAACCCCAAAACTAGTGTATACAATGGCAATAGATCTTTATAGATTAGCATTGTCTGTGAAACAAGGCTAAATATACATAGCACTATTAGTAAGTTGTTTGTTTGCTTTCTATCTTAATTCCCATGTGCATTTTTACAAATGAGAGAACTTCAAAATGTTTTTGGAAAAATCCCATTATCTTTCAATTCCAGTTTTTCATGGAATTTTTGAGGCCCCTGTCTACATGATTAATTCATCTGCAAACTTTTTAAAAGTTTCTTTCCATTATATATGCCATTTATTCACCTTCCTTGCTTATTACACTGATCAGGACTTATAGTTCAATGTTGAACACAGTGATGTATCAGCTATCTATTGCTGCATATTAAGCCAATTATTTTATTGTTCATGAAACCATGAGTTAGGAATTCAGACAGAGCTCATCTTGTGGCTTCATTGTGTTACTCCCTTGCCCTTAGGGAATGAGTCATATGTCTTGGGGTTGGGTGGTGTCTCTCTAAAGCTCTCTTGCTCTGTCCCTGGCCTTTAGCAGACTAGCCTTGTACAGTTGATGAATGTTCACTGAGAAGTGCTGGAATATGTGATATTCTAAATTTTAAGCCATCATCTCAGCACACACATTTTTGGCAAAATGCTGGTTAAAATTTTCTATTAAATAAACTCAACTTATATGCAAATGTACTATGTAGCAAAGACAGAATCCACCCAAACTGAAGTAAAGATAATCTTCTTAACAAATTGCATTGAAGACAATTTGGTAACTCTATAGAAAAGGTAAAATTAGATCTGTCATATAATAGACAAGATTAAATGACAAATGGTCCAGAGTTCTAAAAGTAAAAAGTAAACTATGCGAAAGGATGGATTGCTACATAATATGAGTCTAGAGAAATATTTTCGAGCTATGACTAACTTTTCATAGGAAATATAAGAAAACATTTACTTATGTAAATATGTTTGTTCACAAAAATAGAGGGATTAGCCTATCTAAATATATTTATATTGCAATACATTGAGGAAGCAAACCAACTTTTCGACCTCTGGCTCAATCCCTGACTCAATGCAAGATCACTTTGTTCTAACAACTTGGCATTCTGTGATATTCACCCTCCTGACATGACCACTGAAGACAAATGGGTGCATAAATAAATGTGGTGAAGAAAGTTGTTGGTGCCAGGCCATCAAAAGATCTTAGAGGCTTGAAGTTAAAAAAGCGGCCATCTAGCAGAGAAGCAGCAAGCCCACAGGAGAAGCACACCAACCTGTGCAATGTGCAATCATGAGGTATCGATCCAATCAGGTAACAGGCATCAGAAGACCCCAAACCAGATATATATATATATATATATATATATATATATATATATATATATATATATATAATATTGTTGAGAATGAGGGGGATCAGAGCAGAGACCCCAAACCCATCTGTAGACAATAGGACTTCCCCTCACAGAAGGGTCACAAGGAAGGGATGAGTCAACCAGGGAACAGTATAGCGCTGATGAAACACACAACATTCCTGATTCTTTGAGGCTTCCTCAGCCCCCACTATCATGACCCCAGTCCTGCCTTTCAGTTCTGACTGAAGCAGAGCATGTACACTGGTACACATAAGAGCTCATGACACACACAATCCAGAGCAGATAAACCCCTCGGGAGCAGAAATGGGAGTAGCAATACCAGGAAGGTAGGGGGAAGAAGGGGAAACCTGATCACAATGATGGATTAATAACACCCTCCACCCAAGGGGACTAACCATAGAAGCATGGGTGAAAGGAGACAGTGGGTGGTGTAAGATATGAAAATAAGAATAATTTATAATTTATCAAGGGGTCATCAGTGTGAGAGGTGGGAGGGAGGGGAAAAACAGGAGCTGATGCCATGGGCTCGTATGAAAAGTAAATGTTTAGAAAATGATGATGACCACATATGAACAAACGTGCTTGATACAATTGATGTATGGATTGCTATACGAGCTTTAAGAACCCCCAATAAAATTATCTTTAAAAAAAGTAAATTTGGCTAACAAAAAAGAAATTAATTTTGAATGGCCAAAAAATATTAATACCATATGTCAAGTTAAAAGATAAGAAACGAGGAGAACATTCATACACCACACCTTTCACAATGAGAGGGTTACTATCAATAATATGCAAATGATATTTTAATACTGATAAATAAAAATCCTATAGAAAAAACAAATAATGCCCCCCACAAAATAAAAATGCTCCTTAAGCATATGGTAAGATCTTTGATTTGTATATAATAATAGAAATTAAACCAATTAAATCGCACGGTGATATCATTTCTTAGCCATCAGATGGACAACAATGCAAAAATGTGACAAGTTTTCTTCCTTCCATTGTCAAGGCTGTGAGGAATCAGACACCCTGTAATGCACAGTGACATAACATCTATGGAGGGAAAATTGGCAGTATGTAACCAAACGACAATCGCACACATTCTTTTTGACAATGATACTCTACTTCTAGGGATTTGCACTAAAATGCACTTCTATTACCATGAAAAAATATATATATATGTACAAAATTACCCATAGCAAAATTATATGAAGTAGAAAAGTATTGGAAACTCCCTATATGTTCAATGCTATAGTGCATATGTCAATGATGTCAAGCACACTATCCAGTTATTTATACCAAAGAGAAATGTAGACAAGAATGAGGAATAGTTCTATAAACTAATATAAAGTGATTTCCAGGAGATACAAAGTGAAGAAAGCAACATACAAAAGACTATCCTAGTATGTAGCATTTTGTATAACAAAGAAGGACATGTAAGAAATTATAGATACGGCTGTTTGCCTTTACATAAGAAGCACAGGAAGGACAAACCAGAGATAAAAAAAAATGTTAGCTCCAAGGTTAGGATGAGGAATACAAAGAAGGAATATAAAGAATATGATGTTCTCTGGCTACTGACTTGCAAAATGTTGACCTTTGGAGACAGGCTATAATATTTTAAGTATTCAAAAATGAAATTCGCACAAGTGGACTTGCCTACGGTGCATTTGACTGTGTGGCCCCTCATCAACTGCGGACAGCATTGGGAAGAATGAGAACTCAGGGACAGTTCCTTGCGCTCATGCGGAACTTGTACATTGATAAAGAGGCCGTTGAGCGAACAGACCAAGAAAATACCGCATGGTTTAAAATCAGGAAAGGTGTGTGTCATGGTTGTATCCTCTCACCCTACTTGTTCAATCTGTATGCTGAGCAAATCATTAGGGAAGCTGGATTATGTGAAGAAGAATGTTGCATCCGGATCAGAAGTCTTATTAATAACTTGCAATATGTAGATGACACAATCTTGCTTATTTAAAGTGAGAAGGAATTGAAACACTCGCTGACAAAGAGTAAGGATTATAGCCTGGAGCATGGATTACAAATCAATATAAGGAAGGCCAAAATCCTCACAACTAGATCAATAGTTAACTTCACGATAAATGCAGGAAAGTTTGACGTTGTCAAGGATGTTGTCTTGCTTCCATCCACAACCAATGCACATGGAAGTAGCGGGCAAGAGATCAAACGATGCATTGCAGTAGGTAAATCTGCTGCACAAGACTTCTTTAGAGTACTGAAAAGCAAGGATGTTACTTTGAGGACTCACATGGGCCTGGCCCATGCTACGGTAGTCTCCACTGCATCAGATGCATGTGAAAGTTGGACGCTGAATAAGGAAGATCAAAGAAGACAATGCATTTAAAGTTGAAGTTCTGGAGAAGACTACTGAAAGTACCATGGACACGGATCTGTCTTGGAAGAAGTAAGGCCAGAGTGCTTCTTAGAGTCAAGAATGGCAAGACTTCATCTTGCATACTCTGGTCGTTTTGTCAGGAGTGAACAGTCCCTGGAGAAGGACATCATGGAAAGGCAGGGAAAAGGAAGAAGGTCCTTAACGCGATTGGTTGACATAGTGGCGGCATCAATGGGCCTCGTCATGGGAACAATTGTGAGACTGGCACAGGACCGCGAGTGCTTCATTCTGTTCTGCAAAGGGTTGCTATGGGTCGGAGGCAACTAGATAGCGCCTAAGAACAGCAATAAGGTGGGAAGAAGGAAAAACTCAAACAGAAACCAAATAAAACAAGTGGATCCAGCGTTATTTCCCCAGACACCATCGGCATGCAGTGGGGAGGGAAAGAGAATAATCAAGTAATTTAACAAACACATAATTTGACTACTACTAATAATAATTTGACATAATTTGGGTGAAATATAGGGGGGAAATTGTGGACAAATTCTGAAATGTTTTTAGTTGATTTGGTTTGTGAGGACATATATGTGCAACCCTTTGAGAAACAACTTGTAGTATCACGCTGTGCACTGACTGGGGTGCTGGTTTCGATGCATGGCGGCCCCATGCGGCACAGTGGACACTGCCCCATGAGCTTTTCTGGGGTGTATTCTTTAGGAGAGCAGATCGCTAGGTCTTTCTCCCACAGAACTTCTCAGTCAGTTTGAACTGCCAATTGTTCAGTTAACCACCAGGGCTCCTACCTGTATCATGTTGTTGGTAGATGCTATCTAGTCAGTTCCAATTTGGGGGACCCTTTGTCTAACAGACAGAAACATTCCTAGTGCCTCATCATCCTCCTGGAAGGCCTTTCTCCATTTAGATACCCATTGAAGCAGCAATTGAGAAAAGCAAATGCCATGTTGCTACAGATAACCTCTGTAAAGTGGTACAAAACAAGGCTGTCATGTTGAGAACGAAGGGGTAAGGCCAGGATATTTTCCATCTCCTCCTGTGCATGTGCAAGCTGGACCATGGAAAAGAAGACCAAATAATTGATGGCTCTGAATTATGGACTGGGCGAAGAATGAACTGCCAGAGGACAAACAAATCTGTCTTGGAATAAGTAGAGCCAGAATGTTCGTGAGAAGTAAGGATGGCCAAACTTTATCTCAGGCACGTGGGACACATCAGCAGCAGGGCCCAGTCCCTGGTAGTGAAGCTCGGTCAAGTTGAGGGCCAGCAAGCAAGAGATGGATTGTCAGCCTGCTGCGATGGGTGCAAACACAGCACCAATTGTGAGGGTTGTGCAGGACAGGGCAATGGTTCCTCCCGCTGTGCATTAGGTCGCCATTGTCTGGGACTAAAACGATGGCACCTAAGAACAACAAAGCAGGTGTTTATAACCTTATGTTACAGTGATTCTCCAAGATGTATCCTAATTTGTTCAAGGCCACCAGTCTAGTAAGCTGATGAGTCCCACATCCAGGACTGTTGAGATTCAAGGTATCTTATTGAAACTTCTGTGTGAACTAGAACTCCATTTTACAGGCCTCATATCTCTCATATCTTCCCTTTGTGAAGACTAAGTAAATGCCCAATGAAGGCTCTGTAAGCACGTGTTCATTGATTAATTTGCCTTGGAAGATTGGGAAACTCATGATCTCCAAACCTCATACACCGTTTTCACCACTACAGTAGAAGTGTAGGCTTGATTAACTTGCTTCCAGCCATCAATAGCAGACCAACTTGGACAGAAAGTGAACAGAGCAGAGAAAACAAATCCAAAATTCTTGAGTCCCAGTCAATACAGCTCTGGAATGGATGGGCCATTTGAAGTCTATTTTACTAAATAAAGGCAGCGCTGCTTTCTTCCCTGTGGGTGCCTGACCTGCTTCCATGCACTTATGGGTCATAACACTGACTCGGTAGCCATGGCAGGACCATCAAAGCTTACTTTGTCCTCATGTATGGCCCAGAAATGCTGCACCGTGACCTGCTTTCTATTAGGGAAGGATAAAAAATAGACTAGCGTGCTAAGCTGGAGCCGTACAATGAATCATCCACTGTACCTTTTCCTGCTATCTTTCATCTGGGTTTTTTTCCCCTCGCTAAAAGCCTTTTCCACTTGGCTTTTGGGTTATATATTTAGCATCCTTTGTGCACATATAAGCTGGGAGACAGAGTCTATTTCTCCCAGCAGTGACAGGGAGGCCTACGCAAAAGGTTGCCTTCACGATGTAAGGTGAGCAGTTTCCCTGTGTTTGGGAAGAACTGTCTCTGTCACCAAACATGATTACTACAGAAAGAGTTGTATTACACTGTGGATATGTCACCAGTCCCTGACTTCGGAAAAGTACTAGGATTAGCAGCCCTGAGGTTGTCATGCGGTAATTAAGGACTGTGAAATGTTATATAAAGGCTCACAGCTGGCTTTTCGAGACAGGAAAATTGAAAGGCAGATTGCTATCACCAGGGGAGATGAACTCTTTAAGGGTTGGTAATATTAAGCTCCGGTGCTTGTTGGAAAAGCTGCAAGTATGTCAAGAGTTAATTTAACTTCCGGCCATCGAACCAGCCTCCTGGTTTTCCTGTGGCGGGTCACAGTTGGGAGAGCTTACCATTATCACGTTGGACTGGTTGGCATTTGAGTTTCAGCCAAGGTAAGGAGTAAATAAATAAGTACTATGGGTTCAGGTGTCTTTGTGCCGACACTGCTCGGCTACCAGTTCTTTTTTTTTTTAATTAAATACTTTCATTAGGAGCTCTTACATCTCTTATCACAATCCACACAATCATCCATTGGGTCTCAAGCACATATGTACACATGTTGCCATCATCTTCAAAGCATTTTCTTTCTCCCCCACCTGCCCTCCCTCATGGACCCTTGTTAGGTTATTGATTATTATTTTCACAACTTACACCATTCTCTGACACCCTTCACCCACTTTTCTGTTGTTCGTCCCCCTGGGAGGGGGTTATATATTGATCCTTATGACTGATTCCCCCTTTCTTTCCCCACCTCCCCTTACCCTCCTTGTATCTCTATTCTCATTGTGTTACAGAGGGAAGTAGGCCCATATTTAGAAGACAAAAGTTTCCTGGTGTACTTCTCCTCTGGCTTTCCCAGCTCTCAGAGTAAAGGAAAGTTGCAATGCTGCTTCGGAAGTTAGCATCCTGTTACTTGGCGTTTCCCACTGTTTGTCATGGAACAATCCCTGATAGTATTATTTAGAAAAAAGGGCTAATCACTATTGGTATATTGTGTGTGAGCTGGTAAACTGTTTCTGAAATAGTCTTAATAGTCAAAGCAAAACAAAATCATTTCATCGATCTCTGAAGCTGTTTGTCGAGTGCATACTACCATGCTCTAAAGACCATTACTACGATGGAGCACACCATAATGCTCAAATGAGAACTTCCCTTTCCTGGAGAAGGCAAGAGTTATTCCATTATGCCAACTCCATCTAGCACTTTCTGGGCAGAGCGCGCCAGGCATATGAATAAGATGAATGCCTAGTTAGCTCAGGAGTAAATATGATCATTTTCATGGCGCAACACTTCCCTTTAGACTATAGGTGTCTGCCAGAAAACCTCTAAAGTGTAGAATTTTCCTGAGTTTTGATGATCAGTTTTTCCTAACAGTTGAACGCCAACCCAACACTTTAACTCAAATAGAGTGGGTGGAGGGCACAATTGGGAAGTAAAACGATTACCTGGATCCTTAGTTGAATGAAAAGCTTTGCTTCTAAGCACAACCCCAGGCCGCCATGAATGCAATAATTATGATCTTCTGGAAAATAACTTGGTTGGTTGAATTCTTGACACACAAACTCTAAAATAATAACATTTTATAAAATATTGTATTGGGATAAAAGCAAACCCTTTTAACTTCTGTAGACTTGTGTGTTAGTCTGGGTACTTTTGAGAAACAAATCCACAGAAACTCATATATATAAGAAAGAGTTTTATATAAAAGTTAAATGCACATCAAGAAAACACCCCAACCCATTGCTGCCTAAGCCCACAAGTCCAACATTAACCCATATGTCCAACACCAATCCACAAAGTCCTCCTCCATCTCACAGAACACAACAAGGATGCCGACTGCTGGAGGAAAGCCGAATCAGTGAGCATGTAAGCATCTCAGTGCTGGCAGGGGTCTCCACATGGCTGTCCAGGACCCAGGGTTGCATTGGGGTAAGTCCATGCCACAGCTCCTTGGGGATCTCTTGCAGGAAGTGAGCTTTGCCAGCTGAAGCAGGGAACTGCTAAGGCAGCTGCACCCTCATCTGGCCATCAGAAAGCAAGAGACCCGAGAACTAGAACTGAACCATTTATCCCTCTGCCCTTCAGCTAATCTCACATGTGTTTATTGGCCAGGTTGGCACAATAAACTAACTACTTCAACTTGTAACTAAAAGAATTTATCTCTAAGAATTCTAAAAGTATTTCTGAATCATCTATTTTGTACAATGCTTAACTTACAAGTACGTTCAAGTAGGCACTCTGTAGATACTATTTTAAAGAGGAGGAGGATGAAAAATCTAATTCTGATTATAAACACCTCCCGAAAAACACAAATCACCTTAAAATCATTGTATCTAAATGAGTAGTTTTAGTTCACATTTATTTTTAAAATTTTAATCTAGATATTTAAAACCCTCTTTTCCAAAGTCTATCTAAAAATATGAGACAAGTTATGAAATGCGTATCTCATGAGAGGAAAGAAGTATGTCATTCCCAAAAATCAGAAGAAAAAGAATACATTCTAATGTCCACAGAGTGGGGTGGAAGAGTAAGAAATTGACAGCAGAGAAGAGGAGTGACTATTGGTCTTATCTCCCATGCCAGGTCTGTTAATGGGCAGTGCCCATCTGCAGTGTTGAAGCATTAGTGGTTCAGTGGTAGAATTTGTGCCTTCCATGCGGAAGCTTTTGGTTCACTTTCTGACCACTGGATACACTTCAATACCCTACAGCCACCACATGCCTGACTAAGATGGAATAAGGAGGTCATGATAGGCTGATCCACAACTGATCACATGGTTAGTGTAGGTCAGGGCAGTGGTTCACTCCATTGTGCATGGGCCATGGTGGCGGCTATCCACACAAATATAACCGACAGGGTTGAGTTAAGAATTAGTCTGAGTGTTTCTATTAGGTAGCAGCATCTAGCATGAGGGTGGATAGGAGAAATGAGATATATTCCTATTGGGCTGCACAGAATTTTATTTTTAGACATCTTTACCAAAATGGAGAGCGATGAAGAGATGAAGGAAGTAATTTTTAAATCCATGTCTTTTTCTTAATAATCACAAGAAAAATCATTAGAAATTCTAAAGGATCAAACATCAGATCATGCAGTGCAATAAATTACCCAAATTATGCTTGTAAATGAGATACAGGTGATTGGCTAGAGAAGCTAGCTTTATACACATGTAACATATAGATAAGGTACACCTATTGCTTCTAGGATCCCCGATCACACATTCATGGGTTCGTGCCAAACACAACGTGTTTAAACATGTCTGCCATCAGTGGATGAGTGCAGACTAGTTCTCTAATCCATCCACTTGGCTGACTACGTTGTCCTTAGGTACCATCCAGTCTGATCTGACTCATAGCAACTCTCTGTCAATAGAACAATGCCCTGCCTGGTCCTCCACCATCCTCACAAAGGGTTCTTATGTTTGAGCCTATCAATGAAGCCACTGGGTCAATTCATCTTGTTGAGGGCCTTACTCTTTTTCATTGCCCCTCTATTTTATCAAGCGTGATCTCCTTCTCCAGAGACTGGCCTCTCCTGATAACATGTCCAAAACACGCGAGACAAAGTCTTGCCATCTGTGTCTCTAAGGAGCACTGTGGCTGTATTTTTTCCAAGACAGATGTTTGTTCTTTTGGTAGTCTACGGTACTTTCCATATTTTTCACCAGCATCACAGTGTAAATACATGGATTCTTCTTTGGTCTTCCCTGGTCAAGGGTCAGCTTTTACACGCATTGGAGGTGGTTGAAAATACCCTGACTTCGGTTAAGGCACACCTTATTTCTCAAAGTCATATCTTTGCTTTCAATACTTTAAAGAAGCCTTGTGCAGTACATTTACCTAATACAATACATTATTTGATGTCTTAACTTCTGCTTCCATGAGCATTGATTGTGGATCCAAGCAAGAGGAAATCCTTGACAACTTCAATCGTTTCTCCATTTAGCATGGTGTTATCTATTGGTCCAGTTGTGAGGATTTTAGTCTTTTTTACATTGAGTTGTCATCTATACTGAAGGCTACAATCTTTGATCTTCCTCAGCAAGTGGGCTTCAAGTCTTCCTCACTTTCAGCAAACAAGATTGTGTCATCTGCATATCAAAGGTTGTTAATTGTCCTTCCTCCAATCTTGATGCCACATTCTTCTTCATATAATACAGTTTCACTAATTATTTGCTCAGCATATGGATTGAATAAGTATGGTGAGAGGATGCAACTCTGATGCACACCTTTCTTGATTTCAAATCATGCAGTACTCCCGTGTTTTGTTCGTACAACTGTCTCTTGATTCATGTACAAATTCAGAACGAGCACAATGAAGGGTTCTGGAATTCCCACTCATCTTACAGCTAGACAAAAATGTTATGGCTTCCAAAGGGAAACCGTTAGGCCAGTGAAATCCAAAGTCAAAAAGTCTGTGAAGAAGGTGATAGCAACTGTTTTGGGGGGAGGGTGGGTGGTAGGGATGGGAGGAGTAGGGGGGTCCCTTTTAATACCAAAAGGGTAATCCTGGTAGATTTTTTTGAATCACAGGATCTTATTAGGAAGAAATTTTCAGAAAGTGGAAAATTGCATTGCTGAGAAAAAGAACAGAAAAAATAAACTGAAATTTTTCTTTCCAGCATGAAAGTGTACCTGCTCATTCTTTGAGGGTAGTAAGGCCTGTCCTGCAAGGATTTAATTGGAAAACCATATCCCAACTAGCCCCTTCAGGCTTCTTTTTGTTCCCCCAACTCAAGGAACATTGAGCGGAATATGATGTGAGTCGTTGATGAAACCAAAACTGCCCTTTTGATGTAGTGTAAACCCAAGAGCAGAGAATCTTCATGAAAGGTCTAGAGAGAAAGAAACACAACTTTCAGAAATATATAAACATAGATAAGGGCTGTATCAACATATATACACATAGATAAGGGCTTCGCATTTCAATATTTTTGCTTAAGAAAGGTTTTCATGATTGTGTACCAATTTGTGTCAACTTGGCTCATCTAGGATTCTCAGCAGTGTGTAAGTGAAGGTCTAGTAATCCCTTATGATGTGACCTAACACACTGTAATCAACTTCATAATGGCATCTATGAGGAGGAGCCAATCTGTGTACACTTATAGCAAGAGACTTTAATTTGTAGTCAACATAGCTCCAAATGATATGCCTGTCTTTCCTAGTTAGTATTATTAATGATTTTTATTTTATTTTTAAAAATCATCTTATTGGGGGCCCTTACAGTTCTTATACCATTCTATGTATCAATTATATCAAGCATATTTGTTCATATGTTGGCATCATCATTTCCAAAACATTTTCTTTCTACTGAGCCCTTGGTATGTACTCCTATTTTCCCCTCCCTCCCCACTCTCCCACCCTTGAGAATCCTTGATCAATTATATATTATTAGTTCATATCTTACACTGTCCATTGTCTCCCTTTACCCATATTTATGTTATTTATCCCCTTTGGGGGCCTATATATCCAACCTTATGATGGGTTCCCCCTTACTCCCCCATCCTCCTCAGCCTGGCTATACCCCTCCCTCATTATATTGTGACTCCCACTACTGTCCCTGAGGGGTTCATCTTTCCTGAATTCCATGTGTTGAAAGCTCTTATATATACCAATCTGTGTTCTCCTGTCTAGCCAGATTTGTAAGGAGGAACTGACTCATGGTAGTGGGGGTGGGGAACAGCAGGGGAGAGCATTCAGGAACTAGAGGAGTGATGTGTGTGTCATCGGTGCTATGCTGCACCTTGGTTGAATTGTCTCTTCCTTATAAACCTTCTATAGAGGATATCCAATTGTCTACAGATGAGTTTTGGGTCTCCACTACAACCCACCTCTTTCACATCACTATTAATTGTCTGTTTTGGATATTTTGATACCTGCTACCTGTTACTTGATCCCATCAACACCTCATGATCACACAGGCTGGTGTACTTCTTCCATGTGGGCTTATTTGCTTCCTTGCTAGATGGCCACTTGTTTGACTTCAAGCCTGGAAAATGCTATATCTTTTGATAGCTAGGCACCATCCACCCTCTTCACCACATTTGATTATGTATCCATTTTGTCTTCATCAATTGCATCAGGAAGGTGAGTATCAAAGAGTGCCAGATTATTAGAACAAAGTGTTCTTGTGTCTTGAGTAGAAGCCTAAAATCTGTCTGCTATCTTAATACTTAACATATAAATATATGTTAATTAGTCTCTATCCCTGTCATACATTGATATATTTACATATATACATGCATATAGCTAAACCTTTATAAATAGCTTTTGGCTTCTATTTCTTTCCTCTATTTCTCTTCACCTTCCTCCTACCCCACTATTGTGCTCACCCTCCATTCAGCTCTCAGTGATTCCTCTCGAATACATTACACTTAACTAAACCCCACCAGGCATTGTACGCCCTCCTCGCCATCAAGGTTAGATCTCTTCTTGTTCCCTTATCCCTGAGTTTGTTGACTCCCCACTCCCCCTCCCCACCCACTCCCCTCCCATGCCCCACCGGAACTGCCGGTCCCATTGTTTTATCCTCAGGGTTTTTCATCCTGTCTATCTTATATAGACATAGGGAAAAAAGATGAAGAAAAAGAAAAATATCAGAACAACAACAACAAAACACCAGTAGGTAGTTTCAGGCCTGCCTGCTGACCCTTATGTATTCTTTCTGATTAAGTCTGATAAGGTGCCAAGCCCTCTCCCCTGAGTTAGAAATATATTTTCAGGACTCCTTGGGTACTTGGTTACTTTGCTCCCTTTCTTACTGTGTAAGAAGATTAGAGTGGAATGAATTCCTCTTTCTCAGGTCACAGCCTGATGCAATTGAAAGCTAGTTTCCTCAGGAGTGTGTGCACTTCCTATATAAGTGAATCTTTTTTTTTTTAAAAAAGTATTGCATTTTGCTGGATTTTGATCCTGTATATGGCTCATGGACCTCCTGTTTGTTGGACTTGAGCCAATGGACTAACATACAACCTGCCAATCCTGGAGTCATCAGTAGCCAGCCATTGGACCTACCATCTTGCTGATCTTGGATTCATCAGCTTACGAAGCTGCACAAGTCAAGAGAAGTCTCCAGCTAAAAAGCTGATTCACAGACTTAGACCTGCCTGTATCCGCATGCTTCTACAACTGTGCATCCCTTTTTCTTGATATCTCTCTCTCTCTCTCTCTTTTAAGGGGAGGTTACTGTTTATATCTCCACAGGGAAACCGGGACCAGATTTCAACCGGGTGCTCAAAGATGTGAATGCAAAACACTGGCATGAAGCAGGGAACCAGTAGAGAGGTCCGAGGGGCCAGCCCCAATCCCAAATACGTGGACAGCCCCCTCTCCCCCCAGAAGAATTTACTTCAGAGAGCACCTCTGAAGCTACAGCTCAGGGAGATTGGCATGTCTGATCAAAGCACACGGGAGCAAATGAATGGGGAGAAAGAGAGACTGGAGCACATCCAGACCCACCAAGCCTTGAGGGTGATATCCCTGCTCAGAGCAGCCAACACACAGAGAAGACCATATGGCCGGCCCCACTATGAGACACGACATCCCTCACTGACCCATAGCCCTACAGGGGAAAACACAGGAGACACAGTGTGGGAATTGGGCCCAATCTGACCCCACCACACCAAGGCAAAACACTAAGGGCATGCAACAGAACAGCCAGGGGAGCAGAGCAATGAAGTCCCAAGGGAATACAAAAAATAGATTTTGGGACCAGAGCATGGCACCCTATCAGATTCGACCTGAAAATACTCCTAAAGGTCAACAAACAGACCTTGAACTCTTTATAGGCTTTTCTCTTTTGTTGTCATTGATATGTTGTTGTTTTTTTTGCTTTGTTTTGTCCTGTCTTGCTTTTTGTGCATATTATTATCTCTGCAGGTCTATCTAGATGAGATAGGTGGGATAAACAATCTGGAGGAGAAAACAACTGAACTGACAGTTTGGCCAGTGGGGGGCAGTGGGGGAAAGGAAATGGGTGTTAACAAACCCAGGGACAAGTGAAGAACAAGTGATCCAAAATCAATGTTGGGAGAGTGTAGGAGACCTGGTAGGGCTTGATCAAGGACAATGTAAGAGAGAATTTACTGAAACCCAAATGAAGGCTGAGCATGATAGTGGGACAAGAGGAAAGTAAAAGGAAATAGAGGAAAGAACTAGGAGGCAAAGGACATTTATAGAGGTCTAAATACAGGCATGTACATATGTAAATATATTTATATAGGATGGTGGGGAAATAGATCTACGTGCATGTATTTGTAGGTTTAGTATTAAGGCAGCAGATGGACATTGCACCTCCACTCGAGTACTTCCTTACTGCAAGAACACTTTGTTCTCTTAAATTGGGATTCCATGATGCTCACCTTCCTGACATGAATGTTGAAGACAAAATGGATGTAGAAGCAAATGCTGTGAAGAAAGCTGATGGTGCCTGGCTATCAAAAGATATAGCATCTGGGGTTTTAAAGACTTGAAGATAAACAACCGGCCATCTAAATGAGAAGCAAAAAAGTCCACATGGAAGAAGCACACCAGCCTGTGTGATCACAAGGTGTTTATGGGATCAGGTATCAGGCATCAAAGAACAAAAAAATCATTTTATTGTGAATGAGAGGGAGTGTGGGGTGGAGACCCAAAGTGCATCTGTAGGGAACTGGACTTCCCTTACGGAAGGGTCGCGGTCAGAAGGTGAGCCAGTCAGAGTGTGGTAGAGCAAGGATGAAACATACAACTTTCCTCTAGTTCTTTAATGCCCCCCCCCCATCGTGATCCCAATTCTACCTTACAAATCTGGGTAGAACAGAGGATGTACACTGGTACAGATAAAAGATGGAAATGCAGGCAATCCAGGACAGATAAACCCCTCAGGACCAATAATGAGAGTATCGATATCAGGAGGGTAAGGGGAAAGTGGGGTAGAAAGGGGGAACCGATCACAAAGATCTACATATAGAAAAGTGGGTGAAGGGTGATGTTGTCGGACAGTGTAAGATATGATAAGATAACAATTTATAAATTATCAAGGGTCCATGAGGGAGGAGGAATGGAGAGGGAGGGGGGAAATGAGGAGCTGATGCCAAGGGCTCAAGTGGAAAGAAAATATTTTGAGAATGAGGATGGCAACAAATGTACAAATGTGCTTGACACAATGGATGCATGGATGGATTATGATGAGTTGTACGAATCCCCAATAAAATGATTTTTAAAAGAAAACAAAAAAACAGAAGAGGTGTCCTGGTGGTATAGTGGTTATGCTTTGGGCTGTTATTCTCAAGGTCAGCAGTTTGAAACCATCAACTGCTCTGAGGGAGAAAATCAGGGATTTCTACTCTTCTAAAAGTTAGTCTGGGAAACTCACAGGGCTATTCTGCCCTGTCCTATAGGGTAGCTATGAGTCGGCATGGACTTGATGGTAGTGAGTTTACTGGGATCAAAGTTATTCTGAGACTGGAAATCTTCATGGGATTGGCGATTTCATGAGTGTAGTAATGCTACTGATTTAAGTATTTATTGGAAGTTTAAGTGAGATGCAATAGGTGCGAGGCTTAGAACCGAGTCTAGCACCTAGTAAATTCTGATAGGATTCAGCATAAGTGCTTTAGGAACACACTGAAGATACACCCAACTAAGTGATGGTGATGGAGGACCAGGAAAAAACTCTCTAAGAGATATAACTTTTAAACTGAGATCAACAGAGTGAGGGATTGTCCAGGGCAATAGAAAGTTGAGGAGTAGGTGGGAAGGATGCAGGGACTTCCAAACAGAGGAGGAAGCTTCCACTGAGTCCTGGAAATAGGAGCTAGCGTGGCAGCCCCACTGGATATGACTTCCATTTCTGACTACAAACCCTATGATATCATTCAGTCAATAGTCAATTCCATATGCATAAAGCTGTCATTGAATTGGTAAATTAGAGCTCCTACTTTCTAGCTTTCATTCATTTTTCATCATTTACTTGAACCCTTTCTAAATGTCAGCCACTCTTCTTTGTAGACAAAGAGACTAAGCTGATCTTGGCACACCCTAATACAAGGGCAGAGCATTCTGCTCTGGCTCTGCGGCCAGCTCTGGACTCCAGATCTGGAGGACTTCTCTGGCTTTGCATTAATATCTAAAGGCCACTTAACCGTGCGTGCCTGATCAGAGTCAATCCTTGGCAAGTGGCCACCTTACCCATATACCATGTGAACATTTCTTGAAGGAAACCAAATCACTCATCTAATAGCTTTGAAGGTCCTGTGGGACCCTGTGCAGATGGAAAGAATTCACATCAAGGGAATAGTCTGCCTGAGTGGTTGAATCTCCTAGTCAAATCTCAACAAATACTCTGCAGAGTGGCCATCGGCTGGTTTCACCGATGACGACGAGGAGAGGGTTGTACGTGAAAATGATGCATCACAGCAAATGCATAGAATGTGTCCTTTCAAAAACAGACTTCCCTCTTGTGCAGGAGGACCTGAGAATTCACACACACACACACACACACACACACACAAAACCAGTTGCTCTATAGTTGATTCCAACTCATGGTGAAATGATGAAGTAGAACCATGCTGCATATAGCTTTCGGTGGCTGACTTTTTTTTTTTAAGTAGATTGCCAGGTTTTCTTCTGAAGCACCTGTGGGTAGACTTTAACTGCTAACTTTGCAGTTAGCCTCTGAGGGCTCTAACCTTTCACACTACCCAGGGATTACAGGAGTCTCCACCTTGTGATGCTCTTACAAGGATGTGGTGGAGTAAAAGTTCTTAATATGGCCCTTCAGCCCATTTCCCTGTAAGTCCCAGCAAGTGATTGGGTAGGACCATGGAAATTGGGTAAGCCTAGTTGAAGTGATTGGTCAGTTTCCATGACCTCATCCCTGGCTCTAAGGATGAGACTACTTTGAAGCAGCAACAGGGGCAGAGAGAGAAAGTCCAGGGTCATCAGGAGAGTAGTTTCTAGATCTCTCTCTGAAGGAGAGATGGACAAGACCAGAGGCACCCGAGACCGTGGCTTTGCGATAATGGGACAAAGCAAGAGGATATGGGACTGAGAGGTAGAGGCAACAGGTTGACTTCTAGGCCCGTGGTGGCAAAGGCCAAGGGACAACATGGCTGAGAGCCTGAGGGTCTGAGAGAGTCTTGGCTGCTGGCTGAGAAGAGGGGTTGCTGGCTGTGGACCAAAGACTGTACTCTTACTATTTGCTGATCCTGGCTTGTATTAACCCATTCACGTCCTCAATAAACCTCCTCAATTGTGAGTATTGACTGTGAGTTCGATGTGGCTGAATAATGAACCCAGAATAAAAGTCAAGATGCGTGGGGGAATAGTTGGTGTCATAATAAGTAAGGAAGAATGGAGTGTAGAGGCATGTCTGACTCTTGCCTCAGGGAAAGTTGGAAGCCAGAGGAGAGCAAATATGGCCCTCTGTGCTCTTGACTGCACAGAGTGGGTTTATAAATATCTGACTCGATAAGCGATGAGCCCTAGGTACTATGTACGGCCTTTCTAGAACACCTGGAGAAAGATGAGGAGTGCAATAGCTGAGCTGGGGGACAGGGGGTGAGTGTAGAGCCAGTTCTGACTTCTGGAGTGTTTCTCACCAGGCAAAGGGCTTCTCAAGACAGAATTCACTGCATGTTACCAAGGGAGGTGGGAGCCATGCACACTTGAGTGAACCACAATCAGAAACAAGGATTAAGCTGTTTAATTTTTTTGGAGAATTCTCTCCCAATTTTCTCAAGTAAATGTCATGTCTAGTGATCCTCACTCTAAGCATTAATATAATATGCAGGCTGGCTAATAGATTTGAGAGTAGTAATGGAGTATTTCAGCAGCAAATGTATCCAAATATCCATTTCAAAAATAACATTCACTAAAAAAAAGGATAGAAATGACAATAGGAAAAAATACTGTTTGCTCTGATCTGTTTGATGAGATTCTCATTAAGCCTACTCTTGTAATGATAAAGCAGACCCGGGACTCCGCAGTCACAGAGTTTGTAAAGTGTGCTTCCAGAGGCTTAAGGTATCCCTCCAGGAAGGAGGATAACAGGGAGGCAATTTGTAAGGAGCATGACTCTCAAATGTTCTAAAGCAGGCAGGTTCCAGAGGGACCTTGATGAGGGAGAGCATGGAAGTTGAGTCTACTTTATCACCTGTGATGAAATTCATTTTACTCACTAGTCCTCAGCAAATGGCTATTTCTGTTTGTCTGTCTATTGGGAGGGGGTGGAGAACACGGCGGAAACTGGGAGAGCCTTGCTCCTGAAAGGGAAAGTGGTGTTTCTGTTGGCTGGGGCTGCCATCACAAAATACCACAGGAGGGGAGATTTAAAGAAAGGAATGGTTTGCCTCACTGTTTGGGAGGCTGGAGGTAGAAATCCAGGCATCGAGTCCACCGTGAGCTCTTGCAGCCTCTGAGAGTTGGCAGTCTCTGATGTTCCTAGTCTTATAGGTCCATCTGCCTCCATCATCACATGGTGTTTGCACAGAAGAAATATGTTTTCTATGACACCACACAAAAAGGAATTGGTTTAGGATCCACTCTACTCTCATGTGAGCTAACTAAGGAAAAAGAAAACTCCTATGCAAAGATGGTCATATTGATAGGTATTGGGATTAGGACTTCAACATAACTTGGTGGGTGCAATTCAGACCATAACAGAGTCACAATGAATTTGTTTTTCTTTTTAAATTTTTTCATGATCAGTAACAGAAAGGGAGTTTTAAAAAAATCTTAAAGCAAAATACCTAGCCATATAGAAATAATGGATCATCATAACCAGATAGACTTTTTAGTTCCCATTACACGACAGATGCTCTCTGAGTTTAGGGAGGCAAAAATGAAGTCAATAGACGCCAGCTCTGTTGTATTTATTACAAAGTTTAGTTAATGCGCTGGTGGTGAAGGGTAGTGGGGTGAGGACAGGGGACCAGCCATTCTGGCTTGTCCTGGACCTGGGTTCCAAAGCCTCCACTGTCTCAGGCAAATTGAGTTGGTCTGTCTAGGGACGAAAGCTGAACTGAAAGGTTCGGATCCATACCTGCAAAGTGCTGTGTGCTGTGCGATGGAAGTTTGCCTTGGTCTTCGGGGAATAGTGGACTCTTGTTTTTAACACACCCACTCACTTACTGCCACGGAGTTCATGCCAACCTGTAGCAACCTTATAGGACAGCTTTTTCCCCTGGGAGTTTCTGAAACTGAAGCTCTTTGTGGCAGTAGAAAGGCCTGTCTTCTTCCATGGAGTGGAGTGGCTGGTGGCTTTGAATACTAACTTGCAGTTGGTAGCCCGATGTGTAACCACTATGCCGCCAGGGCTCCTTTACAAACACAGCCTTTGAAAATGGTCACTATGACCCTGGAGGCTTAAACACCACTCAGGAAGTCTCGCATTCGTCTAGAAAGGCAATCAAGAAGGCTTGAATATGGGCCAGAGGAATGGATGGAATGGGATGAAGTTAAAAGAAATTTCTGAAACAGGATCAAAACTGACAGCAAGAGATTCACGGTGCATGAGAAGGAAAGTGGGGAGTCCAGGCCACTCTTTAGGGGTGATGGATGAACTTGAATGGGGCTACTGGAGATAAGGAACCCAAGAGAAATGATGGTCATGAAGTGCCAACCATGTAGCGTGAGGTTGACCCTGCTCACCCTACTTCCCTTCACCTTGTGCTCTGCCTGAACTTCAGGGCTGAAATGGTCATTCCAAAGGGCTCTTGTAATTTTCAGCTCTTCCTTTCCCGCTCTTGTTCCACCAAGGTTTCCCTCAGATCGCTTTCTCATTGTTGAGAAGCTCATAATAATGGATAAAGCCTGCAGCAGTCACTAAAAGCTGCTTTCAATGAACGACCCTTCTCAAATTCAGCTTATGCCAGAAACCTCCAGAAGGAAGGTAGCACGGGCAACATTATCCTACGGTGCTTGCTTAGCTCAGCTGCTCACTGTGAGCATCAGTAATATCTCCAATGATTCCTCAGTAACCCTTGCGTTACCAAAATGATATGTGCTAATTGTAGAAAATTTAGAACACACAAAGGAAGTACTTAGAGAGGAAAATAGGGACCAGTGAGACTCCTTTACTCCAGGGTTAGCATCCACAGTTCAACTTGGCTCTCTTTTCTTCCTGATGTATCGAGCGAGACTCCAAAGTTCCCGACTACACTAGTCTGGGAGGTGAACAGAATATTCCCTATCCTCCACCAGAGAAGCTAGAATGACAGCTTGTTGTTCCCCAGTCCTTTTTGTTTGCCTGTTGCTGCTCAAGCAGACAGAGGGAGTTCACACTTGCCCTTGAAGTTGACTCTCCCTGCCATTGGGTCGGTACCAACTTACAGCGACCCTCTATAACTGTCCCCTTGAGTTTGTGAAACGGTAACTCTTCACAGAAGTAGAAAGCCCCGTAAGTCTCCCAAGGAGTGGCTGATGTTTTTGAACTGCTGACCTTTCGGTTAGTGGCCCAATGTGTAACCACTACCACTACCATGTGTAATCAGGGTCCCTAAAGTTCACTCCAAACTTTCTGATTTTTGGAGTTCCTCCTCGGTCATTAATTTTCACTCCCTTCTCTACCTCACCCCAGAATTCCGTATATTAGATCCTCTAATTAGTTAATTTTTCTAAACTACCCAAGAGGAGACTCTATGTTTCTAAGTAAAGTACAGGCTATCTTCAGACCACTTGGTTGGATAAAACTATCTGCTTCTATTTCGAATAAGGGATGAAAACGTTTATTGGAAACTCTGTGGACATGGGGAGGCATGCTTGATTGGCTTCCCACGGAGGTGCTTCTTTGGTGGGGGACTTCCCATTACCAGCATCTATAGGTCTTTTTTTAGGGTTTAAGAAAGAAGCAGCTCAAGGCGGGGAATCTTCCAGTGTGTCTCCTGGAGGTTATTAATTTCATTTTCATTAGTTCAGGCAAAACGTAAAAACAGATTATCAACCTTTACCCAGACCCGCTGCGGTCTATGGGCTCTATTCGCTGTCCAGTAATCTACTAGACCCCTGCTTTAGCCTGTCAAGAGAGTTACCTTCCTGATCTTACATAGGATTGAACAATTTGTCCTGTTTTCAGCTCCAGTTGTACCTCCTCACACACACACACACACACACACACACACACACACACACAGCATGTATATGTTCTGCTGGTTCTGATTCCTCAGTTTCTCTGACATCGTACATTTTGAGCCTACTTACTTCTGGATTCCTTCCACTATTGATTAAGGCTATTTTTCTGACTTCTTACTGTTTGGGCCCCCCCCCCCCCCACACACACACAGCATGTATATGTTCTGCTGGTTCTGATTCCTCAGTTTCTCTGACATCGTACATTTTGAGCCTACTTACTTCTGGATTCCTTCCACTATTGATTAAGGCTATTTTTCTGACTTCTTACTGTTTGGGCCCCACCCCCAGCCCCCTTCTTCCTTTCCTATTTTTCTGTCTGTGTTTTATCCCTTTATTATATAATTGGGGACGTGGGGAGTAAAACTCAACTAATAGGTTTAACTCAACATGTTTGATGGAAAGACTGTATCAGTTTTAATTGCCAAATGATTTTTTTGTTTGTTTGAGAAGAACTTGTGCTTTTTCTCCTTTTTTTCTTCTTCAAGCCACTAAGACCACTGTTTAGGTTTGAGGGAAATAGAATCTGAGGGGATATTTTTTGTTTGGTTATTTGTTTTTAAGGAAACATACTACATATATTTACACAGCCCATCTCAAAAAATGAAACCAACAAATATTTTACTCATGGATAAGCTATAATATCCAAACAATGGCTTGCTGCTAGACATTTGCACTGCTTTCCCTTTGTGATATTTTAAATCGTGTTGTTGTAGAACAGGCATGTGGCAGTGAAGAGATCTTTGTCCTAGTTTGTATACTCAGTCTGATCCAAGTTAAATATTTTCTTTGGGTAATTTTGATACCTTTCAGGTAATTCTCACTTGTTCACAATTACTCCTCATGCCCTGCTACTTCAGGTGCATGCAATCAGGTATCATAAGCCCATATGGTTTCAGGAAAGATGTAACTCAAGAAAATAAAACAACCCAAACCAAACTCGCTGCCAAGGAGTCAAAACTGACTCATAGTGACCCCTTGTGGGTTTCTATGACCAGAACTATTTACAGGAATGGAAAGCCCAGTCTTTCTCCCTGGGAGATGCTTATGGTTTTGAACTGCCTACCATGAAGATCACAGTCCAGTGTGTAACTACTAAGTCACCAGGGTTCCTTACAGAGAATAGAATAAAGTATAGTACCATGCACTGAGTGTCCATAGGATGTGTAATACGCCAAATTAAACAGAAATCAGAGCAGTGACTGCTTCTGGTGGGATTGCTGACTGGGAAGGTGCCCGGAACAAGTCTAGATTACATGGCAGTGTAGGTTTGTTACTGGTCTTCGGTATTACACTTTACAATTAGGATTTATGCATTTCACTGTAAATAAATTAGAACATAACAAAAAGGCTTTTTTTAAGCACAGGAAAATATTTAACTTTGTTTCCTTTGTCAACACCTTTATAATGAAATCAATGAGTACATTCCTAATTAATTCTTTACGGTAAATTCCTCTAAGTAAACAAATGAGCTGATACCAAGGGCTCAAGTAGAAAGAAAATGTTTTGGAAATGTTGGCAACATATGTATAAATGTGCTTGGTACATTGTATGTCTGTGGATGGTGGGGCTATAAGAGCCCCCAATAAAATCATTTTTTAAAATCCTTTAAGTGGAATTTTTTGGCCAAAGAGCATATGCACCTTTAATGCTTTGGATACATTTTTTCCCACATATATTTCAGCTATAAGTGTTTGAGAACAGACTAGCAAAGGCTCTTCACTGTCTCCCTCTGCTACTGATTGATACAAAGTTTTCTCACTGCCATGAGTCAATACTGACTCAAAGCAACCCTATAAGACAGGGAAGAACTGCCCTTGGGAGTTTCCAAGAAAGTAACTCTCTATGGGAGGAGAAAACCCCGACTTTCTACAGAGGACACATGCAAATACAGGTGGGTTAATTTGCTCAGAAATGTGTAAAGATAACAAGTACATTATTTGACAATCCTTCCTATATTATCAGTAGGAAAGAATGTACATTTATCAAAATATTAATGTAAATGTATAAAAGTGACTTTTGCTATTAAAATCAGGTATGTAGGAAATTGAACCTACAGAGTTCCTATAATTTTCTATTTCCAAGTTTCTATTGTTCTCCAGTGGTTGGGAAATGAACCACGTTTCTCTTGCAGTTTCCACTGAGGTCTTTAGAGACCAGGCATTTGTGTCCAGTGTCAGTGGCATCTCACTTCTTCAACTCTCACTTGAGTCTGGTAGCAGGGTTCAGGCTCACAAAGCTGCTGCTTCAGGTCCCGTGACTGCTTTAGTGATGCACTCCGGACATAGGTTCCTTCCTCAGGATTTCTAAGTCCCCATTGCCAAGGCATGACCTCTAGTCACTTCTTGATGGGGGCATTCCTACTTCTGTGGCTTCATGACCTACAGACCGCTGTCTCTCTTTCTCTTACCTTATCATGCCCACACAGCCTCTTTTAGGACCCAAGCACCTCTACCTGTGATGGTTGGGTTTGTGTCACCTTGACTGGCTGGGATTGCCAGTGGCTTGGCACTTGAGACCTAGTAATACCTCACAAGGTGGCAGCATAATGTAATCACCTCCATGATGGAATCTAAGGTGAGCAGTCATGCAGTTGAATATGATTATGGTGCTGTGCCGCCACCTTAATGAAGTCACTGACGATTCAATTGTAAGGAGGTTTCCACAGGAGTGCCACCTACTTCCTTTGTAGATAGATGCTGTGGACAGCTTGCTTGCTTTTTGCTGGGTTTGGATCCTGAATCTGGCTTGTTGACCTCTGGTTCTTTGGACTTGAGCCAGGAGTCTTCCATATTGTTTACCAATTCTGGGAGCTATCAGTGGCCCGTCATCTGAACTGCCAACCTTGAATTCATTTGCTCCTCCAGTCAATAACGTGACCTGCTGATCTTGAATTTAACCACCTCTGCAGTCTGTGGTGTTCTTACTGATCCTAGGCTCATCAATTCCTAAAGCTATACAAGTATACAAGTTAGGAGAAGTCTCCAGGCTGGGCTGGATTTTTCCACTTTTACAACTGTGTGAGCTATTTTCTTGAATACACACACACACACACACACACACACACACACACATCCATCCGATGCACTTGAATCAATTCCAACTCACGGCAGCACCATGTATGGTTGGAATAGAACCTTTTCTTATATGATTTTCAATGACTGATTTTTTTTTCAGAAGTAGATTGCAAAGCCTTCCTTCCGAAGCCATTCCAAAGGGACTAGAACTACCAACCTTTCGGTTAGCAGCCAAGCACACTGACTCTTCACCCATGAGGGATGCTGGATCAGATGCCATTGAGTCAAGTCCAGTTCAGGGTGACCCCATGTGTGCCGGAGGAGAACTGGGGATCCAGGGGCCTTTCTAGGCCACAGCCTTTGAATGATTGTGTGGGCAAAGAACACCCATATCACAGATTGCCAGAAGAATGAACAAATCTGTTTTATGAGAAGGAGAGTCCGCTTGTTCTTTAGAAGCAGGCACGGTGAAACATCATCTTGCATGCTTTTGAATATGTCATCAGGAGGGACCAGTCCCTGGAGGACAGCAGGCTTGCTGAGGTAGAGGTTCAGCAGTGACAACGAAAGAAGATCCTCCGTGAGATGGGTTGACACAGGAGCGATAACAGTGCACTCAAACATAGCTACAATTAGGAGGAGGATGGAGGACAAGGCAGTGTACCCTTCTATCATAACTAGGAGTTGTCACTGGCAACAACAGTCATTAGAGGTGCAGTGGGCAGGCCTTTTCCATGCACAGGGCTGTCAGGTGGTTCAAATCCTGTTTCAGTGAGCAGCCAGGCTTCACCGTAGCTCTAGAGAGGGATTAATGCACTGATACTGAGTGGATCCCACCCATAGCAACCCTATACAACAGAGTAGAACTGCTCCTTAGGGTTTCCAAGACCCTAGCACCCACACAAGTCAACCTATTGTCAAGCAGCTGCTGACTGGAAACGTTCGCCCTTAACAATTCTTAGTTACCTCTGTAATGGGGGCCAGGAGAGCTCTAAAATACAGGGGAGAGTTAACTTCCAAACTCCAATGGCTTCCATCTGGGAACCTGTACACAGAGCTCGGGAGTGGGAAGCCCAGTCGGAGGGACTGCCGAGCTCAGGGCCCGTGCCCAGTCTCTGGTGGAAGTGCTAATGACAGGGAAGCAGTGAGCCCTGGGAGGCACCAGGGAAGGAAGGGAAAAGGCATGTCTGGTGCAAAAGATCTAATTAGCTCTGGGCTGATGACAGTCAAAAAGTACTTGGGGCTGAGTAATGCTGAATGGAGGTGGTACCCTCTGGGAGGGGGGGGGGGGGACTTTCTGAAAAGGCAGCAGGGAGCGAGCGGCAGTGCTAGTGGCCCCTGAATGGATTCCCGCTCGTGGCCACTGTAGGGACGTCAGAGTAGCACTCTGCTCCTTAGGATTTTCAAGACTGAACATCTGAACATTCAGAGGTGAGTGCCAGGCCTGTCTTGCAATGCACTCCTGAGTGGGTTTGAACCACCAACCTTGATGGCTGGTGGTCAATCGCTTAACTCCATGTGCTGCTAGGGCTCAAGGTCAGGAGCTGGGAACTTCCTAGAGACAACCCTTTCCAAATCAGGCAGTATCTCAGTTGTTTCTCTTTCTTCCCTGTCGCACCGCCACCATGGACCTGAGCATTGGTGGCGCAGATGATCACACAGTCAAATAATGACGGAGGATTATGTCTCAAACGCTGCTGCGAAGCCAATGTCATTGTGTCAGACGGGTTTGCATTCACCTGGGCATCCGCCTGCAGCTCCAATGGTGCAGCTGCTCACTCCTGGCCGGCTCACGTCCTCTCCTCTCCCTCCTGAAGGAATCAGCCCGGTTCTGACTAGGTGCTAGGTGGTTCCATGTGGACCACCTCACAAAGCAGACGGAAAATAGCCTTGGAGGAGGGCGGCGCCCACTGCTTTACGGTGACCTCAGCAACCTGGATCTGAAGCGGAGCTTCCTTGTTCTGTATACGGCACTGCTGGTGTATTGCAAAAGGCTGAAGATCAGATTTCCCTCTTCCTCATCTCTTTTTCATTTCAAACCCCTGCCCAAATAGATTGAGTTGAAAGAAAATAGAAAATGCTGGTTTGCTCTTTGGGGTGGGGGTGGAAGGTGAGGGATGGGGTGGGGTGAAGGTCTTTGGAAACCAGTTCAGAGGAGTTTGAATACAATTAAATAGGTGGATCCTATCTGCACATTGTCAGGTGTCTTTTCTGAACTTCCTTCCCACTGATGTGGATAAAGGGGAAATAGAGAATGAACATCCGTGTGTTAGTCTGGGTACTTTATCGATAAAGTACCCAGAAATTTTTATATAAAGGCTAAGTGCACATCAAGAAAACATCCCAACCCAGTGCTGCCCAAGCCCACAAGTCCAACATTAACCCATATGTCTGACACCAATACACAAAGACCTCCTCCACCTCCCAAAATACAGGCAATGATGCCAACTGCAGGAGAAAAGCCGAGTCAGTGAACATGGAAGCATCTCAGCGCTGGCAGGGGTCTCCACATGGCTGCTCCAGCACCCAGGGCTGCTTCGGGGTAGGTCCATGTGGCTTCTCCTCAAGAATGTCTTACAGGAAGTGAGCCTTGCCAGCTAAAGCAGGAAACTGGCTAAGGCAGATTCTCCCCGGTCTGACCATCAGAAAGCAAGAGACCTGAGAACTAGAAAGGTGAGGCTCACCAAGCCATTTATCCCTCTGCCCTTCAATTAACCTCACATGAGTTTATCAGCCAGGCTGGCACAATAAACTTTAACTAACACAACCCGCAAGATCCCTTGCTTTCTGGTCATGCCCGGCCAATTCTGAGAAAAGTCACCATGACCTCACAGTGCTCTCAATTCATATGCATAGACCTTGCCAGCCATTTTAAAAATCTATACTTACAATGATAATTAAGGTTATCTGACTTGCTGTAGGAATCCTGTTACTCCCCCTCCCCAACTCCACTCCTGCCCAGTTTTTACAAGGTCAACTCATCAGGTGCAGAGACTAGAATGGGAGGCTCACTGATCCTTGTTCAGGTTCACTTCCTGAAAGTTTTCCTGGTACTTGTTGCTCCCCTTTATGGAAGATGAGATTATGGGTACCTATCTCACCCAATATGGCCAGTGGAGTCACTAGGGGGATCAGGACAGGGTGGACTACACACCCTGACACTGTCAAAGGTGGTGACATCAAAGTTATCTCAGGGTCCACCATGGGTGAGTGGGCGGCTCTCTCAGGAAGATGAGTCAGCAAGGGATTGGGATCAGTGGGATGGGTGCCACCCATCATCCAATGCAGGTGGAGCAGCCCAGCTCCACCTCACTCCATACCTCTCCCTTAGACCAGTGCCCCATCACCCTGTGAACACATCCCACTCCCTTCTGCCTCTGCCTCTCAGGGTGCAGGTGGTGGGCTGCTATGCTTGCCATTGGGTAGAGGGGAGATGGGAGACTCTGACCCTGGGAAAATGAAAGAGGCAAAGGGCTGTGGGGCGGGGCTGTAGTGTGGGGTGCTTGATCCAAAGGAGGGGTTCAAAGGGGTGCAGAGTGTGTAGGGCTAGGTCATTCCACCTACAGGGTATGTGTGTGTGTGGGGGGGATCCACCAGCTTTCTGCCCCCATGGGTGGAGTGACATCATGAGTGACCACATTGAATGGCACTAACCTCGGTAACACAATGGACTATGACTAGGTCATACCAATGAGCGGGGCTTTAAAAAGCGCTACTGAACACTCATCATGTTCAAGCCACGGAACTGACGCTTAAGGAAGCTTGCATCAGGATTTATCTGTCATAGCATTCAACACACAAGGCTAACATGAGGATCCTTGTTGAAAAACATGAAGAAAGCAGCACTGGACTCAAGCTGATCTAAAGATGAACCCCAGATCCTGTCAGGTCCATAGTCATGAGTCTGTGTCTGAGTGTTCTTGTCTTTTAACTCAAGGCTAATAACCCCTAATATTTTTATTCCATAGGGCCGTGAGATCAGAATAGGGCCACCAAATGATGACAAACCATTCTGCTCAAGTTTCATATTCTTTCCTCCACGAGCTTCCCCCCTCCTAGAACTCCAGCCACCCTTGGATACTATCAAGATAGTTCTGGAAGGCTCTTAGTGCCCCCATGTGTTTTGTTGTTTGGCCTTTTGAATTCTCCATGGCAACTGCCATCTTCTCCCTCACCTCTTGCTACCAGGATCAAAGGTAAGAAGTCATGCTACTCATTCTGACCAATGATATCAGCGTGCCTGTCCCCTGCCACCAGGCTGCAGCTCACTCAGATGGCCCCAGGGAAGCTTGATAGCAAGGATTCTGAAACTGGCTCAACAACACGGTCTCTGCCATTGTCAGAACTACTGGAACCAACCAGTACTGCCGACCCCTTATATCAGAGCTCTTTTTGTTTTTCTCCATGTATTAGCCCCATCAGAAAATCATCTGGGGAACAAGATGCAAGGCTACATTCACGGCACTGTGATAGACATCAGCAGAGGTGGGGTTCCAATACTGTACCAACCATTTCACTACCCTAATCATGTTAAGTATAAAACATGATATAAAGAAAGGTAGTTAATTGTTTCATACAGTTAGTGCTTAGATAAGAATAAAAAGCACACAAACTAGATTACATTATAAGAAAGAGTTATCAAATATTAATGAATAATATTAAACCATGTCTGACAAAATCATTAAAACTGTTACTTACAATATTTCCATATTGCTTCTTGATTGATGTCCTCATTTGCAATATTCTTTGATTTTTTCTGACCACCATCGGCTGTGTGATGTGTCCTTAACCATATTCACTGTAAGAGTAGGGTTCCATTCCTTTAGAGGTCAGCCAACTGGACAATCATGATTGTATCTGATAAAGTAGATGGCGGTGACTTGTCTTCTCTGAAAATATTTTGCTCACTTATGAAAAACCCCTTTCCACTTCTGCTGAACTTACAGAAATTGCTTGGCAATATTTTTAGCTCTTTGAACCCTTTCAGGAATTGTGTAATCCACTCATAATATGTCATGGGAATCTGGGGCATAGACACAAAGCTGCTGCGAATGGCAGTGTGTCACCCTCTCGTTGTTTGGCCTTTTGCACCTTTATTTTTTATGTTTGTGGAATGAGAATGTAGTATTTCATCAAACGTGTAATGAGTTTTATGAACTGAATAAATTAAAATTACAAGCACAGTTCTATCTAATTCTTAATACCTAGAGGAGCTCAGAATGTGCTGTTGCACAGAACAGCATTAAAAACATGAGTAAGGCAAACAATCATCAATGTGAAAGAGGGGGAGTGCAGAGTGGAGACCCAAAGCCCATCATTAGACAATTGGACATCCCCTCACAGAATGGTCACAAGAAAGAGAAGAGTCAGTCAGGGTGCAGTATAGCACTGATGAAACACACAACTTTCCTCCTTCTCTGCACTATCATGACTCCAATTCTACCTTAAAAATTTGGATAGACCAGAGGATGTACACAGGTACAGATAGGAACTGGAAACACAGGGAAGTCAGGACAGATAAAGCCCTCAGGACCAATAATGAGAATAATGATACCAGGAGGGGAGGGGGATGGCAGGGGGAGAAGGGGGGAATGAATTACAATTATTGATGTATAATGTCCCTCACTCCACACACATGGGAGTTGGGGGGATGGAGACAAACAACAGAAAAGTGGGTGAAAGGAGAGAGTGGTCGGTGTAAGACATAGAAAAAATGATAAAGTATCAAGGGTTTATGAGGGAGGAAGGAAAAAAATGAGAAGCTGATACCAAGGGTTCAAATAGAAGGAAAATGCTTTGAAAATGATGATGGCAACATATGTACAAATGTGCTTGACACAATGGATGGATGGATGGTTGGATTGCTATAAGAGCTGTAAGATCTCCCAATAAAATAATTTTCCCAAAAAATCACGAGTAAGCAATGTACGTTTGTGAATTTCACACTGGGTAACTGCCCAGCTTGCCCACCTCAGAAAGAATCCTGATTACGTGTCATTTAACAACCAGTTTTCCAAACTCAACCAAAAAAATGGGCCTTGCTTTTGCTGAACCGACCTGAATCCAACCACTGGACCTTAACATTCAGTCTTTTTCCCCTTGGGTCAAGAGCTGGCTAACTGACTCCTGCAGACTGGCTCAGACACACAGGGCTTTTTGAGAGCCTGTTCTCCCTAGCCCATCCCAGTTACAAAGCAGATGCACTGTCAATCTCTTCTGAACAAATCAGGAGGCTGCTCACCCTCTCTCCTTTACATATCGATGTGGTGCATGAATATATATGAATGAAACTAAAAGGGTGTTTCACCACTCCCTGCATCTTGCCAGGTTATTAATGATAATAAGTTGAATTTTAAATGTGTTGGGGGTTCAATGGTTAAGTGGTTGGCTGCTAGCCAAATATCCAGCAGTTCGAACCCAGCAGCAGTTCTGATGGAAAAGCATCCTGATGATTTGCTCTAGCAAAGAGTTCAGCCTGGGAAGCTCAACAGGGCTGTCCTCCGTGGTTCTGGAGGCCATGACCAGTAGGGATTGGTTCAATGGCACATAACACCTTGGATCTGAATAAAGTCCATCATGTCTTGGTTTCTCAAGGTGTTAAAAGGTAATAAAATTAGGTAAGCATTTAATTTCTGTTAGTTGGCTTCCTATCCTACCATGACTCAGTCTCAGATGCATTGTCCCTCGTTTGGATCTAAATTTCTTTCCTAGCTCTTTGACCTGAATCCTGACCCAAATGCAAGCAGTGGTGTTTTTGTTCCTCTGTTTAGACTGCCCTTGCCCGCTAGGTTATGGGAAATCTCCTTCGTCTTGAAGGGTTTCCTCTGCAAAACTGTCTCTAACCCTCTGTCCCTCCAACATTAGGATGGTAGATGTTCTCCTCACTGTTTCCAGAGCTGTTGCTTCATTTGGCCAGTCTCGTGCTAGCTGCCTACTAATTATTTATGTGTTTATCTCATTTATTAGATCATTAAGTTCCCCAAGGGCAGGGAACTTTATCCACCACTTATTTGGGAGGGCATAGCAGAAAACAAATCCTCTGTAAATGTGTGCCAATAAGAGTGTTTTTAAAAATAGGAAATTAAAAAGCCGTAAAAGCCATATATTCTCTGTAGTCACACACCTACACAAACTGCACACACATACTAGTGAGCACTACATTAAAAAGCCCTATAATTTAAGATAGTCATATTTATGCTCTGATAGTGTCTATCTCACACACCCAGAATGTTACCATTGCAGTGGGTAAGCCTGCATGCTCCTTCTGGCTCCGTGACTCTGGTTTTTGATGTGCATTCACCATGTGAACAGCTGCATCTTTCCATTTCTAAATCCCACTTCTCCCTCCTCAGATTTGTTGTAGGAGAAATAGACAAAGTAGTGTGCATTAGGAAATGTGTTTGGACCACATGGGGAACAAATAAAACAAGATTTCCTGAAGTTTGAACCAACCAATATTAAACTATTACATTAGATTTTATATCCAGGTAAGAAATGTGAAATTATGGGGCTACTGATTTTTACACAAGATCAGTATCAAGCTCTCTAGCACAAATGTTGCTGTTCCAGTATTGACTTACAAGCCTCACATACGAATAAAGTGGAAGTTCAGTGGCTTAAGTAAATATCATTTACTACTATTGTGCCATGTGAGCATTTGCATGTTGAATTTTAATGAAAATCTGGATGGTATATTAGCTGCCATGAAATTATCTTCACTGTGACATTAAAAATTCTTATATAAAAGCCACCATCATTAGAGTGGACAAATTACCTTACCAATCAGGAGCAGTGAACGTCTTGCATGATGCCTTACATAGCTCTACCAATGTGCTCCCTTGTTTAAGGCTCCTCTGATTGGACTCACCCCTAGCTCAAAAACAGCAGAGTGTTTAAAATATTTTTTTAAAGCAAGGAATTCCATTTACATTTTCATATAAAGCCTGAAGTGTAACCCTGATTGTGCCTGGGACTCAAAGAAACACGGGGAAAGCCAGTAACTGGGATTTCTCTCTCATCTCCAGTGCCATGTGGTCCTCCCCATCACCTGGATTCCATCTGAGCTGCCATTTGTGTTTTGGTCTTTCTCCCCCAGCAAACTGCCTCTGCAAATTCACTCCGCACCCTCTGGAGCTCCAGACTGCTCTCAAGTCCCAGCGGTAGCACCTGTGATCCACCTCACCATCTGTCAGCTTCCCAATTTGAACGTCCCAGAAGAAGAATCTGACTGTCATATATGTTGTCAGTCATAAGCCAGCTGAAGGAGTCTGTCTGTCTCCAACACAGATTCCCTCCATTAGCTCAATTAGTCATCGCTCAGGGAGTACCTTAATGATGGAATGAAAACTGGTTCAGCCATTGTGGAAATAGTAATGGTTCCTCAAAAATATTAACATGGAATCACCACTCACTGCCATAGAGTTGGTTCTGATTCTGGGACCTTCTGTAAGGTTTCTGAGGCTGTAAAGCTCGATGGGAGCCAAGAGTTTCGTGTTTCTCCTGTGGAGCACTGCTAGGTTGGAACTGACCTTTCGGTAGGCAGTCCACCAATTCCTAGCCATTCCAGTCTTAAGTATATATTCGGGAGATTCGAAAGCAGAGACTCAAACAAGTGCTTTGACCCCAGTGTTCATTGCTGCATCATTCCAATGTCAACACGGAAACAATGCATGTGCCCATCATAATACCAAATATGCATGCAAAGGACTATTATTCAGCCACACAGAGTGAAATTCTGATACATGCTACAACACGGACAGCCCTTGGCCACATTATGCTAAATGAAAGAAGTCAGGCAACAAGGTCAAATATTGTATGATCTCTTTTATATGAGGAATCTAGACCCATGGGCCATTGAGGGCTCTCAACATCACCCAGCCCAGGTAACAGCTCACACCTCACCAAAGAGAAGTCCTTCCAGCCATCACATCAGGGGTGGGTTAGATAAACGTTTGTCCATAGATAAAAATCAATTGGTGATGATCAGGGCTTGGGATAAGGGGTGACTGGGAATTACTGCTTAATGGATATCGATTTCCATTGGGGGTGACGGTGGTGAAAAGAAGCAGAGCTGTGCGTATAATTAGTGCCACTGACTTGTACACTTAAAGTGATTAAAATAGCAAGGTTTCTTTTACATATTTTAGCACAATGACTATTTGCCCTTTTTAATCATGATCTGGTCAACAGGCAGAGCATAGGCAACACCTCTCAGGAGGGATTGGATGGATTCTTCAAGCAGAAGGTAGAAAGATGCAAAGCTATGGAGGCTACAAACTTTGTGAAGGGACAAGTCAGCAATAGGAGTGCATCTGGCGCTGCGAACCACACAGTTTCTGCTGCAACTACTCAACACTGCCACCATGAACAATACATACACAAACGAGCATGGCTGTGTTCCAATAAAATTTTATTTACAGAAACAGGTGGTAGGCTAGATTTGGCCATCAACCTCATATAGTTTGCTGATCTCGGGTGGATATCGTCTTAGGGATTTTTCACAGTGGTATTTAGAAATAACATAATAATAATTAGGGGCATAGAAAATCACTCACTTCAACAATTTTTCTTATTACAAAGGCATCACATGTTTCAAACAGAAAATCTATATATGGAAGAACAAGAAAATAAATATTTAATCTGGACACTCAGAAGAAAAATATTACTAAGATTCCATCCTTTGTGATTTATAAAATATATCATTAGAATTGTATATGCAGTCTGGAAGCTACAATTCTCAAAATGATGGTTGAGAATAGTAAACCTTTTCTTTAACCATTAATTATTCCATAAATATCAGTAATATTCTGTACCAGAAAGTAATAAGCTGGTAGGTGCTCATCAATGGGTCCTCCATGAGCTAAGCCTGGTTCTGAATTGTAGCATGTGCTGACTTTTCGGCACTGTACTCTGTTCCCAGCTGCCATCAATTCAACAGCTGCCTTGCAGCAGTCATGAAATTGTAGCAAGCAATATTTGCACGCTGGTAAAAAATATAGTCCACTGGTCTACTAACCAGCCAGTTATTGGTTGAAGACCACCAGTCAGTCCATGAGAGACTGGGAAGCTGTCTGCTCCCATAGGATGTACAGTCTTGGGAATCTTAGGGAGCAGTTCTCCTCCCCTTCAGTTCTGCTCATTTCAGGGCCCGGTGGGTAGAATGGGCTGGATGGAAGTGGCTTCCTTCGCTTGTGTGTGTTTTAGAAGCCATTTGCAGCTAATTACTGAAAGTTCTCCATTGTACATCCAATGATTCAACTAATCCCTCACTTGGACATTTAGATCATTTTCACATTTTGCTATTAGTAGTAACAAGGCAAAGAAGATAGGTAAAAAATATATACTGTTTCTCCATGTATGAAATCCAGGATAGGTAAATCTAGGGAGACAGAAACTATGTTAATGGTTCCCTGGGAGTAGAGCAGGCAGGCGAGGTTGGGAAGAAATGGGCAGCTAATAACAATGACTATAAGAATGAAGGAAATGTTCTGAAACTGATTTGTGGTGATGCTTGTACAACTCTTCTTGGGGTGAATGAACTAGTGAATTGTGTATACCAAAAAACCTGTTTTAAAAAACACCAACAAAAAGAAACACGAGTTCCATTCCAGTCCCCCATTTCCCCCAAGATCTTAGAGAGGAAACCACCTGTTGCCATCGATCCCAGTTCTTGGCCACCTCGTGTGAGTCAGACAGGAAGAACTGTGCTTCATTGCTGTCAATGGCTGCTTTTTTGTAAGCCAGTTGTCGGAACTTTCATCTGAGGTGCCTCTGAGTGGACTCAAACTTCCACCCTTTTGGTTAACAGCCAACCATTTCACACTTTACAACATCCAACGACCCTTTCCTTCAGATCGCTTCCTAAAAGAGGAATTTCTAGGTCAAAATGATGCAACATTTAAATCTTAAAATGTATTTTCAAATGCTAAAAGTTACTACTAACTTCTGTAAAGAATAAGTTAAGTAATGAATAAGAATGGTATTGGCCCTGAAGTCCTTGCTCCAATTGGACATTAGAAATAATCATTGACCAATTCAATAAGTCTCATAGGACAGCTTGTAAATTTTAAAATTCCATTTATTTGATTATGTTAGCACAAGGTTTAATTTGTATATGTTGATTGGCTAATGATAATCTCTTGTATAAAGTTTCCTATGTCTCTAGCTTTTTTTTTTCTTTAGGGTACTTACCTCAGTTTATTGATATTTAGGATGTTAACTTTGAAATACAAACTCATTTTTCTGCTACATATGTTGCAAGTACTTCCTTTACTGTTAGATGTTTGTCTCAATTAAATCTAAAAGTATTTTGATTTATAAATATTTATATTTTAATATGGTCACCATGATAATTTTTCCCTCTTTGATTTCTGTTTTTGATGTCATTCTTAGGAAGTACTTTGTCATAAATACGCATCACAAGATTATAAATATTTTCATATCCTAAGGAATATATTTGTTATATACTTACAACATATAAATAATTATATATGTATGTAATCATGTTATTGGGAGCTCTTATATATAACATAACATTCCACCATTCAAGTACATCAAGCAGTATTATAGGGTACAATATTATACTATATTATGCAGGTTGCTACCACAGTAAGTTTCAAAACATTTTATTTCTGCTTGAGCCCTTTGATATCAGCTCCCCTTTGTCACCTCCATCCCCCACCATCATCCCTCCCAGGAAGCCTTATTCTTTTTTAAAAATCTATAATAGTTCTTCTTTTTACCATCTTACACAATCCTATCTATCCATTCACCTACTATTCCTTTGTTTGATCCCATTGAATGGGGTTATACAATCATCAGTGCTATCAGATCCCCATTGCCCAGCTTCCCCCTCTCTCTTGCCCAATCCTCCGTGAACCATTACTCCTTCACTGTATCTGAAGGGTTATCTATCTTGGCCTTCATGTACTGATTGATATTAAATATGCAGATGAACATATGCAAATCTAACATGATTAATCAGGTAAAACAATTAAAAGTCATAATAGTAAGGGGAAAATATTTGAGAACTATAGGATAGCTATGCGGTTCATCAGTGCCATACCACACCCTGGATTTATCATCCCTTCCATGTGGCCCTTCGGTGAATGACTGTCCAATTATCTTACATGTGGGTTTTGGGTCTCTGCCCTTTCACGTCAATTTGGTTGCTTGATTTTGAACTTCTGGTACCTCTTCCTGTCAATACCTCATGATCACACAGGCTGGTATGCTTTACATGCAGTTTGTTACTTCCCTGATAGATGACCACTTGTTTAACTACAAGCTTTAAAGACCCTCAATGCTATATCTTTTAATAGCCAGGCATCATCAGCTTTCTTCACTGCATTTACTTATGCATCCATTTTATTTTCAGCAATTGATCCTGTTTGTTGCACTAGGCTGGTTTATATGTTGCTGGAAGTTATATCTCTGGTGTTTCAAATACCATTAGGGTCACCCAAGGTAAACAGGTTTCAGCAGAACTTCCAGACTAAGAAGAGGTTTAAAGAAAGACTGGACTGCCAATTTCTGAGGAAATAGCCCCTGAAGACCTTATGGTGGCATCAAAACATTGTCAGGTCCTGGAAACCCCATGAACAGCGCAGCACTGTGGCAGAGAGAGTGCCAGACCATGAGCCCCTCTGGTCAGGAGGCACTCAAAATACGACCGGAAAAGAGCTGCCTTCTCAAAGCGCAGTCGACCATAATAACATGAATGGAGTGAAGCCTGTGGGGCCTTTGATATGGGGCATGACTCAAAATGAGAAGAAATACATACACATTTCTGTTGATAATTTTAGCTTGGAATCTATGATGTTTGAATCTAGGAAAATTGGAAGTCGTGAAAAATTAAATGGACTGCATAAAAATGGATATTCTAGGCGTTCATGAGCTGAGAGGTACTAGTAGGGCCACTTTGAGTGAGAAAATCCTATGGTTTACTAAGCTGGAAATGACAGAGTCAAGGGAAAGGTACTGCATTGGCCATTTAAAGGGGCATTTTGAGATCTATCATGAAGTATAGTGCTGTCTGTGATAGGATATTGTCGATCTGCTTACAAGGAGAAATTCAGCCAACACAACGATTCTTTAAATTTATACAACAATCGCTTTTGGCGGCCGCCATAGTCACGCACAGCATCCCCGTGACGCCTGGAGCTGCGGCGGGAGTTTGAGGAGGATCCTGCGCACCGGCGGCGCGGTGGAGCCTTTGGGAAGTAGTCAGCTTGCAGATTTTCACCAACCAGCAGCTTAGAGGAAGAAGGAAGAAGTGCCTGGTTTGGGTATTATTATTTCTGGGATGTCCTCATGAGAGACTGAAATTTGTGAGCATCATTGGAGCTGATAGAGTTACGACAAACTTAGAGCATCCCAGTTGCTGGCCGTGTTATAAGGACCAAAGGAAATGACCAAGGCTCAGTTCATTTTTCAGGACCAGCAGTAGACCTTCCCTATGAGGTAGAGCTTCAGGATGCTCCATGATCTGCCCTGCTGTATCTCACAAAAGTAAACAGCCATCAAGTCAATAACTCTTCAAGATGTGGAAGCTGGTTGCAAGGGCTGAGGAACCCAATTGGAAAGGTCAGACAGCACACTGTGGCTCATGGAGTGGAACAAGCTCTCAAGAACCACTGACATTCAACGATGTGGCTGTAAAGTTCACCCGGGAGGAATGGAAGCTCCTGAACCCTGCTCAGAAGACACTATATCAGGATGTGATGTTGGAGAACTATCGCAACCTGGTTTCCATTGAAATCCAGAAAGATGATGATCATTTGCTTGAGCACTTGCGATGTGAAAGATGCATGGACAGAATAGAACAATGCTCTAAATTTAATACATATCCTCAGCATAAAAATAATTTTCCTCCAAAGGAAACTTATGAGATGTTTGGATTACATGAAAAAATTGTAAAATCAGATTTAATCATTCTAGAATTAAATCAGAACAGAAGCAACAAAATACAGAAGTCAGTTGTGCTCAGTGAAGATGAGAAAACTTTTCTCCACATTGAACAAGAGCGATTTTGTACTGAAATGAAATTCCCTGAGTGTGAACCACCCAGGCTCATGAAGTCACAATGCATTCAACATCAGGAGTCTGATGAAATTGATAAACCACACACAGGTAATAAATGTGGGACAACCTTCATCGAGGACTCTGTGCCCTATGAGCACCAGATTATTGATATACTAGGTAAGACCTATGAATGCAGTCAGTGTGGGCAAAAATTCAAGAAAGTGTTCAAACTCAATGAACATTATCAAAAAAGTCATGAAAGACAAAAGCTATATAAATGTTTGCAATGTGGGAAAACGTTCAAAAGTGGGTCATACCTCAAGGGACATCAGGAATCTCATGTGGGAGGAATGTCCTATATATGCAGTGAATGTGGGAAAGGCTTCACCAGGAAGAGTGATCTCAATGCTCATCAGCAAACTCATACTGGAGAGAAACCCCACATATGTGGTGAATGTGGAAAAGTCTCTATCAGGAAGACTGCTCTCACTGATCACCAGCGAACTCATATTGGAGAAAAACCCCACATATGTGGTGAATGTGGAAAAGCTTTTATCAGGAAGAATAAGCTTGCCGTTCATCAGCGAACTCACACTGGTGAGAAATCCCATGTATGTGGTGAATGTGGAAAAGCCTTTCTCAGGAAGGATGTTCTCACTGGTCATCAGCGAACTCATACTGGAGAGAAACTCCATGTATGTGGTGAATGTGGGAAAGCCTTTATCACGAAGACTGCTCTCATTGTTCATCAGCAAACTCATACTGGAGAGAAACCCCATGTATGTGTTGAATGTGGAAAAGCTTTTATCAGGAAGAATAAGCTTGCCGTTCATCAGCGAACTCACACTGGTGAGAAATCCCATGTATGTGGTGAATGTGGAAAAACCTTTCTCAGGAAGGATGGTCTCACTGTTCATCAGCGAACTCATACTGGAGAGAAACCCCATGTATGTGGTGAATGTGGAAAAGGCTTTATCCAGAAGGCTTCTCTCACTGTTCTTCAGCGAACTCATACTGGAGAGAAACCCCATGTATGTGGTGAATGTGGAAAAGGCTTTATCCAGAAGGCTTCTCTCACTGTTCTTCAGCGAACTCATACTGGAGAGAAACCCCATGTATGTGGTGAATGTGGCAAAGCCTTTTTAACGAAGAACGATCTCACTGTTCATCAGCGAACTCATACTGGAGAGAAACCCCATGTGTGTGATGAATGTGGAAAAGCCTTTATCACGAAGACGGCTCTCACTGTTCATCAGCGAACTCATACTGGAGAGAAACCCCATGTATGTGGCGACTGTGGCAAAGGCTTTATCCAGAAGACTTCTCTCACTGTTCATCAGCGAACTCATACTGGAGAGAAGCCACATAAATGTAGTGAATGTGGCAAAAGCTTCATTTGTAAGGGAAATCTCAAAATTCATCTACAAATTCACAGGAGAAAAACCCTATGTATGTGGTGAGTGTGGTAAAGCTTTCAGCCAGACGCAATGCTTTACAGCACATCAGAGATTTCACACAGGAAAGAAGCCCTTTGCATGAATTAAATGTGGAACATCTTATATTGGATGTAAGATCTCGTTAAGCATGAGAAATTTTCAACAAGGAAACATTTCATTGGAGTTAGTTTAACAACGCTTTCAAAACAAATGAAGAGGTGCTGGAGTTTGGCCTGGGCCAAGTGTGGGAAAGGACAGTTGGGACTTACCATATGGGTACCCATGTTCTGTGTTGCTGTCCCTCTACTGACATGGCCCACCATTTTGGGGGCAAATGACCTTCCAGACTTCCGCAGAGTGTATGCTCTTCCAGCTTTCAGTGCCTGAAAGAGAGCTGAACCTGTTTTGGATCGCAGATGTTCCGACCAGTAGAGTGCCCACCTACTTGCCAGTTGTGCCTGCCACACTTGCATTCTCTTTGCTACCTCCCCCTCCCCCAGGTGACAGCACAGAAGTACAATAAATTAAAAATAAAGAAAATAGAAGGTGTGTGGGAACAATTCATCCTGAGGATGAATGGACCATCAAGCTCCACAACCCTGAGACAAGAAGAACTAGATGGTGCCCAGCTTCTACTGCTAATCACTCTAAAGGGATCACAAAAGAGGGTCCTGATTCGAGTGGGAGAAGAAAGTGGAACAAACCAAAATCATAAAATAGATCAGGCTTACTGGTCTGATGTAGACTTGGAATCCCCAGATTATGGCCTCTAGTGACTCTTCACTCTTGGAACTGTACTCACTCCTCTGACTCAGATTTCAGCCCAACAATATACAGGCTCAGAGGGGAAAAATTACATCTGAGAGGTATGCACTCCTTAGAAAAATCAACCATACTAAATCAAAAGGAGAGCTTTTGCTTATGGATAAGAACTTTGGAAAGCAAGAAGGAACAGGAAAGAAGGATGACTAATATATAAACACAAGGAGGGCTGAAGTGGGAAGAATGCTCGTATGTCTTGAGAATTGCAATCAATGTATGAATTCAATGGAATACAATTTACTCTGTAAAGTTTGAAATCATAAAAAAGTTTTTTAAAAATGAAAAAAAAATTTATACAACAATCACTAAAGTTAGTAATGATGGAACTGAAAAATTTTACCAGTCTTCAGTCTGAACTTGATTAAACTTGCAGTCGGTTCATTTATATATCTATACTTCAACTATTTTTATTTATGGTCCAGCTTATGTCTCCAAAAGGGCGTTCTGGCTGCATGTCCTGCAGACCCACCACCAAGCAGACTGCCTCCTGGGCGGCCTCTTCATCACCACACTGCTTCTGTTATCGCCCTCTCTGGGCAACTGGGATCCAGTCTCAGTTCAGCAGCCGCAACCAGGAGCTCAAGGCATAGCTATCAGCTTGAAGGTGCCCTCAGGTTTGGTGGGAAGCACATGGAAGAAAGTCTTGTAGAGCACACCACCCTTAGTGCCCGGTGGCCAGATCCACACCTTCTGTGTTTGGGGAGTTGGGCACATAGACCTCCTTCGGGTAGTGGATTATCCCAGCTTTAAGGCAGGTAGGCATTTTCCTTCTCCAGCCTCCTGGGGCTTTTGGGCACCAGCATAACTTGTGCCAGGGTGTTGTTAGCATGCCCTTCCGTTTTTGTTGATGTCAAAGTATTTGCTAGGAGACTTCCCACCAAGGTTTTGGGAGCTGTCACCTGTCTTCTTGGAAATGTACCTGCCAGTGAGAGTGGGCACCTGCAGGGGGCTCAGCAGGGGCATCGTCACAGGGGCTGGGACCTTTTCTTCAGTTCTCTGTTGGATCCTTGATGGGTGCCAGTGTGCAGCACAAGAGACATTCTCAACCAGCTGTCTGTGCCCTCAGCACCAGCACTGTAGGCGCCATGTTTGCTTCATGCCAACTTCCATCGATAATTATTGATGATTGGAATGAACCAAAGAGGAAGGAACAGAACTTGGAAAACATTATCTAGGTGATAGAAACAAAGCTGGAGATCACATGATAGAGTTTTTCAAGACCAATAACTTCTTCATAACAAATGTCTTTTTTTCAACCACACGAATGGCAGCTATGCACATGAACTTCTTCCAATGGAATATAGATAAATCAAAGTGACTACAGATGTGGGAAGAGACAGTGAGGGCACTCAATATGAGCAGCTAAAATGTGGACAGGCGCCTGCTGTGGAATAGATTATCAACTTCTCATACGGAAGTTCGGGGTTGAAGTAGAAAAAAATTAAAACAAGCACACTAGAGCCCAAATACAACCTAGAGTCTATCCCACTTGAATTTTGAGAACACCTCAGGAACAGATTTGATACACTGAGCACTAACGACGTAAGACCCGAGGGGCTGTGGGAGCACATCATGTACATCATACTTGAAAGCAAAAGTCACTACAAAGACAGGAAAGCAAGAAAAGATCAGAGTGGATGTCACAAGAGCCTCTGAAACTTTCTCTTAATCATACAGTAGCTAAGACAAAAGGTATAAATTGTTAACTCAAATAGAAGAAATGGTGAAATGAAAGAGCTGAACAGAAGTTTTCAAAGGGGAGCTTGAGAAGATAACATAAAATACTATAATGAAATGTGCAAAGGTCTAGAGTTAGAAAACCATAAAGGAAGAACACACTCAGTATGTCTTAAACCAAAATAACTCAAGAAAAAAAAGTCAAGCTTCCAGTTGTAATATTGAAAGATTAATGGGAAAAGTATCGAATGATGCAGGTAAAGAACACAGCCACCGTACTCAAAGGAACTAGTCCACATTCAGCTATTTCAGAAAGTGGCATATGAGCAAAAACAATGGTACTGAAGGAAGAGGTACATGCTGGGTAATGAAAACACTAGCCCAAAGCAAGGCTTCAGGAATTGATGAAACACCAATTGAAATGTTCCCGCCAACTGATGAAGCACTGCAAGTACTCACTAGTCTGCAAAGAAATTGCTGCAAAGTTACCTGGCCAATATTTGTACCCACTTCAAACAAAGGCGATGCAAAAGAATGCTCAAATTATAGAACGATATTATTTATATCACACGAGAGCAAAATTTTGATGAAGATTATCCAACAATGGTTGCAGCAGTACACTCACAGGGAGGTGCCAGAGGTTCAGGTTGGACTAAGCAGAGGATCTAACAGGGGATGTCATTGCTGATGTCAGATGGATGTTGATGGAAATTAAAAATACCAGAAAGGAGTTAACTTGTGTTCTATTGACAATGCAAAGGTATTCAATCTTGTGGACCATTATAAACTATTGATGGCCTTGAGGCAAATTGGAATTCCAGAACACTTCATCATGCTCATGTAAAACTCGTCCATGGATTAAGAAGCAATTTGGGGAACAGGAACGGCATTGTTTGAAATCAGGAAAAGTGTGCATCAAGGTTGTATCCTCTCACCATACTTATGTAATCTGTATGCTGAGCAAATTATCAGGGATGTTGGATTATATGAAGAAGAATGTGGGATTGGAAGAAGGTTTACTAACAACCTGTCATATGCAAAGCACAATCTTGTTTGCTGAAAGTAAGAAGAACTTCAAGCACTTGCTGAAGAAGATCAAGATTTCAGCCTTCAGTATGGATTACAATTCAATGTAAGGAAGATCGAAGTCCTCACAATTGGACCTATAGGTCCTCACAACTGGACCAATAGGTAACATCATGCTAAAGGGATGAAAGACTGTAGTTGTCATGGGTTTTATCTTGCTTCAATCCACCATCAATGCTCATGGAAGCAGCAGTCCAGATGTCAAATAGCATGTTGAATTGGATCAATCTGCTGCACAAGACCTCTCTAAAGGGTTGAACATGTTCCTCTTCTGGATTTATTGCTCTTAGTTCTATGAGTTCTTATTGTCTATGTATTTTGCCATTTTGCTCTTGTATTGTTTTAATGGCCTACAATACATTTGAAAGTTGGACACTGAGGGATTTCCAGGAAGATGGTGACTGAGTAACACATACCAGAGGGACTCCACAGAAATCAGACCAAGAGAGTTACTAAGAGGGAAATTCAACACTGATGGATCACAGAAGGAGCATCATAAAGATAAGTAGGCAGAGATCCACAAGGTTTTGAGGGGCGAGGGGCTCTTGGCTTACCACAGTGGAGGCCAGATAGGGTTTGACCTTAGCCCTGCCACTGTCTCTGCCAGAGCTGGGACCATTTGGAGCCAGCGCATGGCTTTTTCTCAACACAGCCATAGCTTGCTGCCACCTTGGGGCAGGAATTAAACCCTTGTAGCCTGACAGGCAGGGATCTGGATTCAGCTATATTGTTACTCTTTTTTTACTCTCTTCTCTGTATTCCAGCAAACTCTCAGGGGCTTACTCTTTAATTTTTTTCTCCTCCTTGTTGTTTCCATGTTTCGCACACTCCACTACTGACCTTCACACCACACCCCTTAGCCTAGGGCATTTACACCTGACCCCCACACAGTTAGGTGAGCTCCACCCTGTGCAGCGTAGCCTGAGGCTTGGGAAAGCCTGGCTGAACTCTTCCAGAGGATACTCTGCCCAACTTCTTACCAGGAAATTCCTGCCTGTGTGGATGGAGGAACTCCTATTTTCCTCGGTTGTCCCACGTGATTGAGGGAACTTCCTCCCGCCTGACATAGTTCCTCACACAGCTTAAGGCAGCTCTGCCAACATTCACCAACATTCCAAGCAGGTGCAGGAACCTCTGCCTAACCTCTGCAGGGATCTACCTGGCCAGGGAAATTCTGCCCACCATTCGCTGTGTTCTACACCAAAGCAGGGAACTCAACAGCCTTGTGGGGTACTGTCCTGAAAGGAAAGCCACAGGAGGATAAGGCGGTAGGTTAATTCAATAGTAAAATAAGCTATTGGCAGTTCGAAGAAGCATTCCTACAAGCCTCCCAGAGAGAGCCAGTGCTCTTCGACTCCCTGAAAAATGTCATGTGGCTCCTCTAAAACAAGACAAAACAAACAGCCTTCAGCCCCAACGACCGCAAAGAAAAAACAGGAGAAACAAAAGGCAATATCAGAAGATGTCCCTAATATAACGACAGGCATAGAAGAAGCAGACATTGTGATGCTCAGAAAGAAATTTTCAAAATGCTACTTGGAGTCATAAAGGATATGAGGGAAACAATAAAGAAAAAGGATAAGATGATAGAGGAGATAAAGTCCATACAACAAAGGGAAATACAAGAGCTGAGGGAGGAAATTAAATAAAACAGTAGCAGAAACATGGACCTTTAGATTTGACTGGTGGAAGCAGAGAACCGCACCAGTGACTTGGAGGACAGTCAAGCAGACTTTGACAAATGAGAACAAAAATCTAATTAGATCATCAAATACGCTGAAGAAAACTTAAGAGCTATGTCCGATGCTATAATGAGGAACAACCTTAGAATTATTCGATTACCGGAGGAAGACACAATGAAGAAGTCATCTGCAACAATAGTGAGAAAATTCTTGGAGGAAAACTTCCCCAGCCTAATGAATGAAAACCAAGAAGCCATTCAGGAGCTGAAAGAACACCAGCTAGACTGAATCCCAAGAAGAAGAATTCACCAAGGCATATAATTGTTAAACTATCCACCTTTGAGGAAAAGGAGAAAATCATGAGAGCAGCTAGGGAAAAACAAACAATCACATAAAAAGGTTCCCAAATAAGAATATGCTCAGACCTATCAGCAGAAACAATGAAGAAGAAGAGAGAGTGGAGTAACATAGTCTAAAAATTTAAGGAAAACAAAGGAAACCCAAGAATACTCTACCCAGCCAAATTATTGATCAAGTTAGATAGAGAAGAGTGTTCTCAGACAAGGGAAAACTCAGAATATGTTAGAAGAAACCCAGCCTTACAAAATATCTTGCCGACCCAGTATGGGCAGAAAAACAACACTCACGAAGCATAAATAAGAGACCGCCACATAAAACAACATTACCCAGAGGGAAACAAAGAGAAAACAGACCCCAAGATAGCATTGGCTTAAGGATGGAAAGAAGTCAAGAATGGTACACAGACACACATGCACACTGCACTAATGAGAAAGGAAGGTAGGAAAAAACGCAACACAAAAGGTATACGATGACATAAATGATTCTGCAGACGGAGATAACAACCCTGAATACCAATGGCCTGAACGCAGGCATTAAAAGACTGAGGCTAGCAGAGTGTCTTAGAAAACACAATACATCAATTTGCACCCTACAGGAGACACATCTCAAGGCCACAGACAAAAAAATGGGCTGAGAATCAAAGGCTAGAGAAAGGGATACCAAGCAAACAGCAATTCAAATAAATCAGGGGTTGCAATCCTAATCTCACATAAAATTGACCTCAAGGTATAAACCATAAAAAGAGATAAAGAGGAACACTATATAATGCTCAAGGGAATGGTAGGAAAAAATACGCATTGTAAACATATATTCCCGAACGAGAGATACCACTTAATACAGCAACCAAGCACTCCAAAAGATGAAAAAAGAAATCACAGCCTCAGCATTTATAGTGGGTGACTTCAATATACTGCTCTCTGAGAAAGACAGATCACAGGGGATGAAGCTCAACAAGGAGGCTAGACATCTAAATATTACAATTAGACAATCTGACCTGATAGATATTTACAGAGCTTTTCGTCCAAATACAAAACATTCATTCTTTTCATGCCCACGTGGCACATATTCAAAGATAGACCACATGCTGGGAGGTAATATGAATCTACATAAATTTAAGCACATTGATATCATACACACTTCTCTCTCTGCCCACTGTGCCATAAGGCTAGAAATCAACAAAAGGAAGACGAAGAAAACAAGAGCAAACAATTGGAGGGTGAACAACTCTCTATTGTAAAAGGAGTATGTACTGGCACAGATCAGAGATGAAATTAGGAAATTTCTAGAAACCAGTGAGAATGAGAACTCGATGTACCAAAACTTATGGGACACATCAAAGGCGGTTATCAGAGGAAGTTTCATAGCAATGTATGCACACTTGAAAAAAGAAGAGAGACTAATAATTGATATACTGACACAAAATTTGCAACAACTAGAGCAGAGTCAGCAGAATAATCCCACTAATAGCAAAAGAAAAGAAATAATAAAAATCAGGGCTGAGATTCAGGAGAGGGAAAATAAGAAACATATGGGAAAAAAATTAATGCTGCTAAAAGTTGGTTCTTTGAAAGGATAAACTGAATCGACAGACTGCTGGCAAACCTAACCAAATAAAGGAGAGAACAAATTTGAATACCAAGAATGAGGGATGAAAGAAGGGACATTAAACAGACCCTAATTGAATCAAAAGGATAATTACACAGTAATACGAAGGATTATACTCCAATGAATTTAACAACTTGGAAGACATGGGCAAATTCTTGGAAAAACAATCCGTCCCTAGACTATCCTCAAAGGATGTCAAGAATCTCAACAGACCCATAGTAATATAAGAAATAGACTAGGTTATCAAGGGATTACAACCCAAAAAATCCCCTGGACAAGATGGCTTCACTGTAGAATTCTACCAAGCATTCAGGGAAGAACTGACACCAATCCTACACAAACACTTCCAGAACATAGAAATAGATGGCAATCTCCCGAACTCCTTCTATGAAGCTAGTATAACTCTGATACAAAACCAGGCAAGGATCCTTCAAGAAGTGAGAAATACAGACTAATATCCCTAATGAACATTGATGCAAAAATCCTTAACAAAATACTGGCCAATAGAATACAAAAGTATATAAAACAAATAATTCACTGTGACCAAGTAGTCATATCAGGGATGCAGGGATGGTTCAACATACGAAAGACCATTAGTAACATTCACCACATTGACAAGAAAAACTACAATAACCACATGATAATATCGATAGGTTTAGGAAAAGCATTTGACCACATCCAACACCAATTTCTGTTTAAGACGCTTGAGAAGATAGAAATGGAAGGAAAATTTCTCAAGACAATACCAGCTTTATACGAAAAACCAACAGCCAACATGGTAGTCAATGGAGAGAAGACTAACACAGTCCCACTGAAAAAGGGGACCAGACAAGGATGCCTCTTGTACCCACTCTTATTTAATATCGTACTGGAGGTTTTAGCTGACAGCATAAGGCAAAGAAAAGATATCAAAGTTATTCATCTGGGAAAGGAAGAGGTGGAACTATCATTATTTGCAGATGATATGATTTTATATATGGAAGATCCCAAAATGTTCCACTAGGGGAGTACTGGAAGCAATAAAGGAGTTTGGCAGAGTGGTAGGATACAAGATAAACAAGCAGTAATCCATCAGACTGCTATAGACATCAGATAAGACCACAGAATGGAAGATCAAAAAGGTAGTACTCTTCACACTAGCCAAGCACAAATTGAAATATCTAGGGATATACCTGACTAAAAGAACAAAAGATCTATATAAGGAAAACTACAGAACACTATTACAAGAAACCAAGAGTGACCTCAACAAATGAAAGAATATCCCATGCTCGTTGATTGGAAGACTCAATATAGTAAAGATGTCAGTTCTGCCCAAGGCACTATATAAGTTTAATGCAATCCTGATACAATTACCCTCATCTTTCTTCAAAGAAATAGAAAAACTGATTACCAACTTCATATGGAGATGGAAGAATCCCAGAATTAGCAGAGAATTCCTCAAGAAGAAGGACACAGTGGAAGGGCTTGCTTTATCAGACATTAGTACATATTATACAGTCACAGTTGTCAAAACTGCATGATACTGGTACAATGACAGTTACTCAGACCAATGGAAAATAACTGAAAACCCAGAAATAAAACCATCAGCATACAGACAACTGATCTTTGATAAGGGTCCAAAATATCCCATGGGAAGCAGACGCCCTCTTCAACAAATGGTGCTGGATAAAATGGATATCTGCTTGCAGAAAAGTGAAGCAAGACCCTTATCTCACTCCATGCACAATAAATTCAAGGTGGATCACAGACCTTGAAGTTAAACTCCAAACTATTAGGGCCATCAATGAGGGAATTGGACCAACTTGAGAACTTTGGTAGAGGGAATACATAGACTATCAGAGGCAAATTTGACAAATGGGATATACTGAGGATAAAGCACCTGTGTACATCGAAAGAATTCACCAAGAGAGTAATAAGAGAGTCCATGGACTGGGAAAACATCTTTAGCAATAACGCATCAGAGAAAGACCTTAATACTAAAATCTGCAGTACTCTGCTAGCTTCCAAAAATAAAAAAACAAAACAAAAACTAATTGCCCACTGAGGAGGTGGGCAAAGGACCTGAACAGAAGTTTCACAGGGGAAGAAATCCGAATGGCCAATAAACATATGATGAAATATTCCCAATCTCTAGCCATAAGAGAAATGCAAATTAAAACAACAATGAAGTACCACCTCACATCTTCAAAGATATCCTTATTCAAAAAATTATAAAGTAACAGTGTTGGAGGGGCTGTGGGGAGTCACGAACTCTCATCCACTGCTGGTGGCCCTGTAAGTATGTACAGCCTCTATGAAAATTGATCTGGTGATATCTAAAACACGTGGAAATCAAGCTACCATATGACCCAGCAATCCCCCTACTGGGCATATGCCCAGACGAGGCAAGAGACAAATCATGGCCGGACATCTGTGCTCCAATGCTCATTGTGGCACAGCTCACAATTGCAAGGAGTTGGAAACAACCCACATTTCCATCAACTGATGAGTGGACTAAAAAACTGTGGTACATACATACAATGGAGTACTATGCATCACTAAAAAGCAGTGATGAACATATGAAGCACATTGCTGCATGGCAAGAGCTGGAGGAAATCAAGCTAAGTGAAGTAAGTCAAGCACAAAAGGGCAAATACAACATGAGTCCACTGAGGTAAGCTTTAAAAAAAAATGAAAAAGGGGCATAGGGGAAAAGCTACTGTATATAAACATTCCTGGGGTGAGGACCAGGTCGTATGGCAGGGGCCAGACTAAATCCAGGGATACATATGGTAGCCAACTAAAAAGGAAGGGAAAAACAATGGGTAGTGGGGACTCAGGCCAGTAACCCACCCAAGGGGAGGGTATATTTTATATCTCCACAGATAAAGAGGGACCAGACTTGAACCCAGTACACCAAGATGTGATTACAACATGCCGGCATGGAGTAGGGACCAGTGGAGAGATGTGAAGGGCTGGCCCCAATTCCAATTACGTGCACACATGCCCCACCCCCCAGAAGAATTTATTTTAGAAGATAGCACTTAATCTATAGCTCTGGGAGAAGGACATGTCTGATCATAGCACATGGGAGCAAGTAAAGGGGGAGGAGGAGAGAGTGGAGCACACCCTGGTCCAGTAGGCCTTGAGGACAATGTTCCCAATTAGAGCAGCCCATCTACAGAGAAGACCATATGGCCGGCCCCACTATGAGACATGACATCCTTCTCTGACCCATATCCTTACAGGGGACAACACTGGAGAAACAGTGTGGGAATACAGCCAGATCTGATCCACCACACCAAGGCCAAACACTAAGGGTGTACAACAGAACAGCAAGTGGAGCAAAGCAATGAACTCCCTAGTGAATTCCAAAAATAGACTTTGGGGCCAGAGCTTGGCACCCCAACAGACTTGACTGGAAAACACGACTAAAGGCCAGCAAACAGTCTTTGAACTAACTACAAGCTTTTCTTTCTTGCTATTGTGTTTTGTTTTATATGTCATTGGCTAGTTGTTGTTGTTGCTGTTTTGTTTTCTTTTGTTGCTTGGTTTTGCTCTGCCATGTTTTTGTACATGTTATTATCTCCTGAGGTCTGTTTAAATAAGATAGGCTGGATGAATATTATGGAAGAGAAAATAATGGGACCAACAGTTCCTGGGAGACTTGGAAGAGGGGGAGGTGGGAGGAAAGGTAGTGGTGCTAACAAATCATGGACAAGGGAACAACAAGTGATCCAAATCAGTGGTGAGGAGGATGTAGGAGGCCTGGTAGGGCATGACCAAGGATAATGTAACTGAGAGGAATTACTAAAATCCTAATGAAAGCTGAACATGATAGTGGGACAAGAAGAAAGTAAAAGGAAATAGAGGAAAGAGCTAGGAAGTAAAGGGCATTAATAGAGATCTAAATAAAGGCTGTGCATATGTAAATGCATTTATATATGATGATATGGAAGTGGATCTTTGTGAATATATGTATAGATTTAGTATTAAGGTAGCAGGAGATTGGGCCTCCACTCAAGTACTCCCACAATGCAAGAACAGTTTTTTCTATTAATCTGGCACTCCATGATGCTCACCTTCCCGACACAATTGTTGAAGACAAAGCGGGTGAATAAGCAAATGTGGTGAAGAGAGCTGATGGTGACTGGATATCAAAAGATATAGTGTCTGGGGTCTTAAAGGGTTGAAGGTAAACAAGCAGCCATCTAGCTCCGAAGCAACAAAGCCCACATGGAAGAAGCACACCAGACTGCATGATCATGATGTGTTGAAGGGATCATGTATCAGGCATCATCAGAACAAAAAAAATCATATCATTGTGAATTAGGGGGAGTGTGGATTGGGGACCCAAAGCCCATCTGTAGGCATCTGGACATCCTTTACAGAAGGGTCGAGGGGAGGAGATGAGCCAGTCAGGGTGCATTCTAGCAATATGGAAATACACAACTTTCCTCTAGTTCCTAAATGCTTCCCCTACCCCACTATCATGATCCCAATTCTACCTTACAAATCTGGAAAGACCAGAGGATGTACACTGGTACAGATAGGAACTGGAAACACAGAGAATCCAGGGTGGATGATCCCTTCAGGACTAGTGGTAAGAGTACTGGGATTGTGGAGGGAGGGTGAGGTGGAAGCTGGGAAGCTATTACAAGGATCTACATATAGCCTCCTCCGTGGGGGACAGACAACAGAAAAGTGGGTGAAGGGAAACATCGGACAGTGCAAAATATGTCAAAATAATAATTTATAAATTATCTAGGGTTCATGAGGGAGGGAGAGTCAGAAAGGAGAGGAAAATGAGGAGCTGATCCTAGGGGCTTAAGTGGAGAGCAAATGTTCTGAGAATGATGAGGGCAATGAATGTACAAATGTGCTTTACACAATTGATGTATGGATGGAATGTGATAAGAGTTGTATGAGCCCCTAATAAAATGATTGGGAAAAAAGGAAGTTGGACATTGAATAAGGAAGACTGAAGAAGAATGACACATTTGAATGATGGTGCTGGTGAAGATGATAGGCAGTGCCATGAACTGCTGGAAGAATAAGCAGACCTGACTTGCGAGAAGTATAGCCAGAATGTTCCTTAGGGGTGAGGATGGCCATGTATTTTGAGCATGTTTCAAGAAGTGATCAAGCCCTGGAGAAGGACAGCAGGCGTAGTAAAGTAGAGAGGCAGTGAAAAAGAGGAAGACCTTTGACAAGATGGATTGACACAGTGGTTGTAACAATGGTTTCAAAGACTAGTGTGACAATGGCCCTGGACAGCGAGTGTTTTGTTGCATTGTATGTTGTGTCACTATGATCCAGATCCAGATCCAGGGTACCTAACAACGACACATGGTTTCAAAGACTAGTGTGACAATGGCCCTGGACAGAGAGTGTTTTGTTGCATTGTATGTTGTGTCACTATGATCCAGATCCAGATCCAGGGTACCTAACAACGACAACAACTAGCATAAGTAAGCTGGTGTTTACCTTGCAGACTGGTACTCTGTCCATTTCAGGTACTGCAAAATTGAGGGAGAGAGAGAAAGGGGGGCGAGACTTTGATTTTATAGGGAGGAGTTATAGGAGAAAGATAAGATGCCAACCATACCTAGAAGCAGAATCTTAGATTTGGTGAAAAAAATGTGAAATGGTTCCCTACAGACTAGTCAATAACTACAAGTCAACCCAGGCTTCTTTTGCTAAGTAGACAACCCATGTCTCTCCAGGACTGTGCATTTGAAAAGAAGCTTTCATTCCCTATGCAGGTATGGTGCGGTTAGGAGAGAGGATTGGCAGCCATACCTAGAAGGAGCATCTTTGATGTGAAAAAATGTGGAACAGTTCCCTACCAATTCATAAACAAACACACATAACCCGTGTTACTTTGCTTATTGGATCATCTGACACGAGGACAGGCAAGAGTCCATAGATATTCAGGTTTTGTAACTGTTCTTTGCAGAACTTTGGGTAAAAATGTCAATATCTCTATTTTTTCCTCTATAAAATGGGAATAATAATAATAATACTTGGACCTTGGAATCCACATATTATGATAAATTAATTGATTGTACTATATTAAAAATGTTGAGTATAGTGGCTGACATATGAAAGGCACTCATGAAATATTGTTTTTACTTTTTATTCTATTTTAGAAGCAGACTTCATGAAAGAATCCCAGGCTGGTGCTTAGGTTTGGGCAGGTCAGTGTTCGTTTTATTTGGTCTCTCAGCCTGGCTGGGTTCTGTTCTGTGGTGCCAAGGGGCGTTGTGAATGGAAGTTGTCTTGATGACAAGTGACAACAACAGCAAGCAAACAGTGATATGACACGCTTGTCTAAACTGTACAAGCAAGTAGCCACCCTCTTATTGCACATCTTAAAAGTATATCTTCAGAGACGATCCCACCTCAAGTTGAGTCAGGTTTTTCTGTTTGCCATTTTAATTTTTATCTTTTTGAAGAGGTAGGTGTGTTAGTCTGGGCAGACAAGAGAAACAAATTCAGAGACACCCGTATGTGTATAAGAAAAAGCTTTACGTAAAGAGTAATTGTATATCAAGAAAACATCCCAGTCCAGTCCAGATAAAGTATATAAGCCCGATTTCAGCCCCTAGGTCTGATACCAGTCTATAAATTCCTCTTTAGACTCACACAGTAATGCGATGATGCCAAATGCAGAGAGATCAGAGGCCAGTGGGTTGGAAGTCTTGTGGATCCAGTGGCAGTGGAAGCATCTCAATGCTGGCATAGGTCTCCACGTGTCTCCTCCAGCTCTCTGGGTGTCTTCACAACAGGAAAAGCAAGGCAAAGAGAGAGTGTGTGCCCCACCTGCAGGGAGGAAGATCTGGAGTTCCCAGAATCCTCAGGAGAAAGCCATGCCCATACAGAGGCACCATTGGATGTGACCTAATTGAGAGGTTCCACCCCCTTCACTCAAGTTGGCAGATTGTGGAACTGCCACAGGAGGGTAACTTGTTCCTCCAATACAGCTCTTCCCGGTTGTGACCCTAATTCCATACTACAGAAGCAGGGTGTAGAAGACACTCTTAAGATAGCGATAAAAAGATTTCCTCAGATTCATGATCAGAAGAAGAGAGAATAGGAGGGGCCACGCCCCCATTTTGTTTGTCTCTGAGATGGTGACTCACAAATTTCAGTGGGTGGACTAGGAAAGAGTAATTTGCCCTTGGTGGGGGGAATACATTCTAAATAGAACCCCAACAGGAGGATCAATCCTGTGTTTTCTTGCTTATCAAATATTTTTAACTGATCTTGTGTGTGTGTGTGATCCAGGCATCATGCCTTAGGCTACCTGCATATTACATTTGTCTTTGCAAGGTGTCAGAAGGAGGCCTGGTGACTCCGTGGGAGAAGTATTGGTCTGTTAACTGTAAGGTCAGTGGTTCAAATCTCCCATCAAATCTGCAGGAGGAAAAGGAGGCTATCTGCTCCCATGAAGAGTTACAAAGCATCAAAAATCCTATGCAGGGTCACTATGAGTCAGAGTTGACTCAGTGGCAATGGGTTTGCCAAAGGGCCAATGCATTTTTCATAGTTAAGAAAGGCCTGCCTGATTTTAGCCCAAAGTATTTTATATTGGAGAAGACATCAAAAGAACTATACTGGAAGCCCAATATTGCTAGAATAAACCAAATTTGGCTCTATTTAACTTTATACACATCTGGCGAGGATTAGAGCTGCTGAAACCCTGGTCTGGACTTGAAGCTGAAAGGCAGAAGACAGTGCTAACAGAGCTATAAACGCTAAGGTCAGTGAACTCTGCTCCCATCTCTATTGATTTTGAGGTTACCTGACATTGGGAACTTGACGTGACTCTGTATTTACTATCCATTTTCATCTTCATGTCTTTTGTCTTACATGCCTTAGATTCTGAAGGCTAGTAGTTTCGTCCAGTGAACGAGTGTTATTAAATCATTGCCTTGTGCACAAACCTCATATTGTAAAAGGAATTCTCTTGTATCATGAAAAGCTTTTCTTCATATTTTTCTTCATTAATATTTTAAAGTTATACTGTTGGCTAGATTAATGATGGTATTGTTATTAGAATTATTAAATATTGTATGGAGGTTACTTATAATGTAATTTCTCAGGAAGCAAATATGCTGCCTGTGAAGTGAATACACACACACACACACACAAGATATAGCCTCCAAATGGATTTGAGATCAAACCTTAAGGTATGAAGCCTTATCTAAGAATAATCAGTTCCGACAACGTGGCCCTGGAAGTGTTTGATACCAAGGTGATTCCTGAAGATTTGGTGACACAGGTGAGCACAGAGAAGACATCAGATGGAACCTAGCTATCAGAAAGGATAGTGATGGGATCATTAAAGACTTTCTCTAAAACAAGTGGCCTAAGTAAAACGTCCACCTGACTGTGCAGAAGAAATCACAGCAATCTAAGTGAGATGGAAGGATGGTAAATCAAATCCACAACCAGAAGAAGGTGCGTGTGTGTTAGTTTAAGTGATGTGCCCTAGATTTGGAGAAGCCTATGGTTTTCAGTGAGAGAATCAGTCATTTTCAGGTCTCAGCATAGATTCAGTCTCTGTTTCATTCTTTCTGACCATTGAGAGGCAATGTAAAAAGCTTTGCCCTCAGGAAGAGTGTGTTTGAAAGTAGGTTTCTGCTACTTCCTTTGCCTGGACTTTCCTTGATGTAAATTGGACTACTGGGGTCGAACGACCATGAGTCATGCCCTGTCCAATGTGGTCAGAAGGTTCCAGAATGAATACTGTGGACTTTTCTGTGTACAATAGTGTATGTGAAACAATCTTGGGACCTGATCTACTTTCATAGACTCTCGTGCCACTCCGAGGAATTGATCTGCTGCCATTTGTGATGTTGTGATGTAGTCCCTTTGTTTTCCGTGTGGTATCATGTAGCTGCATGACTCTGAGTTCTTTGGATGTCATTATGGTCTCACTGATGGTGCCTTATGTCTGGAGGCTTTGTTTTTGTCTTTATCGTGTCTCTGTCCTGTTTAAGACTTAATAAATAGGTCTCTATGAAATTCTTAAACATTAAAAATAAGTAAATACTCTTCTCTTCTGATCTCTTTCTTAAAAATACCTGACCATGTGACTAATGGTCCTTGGAATCACTTGCCCCTTTCTGGTGATCTGATACAATGCCGAGAAAGGTATTGCCTACTCTCCTCCCACAACACCTTCATGGCACAGGGCTCAGCTGCTAACTAATTGCAAGGCTGGAGGTTCAAACCACCTGCAGCAGGGTGGTTTTTAAAGATTACAACCTTGGAAGCCCTAGGGGGTCCTGTCTATTCTTCCATAGTACACTATGCATTAGAATCAATTCCAGGGCAAAAGGCTTGTTATTTTTGTTTGTTTGTTTTGTATCCTTTCCATGAAAATGTGTTGTCTCTTCTGTGTTGTTTGTATGAATATATACCTGGATTTAAAAGTATATGCATTCAAATTTATTCTTTGTGGTTATAGTTCTGTGGTGTTGAGAAATACACAGTGTGTACCTGTCACCACAATCGCGACTCAAACTAATCCTCCAAAAACTGACTCATGGCCTTCGAGTTCATTCAGACTCATAGGGACCCTGTAGGACAGACTAGGGCTGGCCCTGTGAATTTATACTACTATAACTTTTTGTTTTGCTTTGTTTTGTCTGTATATAAGAAAGAGCTTTATATCAAAGATCAATTTAATATGGAGAAAACACCCCAGCCCAATCAAGATCAAGTCCATAAGTCCAATAATAGCCCATATGTCCCATACTAGTCCATAAATTCCTCTTCAGACTCCAGCAGCATAGGCAATAATGTGGAATGCAAGAAGATCACAGGCCGGGGAGTGAACGTTATTACTATAACTTTTATGGGTGTAGAAAGGCTCATCTTTCTCCCATGACATGGCTGGTGTTTTCAAACTGCTGATCTTGTAGTTTGTAGCCAAATGCACACCCCACTACATCACCCCCAAACTCCTTTGCATTGCCCTTTTATAATCATATCCCCTCTTCCACTTCTTGGGAACCACTCTTCTGCTCTCTGTCTCTATAGTTTTACTAGTTGGTGAATATCTTATAAATAAATTGAATCATAATATGATGTAGGCTCATTGGTCTGGCTTGTCTCGAATGACAAAATAATTTGAGATTTATCCATGTGGGATGTGTGTGTGTGTGTGTTCTCCATCCTTTCTTTTAAACAGCTGATTAGTATGCATTGTACAGATGTACCACAGTTTATCCATTCACCAACCGAAGCACATTTCAGGTGTGGGAAAATGTTACTAGAATTTAGGTTCTTGCCTTCCTAAGAGAAAGAATTACTGTTGGAAGACATAAGCTATCGCACGAAAATTTCATTAATAAGGATGAAGAAAGCCCTTCCCAGTCTGCACAGCCCGGCTAGATAGCTCTCCCTTCGCTCCTGCATACACAGTCCTCTAAGTGAGTGCACAAGAGGTTCTGTGGGAAGTTCCACCAAGAGTAAGTAAGGGGTTCTCTGAAGTGCAGTCCCAGGGTATTGTCACAAGGACTACACCTGCTCTGTCCAAATCTCCACCTTCCCTCCCTTGCTTTAACTCACTTTTGGCAACTGTCAGTTTACTATAAATACCCTTCCCTGGGGGGACTTGTACCTCCTTACATCTTGGGCTATTGGTTGCCAAGTGAATCTCTCTACTGGGTTTGAAAGAGTTGTGAACTTGAGGTCTGTCCAGCTTTTAGGTATTGTTCTTGTTAAGGGTGGACGTCCCAGTTTTCCAGAAACTAGAAACAACTGGGGGGGAGGGCTTGCTTGCTTGTCCTGTTTGGTTTTCTTTATGTCTTTCTCTATGGAAGAGTGTTAGCTTCGGTCTATTCCCCCCACCTGTTGTTTCTAACAGCGCTAGATTAATTTATCTCTTCCACCAATGCTTTTTCTTTCTATCAGTAGAAATATGCCATCATTAATGGGCATGTTCTAGCTCTTTACACTTATATAGTGCATCAGAATTATTTAACTAGTTTTCCCTGTAACAACGATCAATTTGGACCCATAGGCAACATCTGCCCTTATTTTAGATCAGGGGGTTAAAGCGTGGAGAGAGGTAACTGCCTATCTAGAGCCAATGTTAAGCTATGTTGCAAATTCAAAAACTAGTGTGTTGGTTCTGGAGAATTGATACTGTGTTGGACAGGGTTCTCTAGAGAAACAAAACCAGAACCCTAATAACATTAAATATATTTATATAGATAACATAAGAAATAAAAGTTAACTAATCTATAAAGCAGTACAAATGGGTCAGAGCAACTCACTCCCATGAGACAGCTAGTACACTGGCAGTCCTTCAAGTCTTGAGGGCCGTCAGGTAGTCCTCCGTGGAGAAATTCAGGCTAACCAGCCACAGGCAGCAAACAGCAAGCAGGTTACCAACAGTCAGCCAGATTACAGGGTCTGAGAGTCCCCAGCTCAAGAGATGTATCTTCCAGTAGCATGGTGAAGCAAGATTTGAATGAACCTCAAGTTACAAAAACACAATCCACAGGTAGGCATCCCACAGGTAGTGTAGCTTGCAAATGGAGGCACAGAATGAGCAAGGCAGCCGCACACTGGCCCCAATGATCCAAGAGCAAGAGACAAGAAAGGCGAGGCTTGCCGAGCTATTTATCTCTCCACGCTTAAACCAGTCTCACATGTGTTCATTGGCCATGTTGGCACAACCAACCTACCTATCACAGATGCATTTGAATTATTGTGTTGGTGGAAAATATTGAACATTCCATGGACTTCTAGAAGAAAAGACCAAATATATCTTGGAGGGAAGGACACCCTGCTTTGAAGCAAGGATGGAGAGGCCACTTCTCATGTACTTGGGATGTGTTGTTAGGAGAAACCAGTGCCTGTGAAAGGGCATTGTGCTTTTCATAAAGCAGAGGGTAGGGAAAAAGAGAAGGTTCCCAATTGACACAGGGGCTGCAAGGATTGTTTGGAAGCATTGGACCAGGTATACAGAATCATTAGGAAACGAAACAGACTTGAGGGGGGCACCTAACAACTTTGACAGTTGGGGGCGTGGGGGCGGGGGTGAAACGACCAGCGCATCTTCTTTCCACGGGGAGAACTCAAGTCTCATTAAAGCAGCAACAATAATAAATGTTATGTCCTTCCAACATTACATTTAAACTTAGCGTAGATAAGTGCGCTTCATGCTTTCCAGAGGCCTTTGGCAAACCTTATTGTGCTGTTGTCCTGCTGTAAGGAGAAAGCACGATTCAATTCCCTGATCGCTCAATATTCTAGTGGAAATGGTTCAACAGATACAGATGAAAACATGCCAAGGAGGACCATCCTGGAAGGAAATGAGCTTTGTCCCGAGCCTAGAACTAATATCTTTATTTTACCAAGGGAGCCCCTTACCTGTTTCTTCTTTAACAAGGGTACCAGTGTTCTTTTACTTTTTAAATAATATTTTATTGTGTTTCCGGTGAATGTTTACAGAGAAAATTAATCCCCCTTCACAAATGTTTCTCCCCTTAACAAGTGTTACACCAATTGCTCTGTGTCATTGGTTACGAGGCTCACAATGTGGCGGCATTCTCCTTATTTCCACTAAGCTTTGTTTTCTTCTATTTCCATTTATCCAACTTCCCTTTCTTGTCTTTTCTTCTGGGTAAGTGTTCATCGTTTTGCTCTCATAGAGTTAATTGTTTAAAACAGCACAAGCAGGCGACCATGTTTGTTTTAAAAGCCAGTCTGTTATTTGGTTAAATGATTATGTAAAGCAATAGCTTCAATTCTAAGTTCACAAAGGACTCAGGCTGATAGTCTTGTTTCTATTGTCCAGTAGACTTGACCTCTTTATAGCAATGTGAATTTCATTTTACATTTTTCTCCCATTCTTTCTGGGTCCTTCTCATGTGTTGTTGATGAGAATGGCTGGTGGTGGAGGATGAGCACCGTCTGCCTCTTTTGGTCTCAGGAGAGATGAGCCTTGGTTCATGGGGGCTATTCGTCCTATAGGTTAATTTCTTCTTTGATTCTGCGGTTTCTCTTGTCTTCTTTTGCTCAAGATGAGGATAGGCCTTTCGCTGTATCTTAGATGACAACACTCAACACTTTTTACATTACAGATGTTAGTCCCCGAATTAGGCTGGAGAACATCATCTTTGTGAACTGTGTTGTCAGTAGATCAAGTTGTCTCCTGAGATTATGGTCCCAAGTCATTTAACCAAGCAAACCAATTCCATAAGTTGTTTGCATATGTTTAGGAAGTGTCCATAGTCATTTTCCCTCTGTGGTTTGTGATAGATAGATAGATAGATAGATAGATAGATAGATAGATAGATGATGTAATGATAGACATATAAATAGACACAGGGATCCATAAAGTTCATGGGAAAATTCCATTATCTTTTAATTCCATGTTCCATGAATTTTTTGAAGTCTCCTTATACATATGCCTACACATGCATGTGCATTTACTCACATATGCTTCCTATACATAAACACCTATTCTTCACTTCTCAATAACACACATTATCTGGCATTGAATATTTTTGACATTAGTAAAAAAAATCTACCACATGACTATTTGAGGAATTAATGATGGACATGGTAGTCATGAGTGTTAAATAGTTAAATGCATTGAGTTAATGCAAAGAGAAAAAAGTAAGACTCAAAGAAACAAGTATAATTATTTTTATAAAACATAATGTTCAGAGAGTAATAAGAGAGCCCACAGACTGGGAAAACATCTTTAGCAATGACACATCAGACAAAGCTCTTATTAATAAAACCTACAATATTTTTTCTAGCCTACAATAAAAAAACAACAACAAATAACCCACTGAGGAGGTGGGCAAAGGATCTGAACAGAAGTTTTACAAGAGTGGAAATCCAAATGGCCAATAAACATATGAGAAAATGTTCTGGATCATTAACCATAAGATAAATGCAAATTAAAACAACTATGAGATACCACCTAACACCCTTAAAGATAGCCCAACTCAAAAAATCAAAGAGCAACAAGTGTTGGAGGGCTCCCATCCACTGCTAGTGGACCTGTAGGTGTGTGCAGCTGTTATGGAAATCAGTTTGGCAATACCAAAAACAATTGGAAATCAAGCTACCATATGACCCAGCAATCTCCCTACTGCACATGTTCCCATAAGAGGTAAGAATGACCAAGGCCAGACATGAGTGCTCCAATGCTCATCGTGGCAAAGTTCACAATCACAAAGAGTTGGAAACAACCTAAATTTCCATCAATGGACAAATGGGTTTAAAAAACTCTGGTATAAACATACCATGGTGATACATGCAACTACGTGTCCCCAAAAAGCAGTGATGAATGCATGAAGCACATCATCGCATGGGAAGAGTTGGAGGAAATTATGCTAAGCGAAGTAAGCCAAGCACAAAAGGACAAATACAACACGAGTCCACTGAGGTACGCTTAAGAAGCACAAGGGCAGGGGGGAAAAGCCACTAAATGCCTAAATTCCCGGGGCAAGGCCCAAGCACTCTGGCAGGACCCAAGCCAGGGATGCATATGGCAGCCAACTAGGAATGGAAGAGAAGAATGAAAAAGAGAGAGGACATAGTGGGGGAACAGGGCACTAACCCACCCAGGGGAGGGTATTGCTTTTGCCTCCACAGGAAAGGGAGAGAGGAAGCAGACCTCAACCTGGCACACCAAGCATCGAGGCAGCATACTGGCATGAAGCAGCAAACCTGCAGAGAGATCTGGGGGGCGGGGGGCGGCCCCAGTCCCAGCTACATCGACCCCCTCCCCAGAAGACTGCATTACACAGGAGGGCACTGAAGATACAGCCTGGGAGAGGGGCGGTCTGCCAGACCCAAGGACAGCACTCATGCCCAGAGCAGCCAAGGCACAGGAAGGACCGTAGGGCTGGCCCCACCGCATGACACCACGACCCCTCCCTGAGCCATAGCACTGCAGGAGACAGCACTGGAGACCCAGTGCAGGAACTGTGCCCTGTCTGAACGCCCTGCCCCCTGCCCCTACACACACACACACACACACACACACACACACACACACACCACATTTAGTCGGTGAAAAGTCAAGGTTAAGAACACAAAAAGACAACAAAAAAGCTGTGTGTGTTGATCCAACAAAGGACTTGAATCTGGGATGCAGAGTAATGCGAGGCGTAACATTCACGATGCCTCTGTGACCTAGAATGTTACTATGTGGACATTGTACAGACGCTGTATAATGGCTGTGTCTTGTTTGTTTGTTTGTTTGTTTAAGCATCTTGAGTAAGCTCTGTGCCTTAGCAGTTGTCCTCAGCTTGCTGAGAGGCATCCTCTTTTATGTTTGATCTTCAAGCCACAACATTAGCATTTTCTCCATATGTGATATAGGTCCCTTCACGTATTTGTGGGGGGCCTTGTGGCTCTCCTCAGAGCCAGTTCTCAGACAGCTTGGCGAATTCCTTCTTCGTTTTTGAGGTTCATTGTGATGGTCAAGTGAGACAGGCCTAAATCAAGAACGGTTACACTTGCCAATGTACCCACTGCTGCTTTGTTTAATAGCCTTTTGTTTTGCTTCCAAATCAATACACTCCTTTGCCTCTTGCTGCTAATATCACTTGTAACGGCTTCGCTGCGTTTGGGAGCCATGATGTATTTCACAGTAATATTTTGAAAAGAAAAGGCAAGAGATAACGACAACATCCAAGAGGTGCACAGTACATAAGATTGGAGGCCGCTGTCTATGAATGAAAGCATGCACTACGGTGTGGAAGATGTTCAGTTTGTAAGGACGGTACAGGAAGTCGGTACATCGTACATAAGCCAGTAACATAGGCATTTATTATGGCTATCAAGACATATGCATCCTAGGTTCTGTAGGTGCTGTGCCATAATACATCCAGCCAGCCAGCAGCATTAACACGCTGTACTTAAGTCACAACATACACGTTTCACAAGGGAAGCAAGTGGCTGTGTTTGCTGTGATCCTTTCTCTGATTGGGATCTTGGAACTCTATTGTGATTTTAAAGGAGCTCTGGTGGCATAGCGGGTTACCCATTGAGTTGCTAACTTCAACATCAGTGGCTCAACCCTTGCAGCTGCTCCACAAGAGAAAGATGAGCCTGTCTTCCCCTAGAAAGATTGGAATTCTCAGAAATGCAACAGGGTCACTGGGAGTCAGACTGGACTGGGTGACTGGGAGTTTTTCTTAATTATAATTTTATAGGATCATGGACAGATGTGCAATCAGAAATTACCTGAAGCGCTATTATATGGTGCATAACTGTATAAGGAACTTCCAAAACTCAGCAGAAGGAAAAACATTTAAAGGAGTCAAAAATCTGGATGAGGATATAAGAATGGCAAATAAGTAATAAGCATATTAATATATTATACAATCTCACAAGCCTTTAAGGACAGGAAAATTTCTTTTTTCTTAAAGATCCTTTTATTGGGGGTTCTTACAACTCTTATATAATCCACACATCAATCGTATCAAGCATTTTGTACATATGTTGCCATCGTTATTTTTCCGACATTTACTTTCGATTTGAGTTCCTTTGTTTACCCTCCCCTTCCCCTCCCAATCTCCTGACTTTTTGATAAATTGTAAATTATTATCGATGTCTTATCTTACACCCACCGCTGTCTCCCTTACCTTGCCGTTTCTTCTCCCCTCCACTCCCCACCTTCCCCCTACCATCCTGGTATTTTTCTGGCCTGGATTCTGTATGTCCTGAGCTCTTATCTGTACCTGTGTACATGCTCCGGCCCAGAGTGAAAGGCAAGGCTGGGGTCATGATAGTGGTGGCTGAGGAAGCCTCAAGGAACCAGAGGAATATTGTGCGTTTCATCAGTGCTTTACTTCACCCTGGTTGACTCATCCCTTCCTTGTGACTCTTCTGTGAGGGGATGTCCCATTGTCTACAGATGGGTTTTGAGTCTCTGCTCCGACCCCCCTCATTCTCAAAAATATGATTTTTTTGTCTTGTGTCTTCTGATGCCTGTTGCCTGATCCAGTCAACACCTCATGATCGGACAGGCTTCTTGTGTGTGGGCTTGATGCTTCACTGCTAGATGGCTGTATGTTTACTTTCAAGTCTTTAAGACCCCAAGCACTAAAGATTTTGATAGCCAGGCACCATCACCTTTCTTCACCACATTTGCTTAAGCACCTATTTTTGTCTTCAGTGATCATATAGGAAGGGTGAGCATTATAGAATGCCAGGTTGTTAGAAAAAAAGTGTTCTTGCATTGAGGGAGGACTTGAGCAGAGACCCAAAATCCATCCACTTCCTCAATGTATTGCCATATAAATATATATACCTATGGCAATACCTCTATTTTTACAAATTCATAAATTTATATAAATGCACACCTATGTTTGTACCTCTATCCCTATCTTTGCTTCTTAGACCTTTCCTATGTTTCCTTTTACTTTCATGTTAGGAAAGGAAAATTTATACTGCACACCTACTAGAATATCTAAAAACTAAATCCCGGTAATGTGCGAACACACATTACGGCTGGAAGGCAAAACGATGTAGACACTGTTGAAAATGGTTTGGCAATTTTCAACCTGCACTTAACGTTTGACCCCAAAAATCTTCTCCTGTAGGTCAGCCCCAGAATCAACATGCACCTTTGCAATGATCTCTACATGGAGGTGGATCGTAGCTTTAGTTGTGATTTCTCAAAACTGGATAGCATCTAAATGCCCTTTCATGCCTGAATACAAAATAGTGACACATCCATACCCTGCAATACTGGTCAGAAACACAAATGAAGAACCTATCAACCTGTGCAGCAGTTGGCATGAATCTCAACGCATTTTTCTGTGTACAAGAATCACTTTCAAAATGGTGCCAACTATATGATTACAGCTACACCACAGTCAAGATAAGACAAAACTGTAGGGATGGAGAACATACCAGTGGTTATTAGAAGCCAGTGGAGTTTGGAGATGATAACAGTGGTTGCATGAATCTATATCCACTGTCACAGAGCTGAATATAACTCCTAGTGGGCCTTATGTAGGGTTTCAGGACTGCAAATCTTCATGGAAGCACACGGCCTCATTTTTCTCTAGGGAGTGACAGGACGTTGACACACCAGCCTTACAAGAAGCTGTCCTATGCTTACCTCCCCCAGAGCAGTCCCGGGGCTCCGTGCATGAATCTAGACATCAGTTAAAATTCACAGAAAGACTTTAGTTAATATTCACATTAAAAAGTCAGCTTGATGGTAATTTATTAAAAACAACAACAACCACTGAACCTAACTTACTGCCATTGCATCGCTTCCGATTCCTATTGACCCTGCCGGCTGAGAATTGGCTGTGTGTGTTTTGGAGAGTGGGACTCTTCCCAGGAGTGGAAAGCCTCATCCTTCACCTGTGGAGTGGCTGGTGGTTTTGAATGGCTGACCTTGCAGTTAGCAGCCTGATGTGTTGTTGTTGTTTTTAAAAAGAGGTAAATGGACCAAAAGAAAAAAAGTTTTTTTTTGAAATGTGAATGTCAAGTTCAGGTAGGAGGGCCGGAATGAGTGCAGATGGGTAGGGTGACAGCCCTGATTTTCCCTCCATGGAGAGGCCTCCAGATCCCCTGGCAGCAGAGCTAGGTGACAGACTATTCGAATAGTTTGTCTACACTGCCTCAATTTCCTCAGACAAATGCCAATGCTTCTCTTTCCGAAACAATACTTGGCCCAATTAGATGACATATACTTTTAATTTTTTTTTTATTAATTCACCAACTCTTTTCTGCCTTCTGACATCTGTGCTTGTCTTGGTCTCTGACCCTTGTGTACCCCCTAAAATTAGAAACCTCTCTCTAGGTCAGTTCCATGATCATGCCTCATTCCTTTTAATGTGTATTCATTTTGGGGTACCCCACTTTAATGCCTATGAATTCAAATGGCTGGCTGCCTGGTGCTGGCCTGTACCGAGGAAAGATGTTTGTCTGTTTTCCACTCAACCTCAACCCCGTTAGTGAGACTCAGGGAAACCCACTCACGGTGGGCTCTCCAGCAAGGCTCTCCCTTCCTGTTAGCTCAGAGCAGGCAGCTGTGGACACAGGGGACACTGAGAACTCCCTGATGCTTCTTCCCTCATGCTTTCTTCTAGCTTCTGGTAATATGTCTACTAGCAAGAAGAAAAGAAAAATGGATCAGATCAAGGGCATTAAGGTGTTTTACAAATTGCTCCCCCTTCCCCTTGAATGTCCATCTTGGTAGATGTGCCAGGTTTTCTGTAGAGCAATGTTCTGGTCTTCTGGATTGCAAGTCAGGTTGAGCTGACATTTTAAATGCCTTTAATACGCTAGGTACTTTTACATACATTATCTCACCTAATCCCCCAAGAATCCCCATCATTTTCAAAGTATTTATTAAGCACTAATTTGCATTAGGTGCTATGCTGTGTTCAACTCAGGACAAAGGCAGCTTAACAGCCTCCTAGGGCCTTGCCATACAACGACCCAAGCAGATAGAGAAGTTCACACTTTATTCTTTTTTCAGTATTAGTGAAAAAGTGTTTATGTTGTGTGTACTTAAAAGTCCTCACATGTAGGCACCACAATGTTTAACATGGAAGCATGCTGAACTTCAAGGTCACACCTGACCCGCCCAGTGCCATCAGTCGCTGTGGAGTTGACACCAATGAGCAGCAACCCATGTGTGTCAGGGTAGATATATGCTCTCCAGGGTTCTTGAGACTGTTCGTTTGGGGGCAGTAGGTCACCAGGCATTTCTTCCGAGGCACTTCTGAGTAGACCTCCAACCTTTTCGTTAGCAGCCCAGTGGTGTAAGTAAACACCACCAACCCGGGACCCCACTGCTTACCCAAGCCCTCCTTAATCGTTGCCATGAGGTAGTGTACATAGTGACAGAAAGCCTGGTATTGCTTTTTATCAGTTGAGCCCACGAGCTAATTAATGATGACATTAGGAGTAATGCCTACTTGTATCTTGGGCAAATCTGACCCCATCCAGACCCTCACAGCTCTTAGCTGAGCGAAGGTTGAGTCGGAGAATCCCACACCACGGTTGAGCCCTGTGCTCCCTTGTCCTAGTAAACACATCAAGAGTTAATGGAGGCCGTCCGAGGGGAGAGCCATCGCTGCCTCTGCTTGACATCAACTCGTGCCAAAATCAATTGTGAAACATGATCTCAAAGTTGCTTTCAACTCGATCTGGGTGTTTCTCTTCGGCTAAGATCTCACCCCCTATACTGGGATCTTTATTACATCACACTAATCTAATTTAAATGCATTTTTACTGTACTTGGTTTAATGAATGTGGAATATGTCACTATGAAATTGCACCATTAATTTGATAAATAGGACTTGAAGGTATAATTTTTTCCAGCATTGCAGACTAATGAAGCTAAAATACATATATAATAAGAAGTGTAAATAATAAATTATTCTTAGGAGCAAAAAAATTAATTAGATTTTAGCACAAATTGCATCTCAATGTCAATTTTTTTTCTTTCTCTCAAAACTACTGACTTCCAGACTACTTGGAATTCCATGGTAAACCTTGGAGAGTTCCTCAAGCGATTACCTTCTATTCTGGGAATCTGTTTTACGAAACTGCTATTGTTTAAAAAAAGAAAAAAAATCTTGAAAGATACCAGTACGGATTCCCTGTTGTCCTTTCTCCTCGGCATTGAGAGCAGCCACATGAATTAATCTTCTTCTTTTAAGTTGCACAGTTTTATTTATTCAGAAAGAATCCTGAAGAGCCTTTCAGCTCAGATATGGTGCGAATTAAACACACACACACATGCACGCACACGCACACACCAGAGAGTTTGTATCCAATGTGTCTCCAAAAGTAACAGAACTCCACGGTCGTGTGGTTCCTGGGGAAAGACCCTCTTGTCAGTTTGCTTGTCACCAGGAAGCCAGGTCGGTGCTACCCAGAGTACCGCGGAGCCTGTGCCAGAGAACAATGGCTCAGACCGCAATTACGGTTCAAACACACACTCAGAAGTAAGAGCAAGGGCTCTTTGCCTTCAGTACATGAGCGAGAAATTAGCTGGGCAACATGCATGTGGAAAGCAGACGGGGACCAGAGCACGGTCCCAATGAGCATCTGCTCTGCGGTGGAGGAAAAGAAACTGGCTGTGACTGGCATGACTAAGTCTTGGCTCAGGTTCAGAATCTTAACGTCTAAACACGTAAACCCGTAATTTCTAAAACCCTTAAGATTAAGGCAGTCTTCCCAGGAGACATTAGTTATAATAGTCTGTCTACTTTGCAACACGAAGACACCTAAACTCAACATGTGTGGAGATATGAAGCCCACCTGGAGATTCTAGTCTTTAAGTAAGTGAATTCGCCTGAACTCACAGTGCACAATGATCATGCTTTTTACATATTTATATATCACGTATGAGGATTTTATTTTTAAGTTTCATTAATCTCTCTCTTCCACTCCCGAGTTGATGCTGACTCATAGCAACCCTGTAAGATGATAGAACTGCCCCTTTGAGTTGCCAGGACTGTAAATGTGGGAGTAAAAAGCCTGATCTTCTTCCTCTGAGCTGCTGTGGTTTTGAACTGCTGAACCTTTGAGATCGCAATCCAACGGATCATCACTACGCCCACTGCTCACTTAAGTTTCATGAATAGGAGATGGTTTTGTCTTCATAAAAATAGTCCATGAAAAAACCTGGGGAAACAACTCTTGGTGTTAGAATTAAATCTGTGTGCATCTCGTGTCCCTTCTGTGTCCTCCGTTGGAGGTCTGTATACTCCCAGACAACCCAGCATAGCTCTGGCCCACCCTGGCCTTGATGTAAGTCTCTGGGCCTAATATTGTCCCTGGCTTGATTTTCTATTCCCCATGTGTAGTTTAACAAACAGTGTTTTTATTCCTTGTTGTTTGATGTGGAGCCAAAACTCTGACGTGGCCTCGGTTTTGTTGCCAGATAATGCATTAAACCGTACTATGGGTAAGCATAATGATCTTCATTAAACCCTTTAAACGAACCCACCTCCTGCTTCTTCAGGTTGGGAAAAAGTGTTGACAGGGAACATTGTGGAGGGTTTGGAGCTATTTTCTCCTTGTAACAGGGGGAGGGAGAGATGAGTGACAGCTTCTAAGAGGCGAGAGAAAGTTAGGTAAACATAAGAGGTTTTGTGAGATTTCCTTTCCTAATGGCAAAGTTTTATAGCAATAAATCACAATTCAGTCAATACCATTAGTTTTGGGGCATTATATCCCCTCATTAAAGTGCATAAACAATTATATTTATTGAAGGTAATGTACTGTGTAGTGCATTATAACGACACTCATTAACATATGCAATCATCATTTGAATGGGCTTTACTACAATGTAAACTGATAATGGCATGATTACACACTGGGTTATTAACTTTTCAGTCTTAAGATAATAAAAGGTGATGTAAGAAACCCAAAGGCCATACACATGCCCCTTGTTTGAGAGTTATGAATTTCCACACGAAATTCTAGGCTCAAGTCCCCATGCCCCAGGGCTGTCTCTTTATTGCACACTGTCGTGACAGAATGCTAAATTCCGTGTAGTGATTTGGTGGGAGAGGCACGGGGTAGGAATTATTGCAGCGTCAATTAAGGAGATCATTCTATGGGTCGTCCTATTTACCTCTAAGTTTGTGGCTGGATCTTTTCATGTTCTAGTTTTTAATACCCTTCTATACTAAACCCTGATAAAGAATGAAAATTTCCTCTAACCTCTCCTTTGCAGGTTTTATTTAAGAGGCATTGGCTAATAACGAGAAACAATAGAAAAAGAGAAAAAAAAGGTTGAAGGATTTCTACAAGCATGACAAGGTTATGAATGACCAAACTCACGGTGATGCTCAAAGACAGACAGAACTGCCCCTGTGGGTCTCTGAGACTGTAAGTCTTTATGGGAGTAGAAAGTTCATCTTTCTCTCAGAGAGTGGCTGGTGGTTTCGAACTGCTAAATGTTGAGTTACCAGCCTTCTGCGTAATTCACTGTCCCAGTGGCGTTCCTAATGAACGGCAAAGATGGAGCACTTTTTAGAGTAGTCAAAATAGGGAAAGGACTTGTGCAGATGACCGGAGAAGCCCACTGTGACGCAGCCTGTGCTCAAGAGCGTGTCCCTTCCCCATAATGAGAAAGCAAGTCCTGATACGCGGCACGGCATGGAAGAACTTGAGCAGAGGATGCTACGTGCAATAAGGCAGTCACAAAAGGACAAATACTCTAGGATCCCATGGCAAACGTGCAGAGATCCAAGATAACTGGCAGTGACCAGGGGTGAGGGTGGGGGCAGGAGGGAGAGTCATGGCTTGGGGCCAGTTAGTGGTGGTCAATGAGTTTCAGTTAAGAGTGGTGAAAGAATTCTGGAAAGAAGGGTGGTGATAGTTGAACAGGGTGATGACTACAAACATAATCACTAAATTCTACGTGTAAAAATTATTGCCTTGCCAATATTCTGCCAATTGTTGCCTATGTATATAGTACAACATATACATCAAACAATATATATACATTATACAATATATATATAAAGGAAATGTAGATTCAGAGAGACTAAAGAGATAGGAAAACAATGTGCAATGAGTGATCTTGAATTGGATCCTGGAGCAGAGTTTTCCCCTTGCTTTTGCTGTATATTTATTTTTATTAGGATAATCAGTAAAATTCAAATATGGTCAGTTAAATTCACTGCCATTGAGTCCATTTCAACTTAGAACCACACTATAGGGATGAGTCTCTTTAGTTTCTAAGACTTGACATCCTCTGGAGTGGACAACCTCATATTGCTCCTTTGGAGCAGCCAGTGGGTTCGAATGGCTGCCCTTGTGGTCAGCAGCTCAGTACTGAACCCACTCTGCCACCAGAGCTACTAGTCTGTAGATTAGATCAGAGTCTTTTCTTAATGTTCATTGCTTGATCTCATCGTCTTACTCTGAAGATGTCATCGCAACGATGCACTGACATCACCTTTATGCACCCAAAAGCATTTACGCATAAAGGCTCGTATTTGCCGACAACTTGCTTGCAAGAAAGTCAACATAATAATAATGATGTAAGGTATCCGTACACATATATCAAGATGCGTATACTTTATACACACAAACATTTAACATTTGTGGACTCTGGGTGTTGGGCATTCGGGAATTCTTTGCACCAGTGTTGCAATAGTCAGAACTATTTCTAATTAACAAGACAAAACCAGACAGAGGATCTAGGCCCTGACGTTAATGAAGCAGACGTGCCTGCTGGTGTCAATCAGCCACCAGTCAGACTAGCAATCAGAGCTCAGCCCTCATTCCGGTGCGTATGTGCTCTTGAGGTGAAAGTCTCAGGTTTGAGAGGCCACTTCAATGCCTCTCTTCTCAGATGGTATCTGTTTCCTATATTTTAGACCCAGGAACCAGGAGCTTTGTGATAGGAGGAGACACCGTTCTCTAACCACCTAGAGGAACATACTCTAGCAGTAGCCACTTACTGATGTCCTCTTGAAGGCAGCTTCACAGTCAGGTTGGAATCGGCACGAGAGCTGACTCAAAGGCCAGATTGACTTGCTTCTCTGTCTAGGCTTGGACGAAAGCACTCCGGGCTGTTTTCCTCTGAAGCAAACTCCTGGGTGCAAGTTCTTCAGTAGCATCAGTAACTTAGCTTGTGTTGAAGAGGAGTGTGTTTACTAACCACATGTATTAAGGGGATAATGAGGTAAGTCAAAGCAACAATAAGTTACCCTAAACAGCAGCAGAAGAGCAAAGCTGCAACTAATCTCAGGAATTCGTGGCACCAGCTTATTGTGTCCTCCAAAGAGTTGCCCTCAAATTGACATCAGCTTGTCGTGACACAACATGGGGCAGAACGGAATTGCACTCTGGAGGTTTGCAATGGCTGATTTTCAGAAGGTGTGTCTGTGTGGACCCGAACTGCCAACCTTTCAGTAAGCAGGCAGCTCCTTGGCTGTCTGTGCCAACCTTTTTTGTCCTAGAGACCACATATCTGTATGAAAGAAATAGCATTAATATATATTGAAATATACTTGACAATATATGTTATTCGGTTGCTTAATTTTCACAGAAATTGGAGGCTTTCCCAATGAAGAGCTAGCTACGCATTGCAAAGCAGAATTATAAAAGCAGAGTTGCCCGACTGTCCTCACACACTACTAGAAGCAAGATGAATCAATTGCTCTCCACAAAGAAGTAGAGGAAATGCATATGATAGGCATTTCTATATAGAAAACTAGATTTTCAGACTACATTTAGTGGGTTAATGTTTTTATTAAATCATATTTGCGTCGGCACAATAACCTTTTCTCGTTATAAACACAGAGCCCTGTTATTTGCTACTGAGTACAGCTTTAAGAAATTTCCTATTGACTGACAGCTGCCTGTCAACTTCTGACTCTGGAGAGATCCAGGAAGTCAGCTCGCAAGGCTCCAGGGAATTCTTAGGAAGCTCCAAGATGGTTAATGGCTGTCCATTAGCGTGAGGCCCAGCGGAGCCCTGGAATCTGTTAAGTGGGAAGTTCTTGCTGTAGAAGGTCATATCATTCCCTATTGCCATCGGAGAGACCTGGGAAAATTCAACTTGAAGCCAAGACTGGGGTGCTATAAGTTTATGTACTAAGGGAAATCATTTCATGCAGTTTGGTATTACCGTACACCATGTTTTATTTATACTCCATACTGGATGAGAAATTGAATGCTCTGCTCTTTTCTGGCCATGGAAACTGCCTCATTCTCTGGAACTGGGCACAGCATCAATGCAGCAGCTTGCAGCCTTTTTGACTATGTATTATAGAGAGGCTTCTGTGCATTACATATTAAATCCGATATGCACTGTGAGTTTATATGCCACACACACTACATTTTTCTATATTACGGCCTGCAATCTATCATATTAAGTGAAAGGGGTGATGGAGTGGGCCTCAGGTAATGTAAACAACATTGCTAACAGCTTGCATGCTGTGCTGCGAGGAGGTAGATATTTCTGCAGTATACTCTGTGTGTAGACAGGGGTAGCACACTGCTAACTGACCACTTCCAAGGTTTGACCTACCGGGCAATGGAATTAACCACTTAGATACTGATTAAAATAACCTGCTAGCCAGGCACAATGTGCATTCCCTATAGACCCTGTTCCCCAATGTTCCATGTAAACCAAGTAGTCGTTCCCGTAGAGGTGGCACAGAAATGCGACCTGGCTCATTAAAAGAAAGGCAAGTCCCACCCCAAACAGTCCCTGACCAACTAACAGGGGCCTCAGTCCAGGAAACAGAGGCGAGAGCTCAGTGATCACGGCCTCTGAGCTGTCAGCCTAGGACCAATCGTCTTCAATGGGATAAACGAGGCAACTTATGGTTCCATTTCTGAACATCACACAGGAGCGAAGAACACCCAAACCCACAGGGAGTGTTTGACTGAGGGTACCAACGGTGACTCTCCTTTTTGAAACCTGAGTTCATGTTCTTGTGGCCCTTTCCGTGAATGTTTCATTTCCGAGAATTCCTCAAACCAAGAATGCTCAGAACTGGGTCACCTGTCTCATCACTCTCCCGCAAATCTATTTTCTAAACTTTTCTAGGAGGGGGTGTGTCTCTTTGGATGCATTGGATTTGTTGGGGATTTTTTTTTGGAATGGGGGGAGGGTGCTTTTGAAGAGTTCTGGTGGTACAAAGCTGAGACCAGAAGAATGAGATACCACGGCCAACTGCTCTCCAAAGGCCCGCACTAAACGATCCTGGGATGGGTATGAAAGAGAACTCAAAGTCATAACGTGGGCCTGGCTGCCTGGTCAGGTCGAGACAGAGAAGACCTGCAAGCCACCCTTCACCCTGTGGGAGAAGCATCATCATTTATGGTCCAAAGGACAGCATTTACCCAAAGATACAGTTCAGAGGGCTGCAAAAGAAGGGAAGACTGGAGTCAGGAAACAAGGAGAACGAAGACTACGTGAGGGAATTGCCATGGATGGGTGGAGACAAAACACCATGGCTCATTGCATGTGAAACTGACAGTCTGCTCTGTAAACCACCTAATTCACATTTTTTTTAAGTTAAAAAGATATTCTGGTGGGAAATCACATTCTTTTTTTTTTACATGATTTTCTTGTGACAATTTGGCTCTTTTTACTTATGCATTTAAAGGTAAAATGTGTATCTGTTACCTGGATTGTGAGCCACGTGACTGCCCATCAAGACTTTGACCTTGTTCAGTCTCAGTGGTTTCCCTGGTCCTAATAGCCGGGGAGCCTGTACTTCCATAAATCTGTAGTCACTAATCTTGGAGTTACACTTTAAAAGGAAAACAAGCCACAGCCATGGTATTAGGCAATCACGAACAAACGCAGGACACCCCTGTCTTCTCATTGTTACCCCGGAATCTTTTTCCAGGCAGGGAGAATGATCCTAAGGATAGAAACCCCTTTTCTGTCAATATTAGAGAAAAACCCCATCACTTAGGATGCTGTATAATCACTCATTATTCCTATTCTTCCAGCGCTGATATGCTTCATGTGGTGAGGGGATTGTCGCTTTTGTGGAAGGAGACACTTGGCCTTGACTATCAGGCTTTACAATACATCTCTGGTGTCGTATTATCAGGTGACACCAATTCATTCCAGAGCATTTTACAGCTTAACAGAAGGTTTTGATTTCCTGGTGGAGTCTTAATTGATTCTGAATTCTTTAGCTTCCAACCTTCCTCGCGATCATTGTTATAAGACTTAATACAGGAAATATTAAGTTTAGACAAAGAAGGCCCAGAAGGGAGACTTTTGTGGACTGTCAGAGATATTTTTCACTATTAAGCGAAAGTGCCGGGCCAGCCAAGGAGACACAGGCTTAAGCTTCAGCGCACCTTACGTAGTCCCCAGCTGTGCTCCAGAGCGCAGAGCCAAGGGGTTCACGGAGCCAAGACCCCAAGTCCAAGACCATGGAGCTGGCCACGGGTGCCCCCGGGAACGTGTGGAGAATTACTTCCAGCTTTCTTTTGTCGAATTTCTACACGCGGAAGAGGCTGGGGAGCAGGGAAATATACAGCGACTTTGGAAAGTCGTGGGGAAACTCCACTCTCCTCTTGAACTTTCCACCGCCTACTCGCTGAAGCTCCCTGGTGTGCCCTATCCCATGAGAAAGCCCTAGATTCTCCGTGGAGAAGTTATGGAATGAATTGCGTGCCTGGAAAATAGGAACAAGCCTGCCTTACTCTATTGCACTTGGCCCTTTTGTGCTTTGTAGAATTCTTTTTTTTTAACAACTTGAAGGTTTGTGGTAAGTCTGCTTGGAGCAAGTCTATAGGTGACACACACACACACACACACACACACACACACACACACACCCGGCCCCCCCACAGCATGTGCTCACGTTACATCCCTGTGCCCCAGGTTGATAATTCTCATTGCATTTCACACTTTTCCTAATGTCATTGAACATTTCACAGCCGACCAGACACCCAGCCCACTGTCGTGGAGTCGTTGCAGATTCAGAGCGACCTTGCCCAGGGTTCTGAGACCGTGAAATACTGATGATAGCAGAAAGCTTCCTCGGCTCCCTCAGTGGTGGGTGGGTTTGAACTGCTGACTTTCTGGGGAGCAGCCTAGTGCAGACCCACTCCACCTCCCCGGACACATTACTAGACTCCAGGAGCGTGTCTATGCACCAGAACACCCAAAGACTGTGTGACATTCTTTTGCCACACAACAGTCGCTTTATCGTTGTGGTCTGGACTGCAACCTGCACCATCTTCTCCGTGTGCTTGCCGGGTCAGAATCCTAATCTCTGTGCCTGTCGGTCGGACAGGGCGGGGTTGTGAATCACAGCCATCGGCCAGCTCTGTGAGAGAGACGAGGCTCTCCACTCCCACGAAGATGGATAGTCTCAGAAACTCGCAGGCATACTTCTACTCTGTCCTGTAGGGTCGGGATGAGTCAGCATCCTTTAGATGTCAGTCAGTCAGTCAGTCACGCACACACAGAGCGAGAGCGACAGCGACAGCGACAGCGACAGCGACAGCGACAGCAACAAAGAAAGATTTCTCTTAGAGACAGAACCTGGATTTGGACTTCCAGCTTCTCAAACCATGAGAAGCTAAACTGATGTTTGTTAAAGTCACCCGAGGCTCCAATCTGTCTGGCTAAATTCTGATATTAAAAATACACACTTACGTGTGTAAGTGTATGTAAATACTCACATGACAGAAGTGCAAGTGTGCAGCCACAGCTTGACTTCAGAACATTGTTTGGTCATGGTGGTATTAGTTCTGCTGTGAAAGTAGTCCGGTTTATTCTAGATTCTAGAACAATGGATCTCAACCTTCCTAATACCGTGACCCTTTCATACAGTTCCTCATGTTGTTCTGACCCCTCAACCATAAAGTTATTTTTGCTGCTACTTCATTACTGTCATTTTGCTTCTGTGATGAATCATCATGTAAATATCTGATATGCAGGATGTACTTTCAATGTTACAAATTGAACATAATGAAAGAAAGCATAGTGATTAATCACAAAAACAATATGTAATTCTCTATTGTGAAATGTTTATTTCTAATGACAAATAAATGAAATTTTGTCTTGAAGCATGGTATAGATGGGTAACAGTCTTCATGCCAGGTACTTGTATGTGGGCATATCTTCATGTGGGAGCGACCCCCCTGGAGACGGATAGAGGAGTTGTGTCTTGGTTCCTAAGACCATCGGAAATATGTGTTTTCCGGTGGTCTTAGGTGACCCCTGTTAAGGGGTCGTTGGACATCCACAGGTTGAGAACCACTGTTCTAGAAAGTTTACAACATAGAGAAAAATCTACCTGTGAACTTACCATCTGAGGATGACGACCAAATTCTTTGGTATACTTCTTTTTTCTGTATGTACATATACACGTGAGGATGTCAAAAAAGTTAATGGAGAAATGGAATGAAAAGATAATGGAAAGTGTCCACAAACTCTTTGAAGGCCACTTACATATACCTTCTATATTTATTTTGTTCTTTAATATCATAATGTAACAGATAATTCCCTTAATCATCACTTGCACTCCCATGGTATTTTTAATGACTACATACTATTCCATCAAGTATATGCCTAATAACTTTTTCAAATAGTAAAAATCCCCCCAAAATGATTCACAGTTTTCTCATTCTGTCCAGATTGCTCCATTAACCATCCTTGTATTTAAATTTTTGAGTTCCCAGGCCAAAGAGTGTAAGCATGTTTAAGTCTTATAATACACATGGAGGGGACTTCGCCAAGTTCATGGAACTTTCCAATGAAGTGCCCTTACAATGCCAAGTACTTTTCTCCAAATAAACCGTGTTCTCTATGGAGAAGAAACCCTGTTCTCTATGTTCCTGGTTGAAGGTATTTTGCAGCAGGTACAAAAGGCAAACTTTCATGACTTTTCATAACTTTGTGAAATTAAAATGTGTCTAGTCCACTAAGGTCAATCAGACTGGAACCATTTTTCAGCTAACAAGTGTAAACCTGAACCGACCACTGACATTTTTAGATCCAGTGCTTTAATCACTGTCTCAGCCCCTGAAAACTGGCATGCATGTTCTACTTTACATGTTTGACTAGTATGTTTTCACTGAGAGATACATCTCCACTAATTAGCTCTTCATATTATAATTGCCTAACTCCCCTCACTGCGAATTTCCTTCACAAAAGAAGATTGTTTTAATAGAAAAAGGGCTGGGGAATTTCCCTTGTTCAACTTAATTCACAAAGGATTCTGGCACCATTGGAAGAACCATTACTGCCTTTTGGGGTATGTTTTATTCTCACAGCTCTCCCCCACCAACTCTGCAATCTCCTGAAACTCACTGCCATCGAGTCAAGGCTGACTCAGAGCGAGCCGCCTGTGGGTTTCCAAGACGGTAACTATTTACAGGACTAGAAAACCCAGTCTTTCCCCCGAGGAGCTGCTAGGGGTTTCAAACTGCCGACCATGTGGATGGCAGACCAACATTAACCACTACACTACTCACTAGGGCTCTACAACCTTCTTAAGTATTTTAAAAATGAAAAATAACACTTCATTGACTTTTTATAAGACTTGCCTGGAGAGGTTTCTAAAGAGAATCAAAGGCCATCAGAAAAAGATATAGATCCAGAAATGGGTTGGGGACTCGCACTGAATCCTAGCTCCAATTTAAAAACAATTTGTTCTTACGCCATGGCCCTGCTACACTCACTCTCTAGAAGGAAACAGAAGATATGCTGGAGCCAAGTGTGGTGAAGAAACTAAATAGTGCCCAGCTGTCAGATAAAATAGTGTCTGGGGTCCTAACGGCTTGTCTCCAAACAAGCAGCCATCTGAGACATTAACTAAGTTCATATGGAAGAAGCACACCAGCATCAGTGACCAAGCCAAAAGAGGAAATTGTATCAGAGTCCAAATTGTGAGATCCTGGTTTCAGAAGGCTATGGATGACGTCTATGTGACCTACATAGGAAATAGGCCTCTGGTGGTTTCCCTTACATATAATGGAGGGATGGGAAGAAGCTGGTGACCAAAGAGAGAGAGGACTCTAGGGCGGGGGTGTCAAACTGGCGGCCTGCAGGCCACATGTGGTCCCCGAGGTAATTTTTTGTGGCCCACGAAGCTCTGAAATAAAATGTAACGAGGGAATTGTGTACGGTATTGCCTTGATCTCCCTTAACGCTATTTTCTGCATAGCATTTTATTTCTGTTTTCATTTTATTTCATAGCATTGTGGACCACAAGAAATTACTTCAAGGGCCACATGTGGCCCGAGGGCCTCCAGTTTGACACCCCTTCTCTAGGGGATCAAAATGATAAACCTGACTTGAACAGTTAAAACCGTGTCAGGTGATCTCTCCCATACACATTGGCCTGATCTGGTTTTCACATTTTTTGTATTTTTTCTTTTCTTTTTAAAATCTTCTTCTTCTTCATGTTAGGGATTAACTCTGATGTATTTTGTCATTGGGGTAGCTCTCTTGAATGTTTGTTATATGGTTTTCAGTATATGATACCCAGGATTGATGATTCTATAGAGACAGCAAGTAGATTTAGGGTTCCTGAGGGTACAAGAGGGAGGGTGGGAGATAGCGGGGAGCTGATATCAAGGAGTTCAAGAAGAGAATGTTGTGAAACTGATTGTGGTAGCAATTGCACAGTACTGCTTGGTGTGCATGTTAGTTATATAATTGTCAGTTTGAGAGGATTATGAGTGAAGGGGTGGAGTCTAGTCTGTCAATCAGATTATAGCCAATGAGGCTTCTGTGTGCGCGTGGCCTTCTCCTGAGAATTCTGGGAAATCTGGTATTTCCTCTTTGCAGGTGGGAGACTCTCTGCTCACACCTTGGGAGACATAGAAGCAGACAAGACACATGGACCCACCCTGATGCAGAGACGCCTGCCAGCACTGACATGTTTCCAATGACACTGGATCCAAATAATTTCTACCCACTGGCCTGGGATCTTCCTGCATTTGGTGTCATTACATGTGTTTGGTGAGTCTGAAGCGGACTTTATAGATTGGTATCGGATATAGGGACTAATATCAGACTTATGGATTTGGTCTGGACTGGGCTGGGATGTTTTCTCAATGTTCAATTACTCTTGTATATAAACCTCTTATACACATATGTGTGTCCATGGATTTGTTTTTTCTAGTCTACCCAGACTAACACAGTGTGATTGAACTATGGAATTATATGATATCTGTATTACCTCCCAATAAAAAGGTTTTTTTGGGAAAAAAAACTTGCTTTGATAGAATATCATGTCCTTCCTTGATGAGGCTGGGGGGCTTAAAATCATCTTTTCTAATAAAAAATCGTAAGCTGGCTGTTCTTCCGTTATGAATATTATCTTTATTAATGGTTCTAAAGCAAGTCCCAGAGTAAATCTGTTTGGAGAGCGGACTTGAACCCACGTCTACTCATCTCCAACTCAGCTCAGCGAACCACTCTCTCCCTCCAAGTTGGTCTGTGCCCTTTGATGGAAAGTTTGATGGATAGAGACAGCTCGGGCACTAAAGTGGAACCCAAGTCAATAAATGTATTAGGATTTGGTGCTCACACCTTGGTAGCCATTTCATTCCTCTGCTATTAATTTTCCCCTTTCTGATGTGAGCTGGAGTGTGCTGTGTGAAGATGCCTCAGTGGGGGGAAGGGACAGGGGACTGTTTCCCAAAGGGCTTCAACAATAAATAATCTTAGTGGATTTTTCTCCCCAAGAACAGGAAAGGACGCTTATTTTCTCTAACTGACTGAAAGACTTCATGCCATCAAAATGTCTTTGTTATGGATATTTTCAAATGTTCACAAAAATTGAATAATAACATATAAAATAATATACTAAGTCATCAATAAACCTCCATATGCTGATCACCTGTGTTGACCTCGCCCCCCGGCCCCGCCCCCAATTATGGCTTTCATTTTAAAGGTGCTGGTTGCTTTCTGGAAACTGGGGGTCCCTTTTTGCTATGAGGTAGCTCTATGGGTCAGGTTTTGGGCTACTCACAGAAGTCAGTAGTTTAAACCCACCGGCCATTCCGAAGAAGGCAAAGGAGACTGTCTGTTCCCACACAGATTCACAGTATCAAAACCCCTAGACAGCATAATTCCCAAATGTATTTGGCCTACTCTTGACTTTGCAGGGGGAAAAAGAGAAAATTACTCAGCAAAAACGTTTGTACTGTATACCCCACAATCCAGGATAAAGTGTAGGCACCTGACTTTGCAGGCTCCTTTGGATCACTCCAGTGCTCCCCTGAGGATGCTCTCACCCGCTCTGGGAAACACTGCGGAGGGCCAGTTGAGCCAGAATCAACTCACAGGCGGTAGGTTTGATTTGGGGTTGGTTAGTACACAGATTAAAATCAGTACAGAACACTACCAACCAAAAACACGAACACAAAGTTCTAGAGTCCTTATTTAGTCCCCACTTCTCACACTCCAATTAGTCCTATTCTTTCTACCTCCGTGAAATATCCCATCTCTGTCTATTTCACATCACCTCCATGCTTTATCTCCAATCTAAATCCCTGTACTCTCTTTTGCCTAGACTAGTGCAATGGCTTCTGAACTGGTCTCCTGGTTACTGCTCTTGTCTCCCAACTCCAGCAAGATCCATCCATTCCCCTCTGAGCAATTAGAACAATCGAATCATAATCCCACTTACCATAACCAATAGCTTCTGATTCTTTCCCCAACCCTGCAGGCCACAAGGTGATCTGGTGGCATAGTGGGTAATTCTATGGGCTGCTAATCACAAGGTCAGTGGTTCAAACTCACTAACCACTCCATGGTTGGTGATCACATGATAGACTTTTGCAAGACCTATGGCTTTTTCATAGCAAATGGCTTTTATCAACACAGAGACATTTCCAAATAGAATACACAGAAATCAAACTGACCATCTCGATGGGAAGAAATGCTGGTGACGTTCAATATCAGCAGCTAACACTGGGCCAGGGGCTGTGGAACAGACAACCAATTGCTTACATGTAAGTTCAGGTTAAGCTGAAAATGAAAATACAACACAACCATGAAAGCCAAAATACAACCGTGACTCTATCCCAGTTGAGTTTCAAGCTCCTAAGACAGAGTTGATGCATTGAACACCAATGACAGAAGGCCTGGTGAGTTGTAGGAACATTAAGAACATCATTCCTGAAGGGCAATGGCAGGATGATGTGCAGTCACTGGTGGGCAGCTGAAGGCTGCCTCAGAGCCTCCTGGTACCAGAGAGATCAGTGGGGTATATGGGAGGCAGGAAAGGGAAGTATATGAAGGGGGCCATGTGGGGCTGTGCAGTCCAAGTGGACAGAGGATGAGTAAGGTCTACACCAGGGGAGGTGCCAGGAGGTGGCAGGTGGCAGGCAATACACAACCTTCACCACCACCACTGCTACAACCCCTGTGGGTTCTGGAATAGTGGAACAGGCACAGTAGAGAAAAAAGTACAACCATGCCACATGTATCCTAAGACATACCAAGGATGGGCAATGAGCAATTGGTGGGGTGAGGGAGCAGTGTGCTTATGTCAAAGATGGGGGCATGCCCTTAACTCTCCAATAATGCTGATTTTACATAATCACCAATCTTTGGAACCCTGCTGATAAGTGCGGGATGGATGTATTTTTTAAACGAATAAGATAAGCCTGATAACAGAAAAAATGATTACAAGTTTCCTGGGGGCCTGGTGGGCTGTGTGGGACCCTTAGACATGATATGGAGGAACTACTTCAAACAGAGCGAAAGCCAATATTAGAAGTTAGCCAAGACTTTAGAAAGAACTCATTTACCCCCGCATAAAGCCCTCTTCCAGCCTCTTTTACTACCAAATATCCGAGCATCAGATGGAAGACTTTCAATGAACGATGTGTGTTCTATGGTCTCTTAAGGACAGAAGTCTTAGCTACTACTTCCTAGTGATTTTTTGAATTTTAAATTTTCACACCACCTTCTTACTCTCGAATACCTTACAATATTACTTCCACTTAACCATCAGTCTACAGAACGCATCTCTCCACATTTCTACTGATCTCTTGATTCAAAAGCCTTCATTCTTTTGTGCTCTTGTCTTCGCTAGCTAACACAGCTAAAACAGAAATATCACAAGTGGATACCTTTAACAAGCAGAAAATTATTCTCACACCGTTTAGGATGCTAGAAGTCTGAATTTACAGGGCCAACTCTAGGGGAAAGCTTGCTTTCTTTGTCAATTCCAGGTGCAGGTCCTTGTCTCCTTTCAACATCTGTAGATACTTAATTCCTTAAGGATCTACGTGTGTGCGTTGGCATCAATCTTCTCCTGGATCTAAGACGTTCTCAGATCAAAAGAAGCCACTTTGCTCCTGGCTCTTCTCCACCCCCACCTTCTTTATTGTCTTTTCTTATCAACATCTTTATGAATTCTGTCCTTGTCTTTGGGGGACTGAAAACATTACATATAAACTTTTCTTGGTGGTAGTCAGGTCCCTCCTCCCTGCTTTTATCTCGTATAAGATAAAGGTGTGATTTGAGGGTGTGGCTTGAGTAAAGGTGTTGAGTTGGTCAAGGGTAGAGCTTGAGTAATGCCTTTTGGTTAGAGTATCACTCAAGACACAATACACCCTCATCTAGCCTCGTGAACACAGAAGTTCAGATTTGCAACACATTTCACAAAATGGAAGTTAATTCCATCAGATCACAAATGCAGGACAACTGCAAAGTACTGGGGATCATCACCAAGTAATTTGACATAGTTTGAGAGAGGGTTCATCAATCCACAGTAGTCTTTATGCATTATTTCTTACTGATTACTCCTTCTTTCTTACAGAACTTCTTTACACCTTGGCTGTCAGGACATTGAACTTCTGGTTGTCTTTCTGCTGCTGTAGATAGCCTCTTCCCATGTAGCAAATTCTGTGTCCTTGGCATTCTCCAATATTTATGCCACAGCCCTCTGCTTTGCTCTGTCTATTCTGTTATATCCATGCTAATTATAGTCTGAAATCATCTCTTTGAATTTCATAATATTACATAGGACCAGACAGTGTTTGCTGTACATGGGGCCACCACGAGAGCCATGGAAGTCTACTCAACGGCAACTAACAACAGCAGCATCAAGTTGAAATCCTTACGTCTACACTTGAACTCATCTTTTCTCCAGGAAAAGCTTTCCTTACAGATTCCTTTATTTCTACCAATATATTTACTCATTAGAAAATAAAAGCTAACAAGGCAGCTTGAGTTTCTCCCTCTCACCCACTTCCATAAGGAACCTGCACCTTCTCCCTCTTTCTAGCATTCCCACTGTTCACGAGTCCCCGCAGTTCCAATAGATCCCATCAAGCTGATCTGAAGCAATGCTTTGCCAACATCATTGCATTTGTTTAAAAACCATCCTTAACTTTCGCTCAATAAAGTCTGTGCTTCTTGGTTTAGAAAAACGCTTACTTATGTATTTCCCTTTGCTCCATCACTAACTTCACTTCCTGAAATGAAACTTCCATCACACCTAAACACGTATGCTCTCAGACTACTTCCCCTTGATAAATTCTCCCTCCACTGCAATGTCTGAGCATAACATAGACAAAAGGAGTTGATAGCTATAAAGTACAGCTCATCTCAATCTGCCTGGCCCAATCATAGCAGCCACTGGCCACTTGTGGGCACAGAGCACTTGAAATGCAGTTAGTGAGACTAAGCGACCCAATTCTTCATTTTCATTCTAAAATAGATACTCAATTCAGTTGCTGAGAACATTCTATGCATATTTTGGGACAACTTGGACATATGGCTCTCCTTTTTCAACAGTAAACTGTATGAAACCTAAATGTAGATCAAATATTTCTGATGAAACCTTAGGGTTCAAACTGAGATGTGCCGTAGGTATAAAATACACACCCGAGGTTGAAAATGTAATTTAAGAAACAGAATATAAAGTCTCTTTTTTTCTTTGTATAGTGATTATTTGTTGACATAGCATTCTTTTAAATGTAATAAAAATTATATTTTCAACATTAATTTTTCCTGTTTCTTTTTGTCAGGTGGCTAGTAGAAAATTTTTTAAATACACCTATGCTGATAGATGGATACATACATACATACATAGATGATAGATAAGTGGATGCCAGCTAGATAAATAGATAGATGGAAGATGGATTGATAAATGATAGATGATAGTTATATGAATGATGGATCATAGATCTATCTCTCAGTCAGTAGGTACGTAGGAGGGTAGGCAGATGATTAATAGGTAGATAGATAGATGATAGAAGATAGATAATAGATAGATAGGTCCTGTGGAGCTGACTCTGGCTCCTGGCAATTTTACACACAGCAGCAGGGAGCATCGCCTGATCAGGTGCGTCTTTCTCAAAATCACTGGCATATCAGAGTCCATTGTTGTGATGACTCGCTGCCCGGACGCCACTCACTCCTGCTGCCCCTCGACTTCAGCACACGTAATGTGCCTCTCCAGCAGTTGATCTTTCATGGCAACGTGTGCGACATAAGGGAGTCCGGCAGTATGCTCTTGGAAGCTATCGGTTTTCACCGGATAAGTTCTAGACCTCCATCCCCAGGTCTCTCCTGATCCCCTCTCTTAGTCTGGAAGCTCCATTGTAGCCTGTCTGCCTTGGGTGACACTGCTGGTGTTTGACATACCCAGTGACTTAGCAGCTAGCGACAAAGTGACATGATAGCCAAGGTCGTCCTACAAACAGACATGGGAAGGAGAAGTTACACACGTGGCTCACATAACTTTTACATTGGACAGTCAGTAACCCTAAAGACTCCCAAACTGAATCCTGGTCCCGATCCCCATCATCCCCATAGGTTTTGTTTTGGTTTTTAGCAAGCGTCGCAGGGAATTTTTAACTTGAGGCAAACTTGGGGGACCCTGGGTGCTGACCTCTCTTTAACACAGCATTTCTTTCTTCGACCGTCACTCACTACTCACTCACATTTGGCGTGGCCCTCCAGAGCTCTCTGCTGTGTGCGTCCGTGGATTCCCACCCAGGCTGGAGCGCTCAGCCAGTGCTAGCCCTCACTATTAGAACAAGCGCACTGAGTGCAAACAAGGGGCCAGCACCCTGCCAGGTGCATTAGGTTCGTGTTCTCATTTGATTAATAACAGCATCTACCTGCCCAGCAGGAATCCTGGGGTGGTGCCAGCAGTAACGTGCTCTGCACTGACAGAAAGGTTGGAGGTTTCGATTCTGCTAGGAGCACCTCGGAAGAAAGACCTGGTGGTGGCATACATGAAGATCAGCCTCAGAAAACTCTTGGGAGCCGTTGTCCGCGGACACACACAAGCCACATGAGCTGGGGTCTACTTGACGGCAAGCGACTCGGGACCTACTGTGGGGTAGTGGTTGAGTATTCGGCTGCTAACTGAAAGGTCAGCAGCTTGAACCTACCAGCTTTTGCGTGGGAGAAGGATGTCCCAGTCTGTGTCTATGAAGATCACAGCCTTGGACCCTGTGTGAGTAGTTGTCCTCTGCCCACCAGGGTTGGGGTCAATTCCACAGCCTTGGGGTGGCCTTTTATGTTTTTAAACTCCTCGCCATCAAGCCCATTCTGATTCATAGCAACCCTATAGGACAGGGTAGAACTGCCCCAATGGGCTTCCGAGACTGTAACGCTTTATGGGAGTAGAAAATCTCATCTTGGCTGGTGGTATCGAACTACTGACTGTGGGTAGCAGCCCAATGTGTAACCTACCATGCCTTTTATCCCTACTTCTCAGGGGAGGAATCAGAGCTTGAGGTTAAGAAGGCAGCATCCGAGGGAGCCAGGAGAGGGGCTTCTTCTGACTTCAAAGAAAGATGGGGAGCACGAGGTGGGTGCTGGCAGTGCCCTGAGCGGGAATCCCGGTGCACTCGAAGGCACCGAGGGGCTGGTCTCATCTAGTCTCGAGTTGAGCGCAACCTGGACTCTGCCAGCGGAGTAACGGCCACGGCCGAGGCTTCAAAGGAGCCAGTTTCTGGTGGCGAGTTCCCGGCCCCAGAACTCAGCAATAGGAGCACCTGTTCTGGAGCCCCCGAGGGGCAAGTCGGGCTCACTGTGTTCCGGGAGCGTGTGTGCAGGCAGGGTGGCTTTAAGCAAAGCCCAGCAGGACCTGTCAAGCAGCCAAGGCGCCGGCCGACCAGCTGAAGCCGCTCTGCCAAGGAACATTGTGTCCAGGCCGCGTCGATGTTTAAGATTCCCAGAAAGAGAAAGACGCATTGGGGTTGGAAGCCGAAGCAAGATTCACCGGGCGTGTAGAAGGCATTTCGCTTTTCCGTTGTTATAAAACTGAAAATAATTGTGAGAGCCGCGCGGAATCTGCAGCTGCTCGGGGCTATTCATACCATAAGAGATCCCACCAGGCCCCCTTTATTGTTGCAGTTTTGGCAAATTATTTTCTTATCACACACAGCCTCCTCACTTCTGTTCCTGGATAAGCGCTTAGGCTCGTAAAAGCAGTGGGTCAGCCACAGTTGAGCATACAGCACATGCAACTCCGGACCGCGGGGGGCGGCTGGGGGACCGCCCCTCCAAAGAGCAGCAACTGGAGTCAATAAAAAGCTGGCCCGGCCAGTCCATTAGCAACCTCGGGGCTGTGGTTCTGGTCAGGCTCACTGGCCTCCCCCCGGCACCTCCGCAGAGCCTAACCTGCAAGCGCCGGGCTGGGACCCCCTTCCTCGGGGGCCGGGCCTCTGGCGGTCTCAAGGGCGAGGGCAGGTGCACGAGCAGGCCTTCAGCTGCCAGGGTCGGGCGGCCGCCGTCAGAGGGGCTGGGTGCCCACCACACATGTGCGCTGGACAAATACTCTGGCATCTCCTGCGTGGGCAGAGAGCATGCGGCTCCCATTATCCTGGCCCATTAGGGAAGCAATTGGAGAAAAAAAAAAAACATTTAGCAATTTGGACAGGAGTGAGGCTGCCGAATGGCTCGTTTCTCAGTGACAGCCTGCCACGTACAGATGAAAGGGACGGCTTCTAACAAATTTTCATTACCCCCAAATAAAAAAGCAACAGCAGGCAAGGCAACGGCTTTGAGGCCGAGAGGTGGGGCCAGAAACCCACCCAGGAGACCACAAAGGAGCCTCCGCCAAACAAATCAATCAATCTCGCCGTCACTTCCACTTGCCGGGGCGCCACTCATACAAATGGCAACCAGGCTGTCAGGCCCTGGCCTTCAGCAGCCGGCCTCACAGCCCTTCATTAAGTTCACCAGAACACAGTCGTGGCTCATGCCCCCCCCCCACCCGCCCCCAACCGTCCTGGCTTCCCCTCGCCTCTGTGGGAAGGTCACCCCCAGGCTGGGTGGGAGGCAGCACCAGCAAGCACCATTTGGGGTTTGTGAACTACACCCAAGCTTCTGCATTTTTCTTTTGTTGACACCGGGTCGAAATCACACCTCTGATTTGAAGGGGCAAGGGGCCCTGCGGGGCTCCGGATGCTGGGGGCTGCGGTGTCTTCCATGCCCCTCACTCCCGACCCATGTTCTGCTGAGAGAGTCAAGGACACCCACTGGGCACAGACCCCAAATAAAGCCCCTGCTCAGAACATCCCGCACAGGCCCCCAGCCCACTCCTCTTCTAATGAGTCTGGCTGCCCGCAGAGCCGTATAATACATTGCGCCTTTGACCTTATTAGAAGACAACTACACACACACTGCCTTTTCCCGGCCTGGGTGTCTGTCCACAGGTATCCTCAGCACGTTTACCATTGCAGATAAAAATGAATTGTTGAGGGTGGTTGCGGGTTGGATGTGGAATAAGACCAGGGGTGGAGTAAGGCTGTTTTTCAGCATGCTGTTTCTCAAAACCTCTGTGTTGCAGCAGCAGCAGCAGCTTCAGAAGCAAATGTGGTTAAACATCTGGGGATGAGCGACAACCAAGACAGTGCAGAGAGTGGATTAAATATCATTTCCAGAATCTAGGAATGGTGAGGAGCCCGGGGTGCACAGTAGTAGGGGGACTGAAAACCTAATTCCGAAGCCATGTCTACTTTGTCCCAGGCACTGCGCAGGCAATGGGGAAAAATGGACACCACAGTATTTTCCTTCAAGGAGCTCCGTAGACACCACCAGAAGCCCCTCTCCCATGGGACGTGGAACACTGCGTTAGTGGGAGAGGGCTTCACAGGAGGAGGCGCCAACTGGGATGGGCGCCAGTAAGAGGCTAATGTGAGGCACCTGCCTGAAATGTCTCTCCTTGCATCCAAGAATTCCACATCAGTGGGAGGGGACATGAATAGATCAGCCTTTTAAAATCTCCCTGGTTTTCCAAGGTTAATAGAACACAGTCACTGGTCCTGGGAAGAAAGAGACGAGTGAAAAATTAAGCTTAGAAATTCTTGTCCAGTATGTGCTCCATCTGAGATGGGAAAACTGGGCCACCTATGTTGCTCTTGAGGGTTGAATTACAGACAGACGAGAACAAAGACAGAAGCAGGATATGGGAACTCCTGGCTGGTGCAAAGCATTAAGAGATGACGACTAATCAAAAGGTTGGTGGTTCAAACCCACGCAGAGACACCTCGGAAGAAAGGCCGGCATATTTACATGGGAGACCACAGTCACTGAAAGCCCTAAAGGACACAGCTCCGCTCTGACACCAGTGGAATTGCCACAAGTCAGAGTCGGCTTGACGGCATCTGGTTGCTGACTCGCTTAATGGGGAATTCCAGAAGACTTCTTGCTACGTCAACATCGGACCTGGTCTGCTTTGTTACTGGACACGAGTTGGGGTCATGAGTGGGACAGAGAACTTGGCACTGAGTGGGTACAGTGATCACCCAGAGACCATGCAGATAATCTGCAGACCTCAGACTGTAGAGCAAACCATTCATTTGCATAATCTACCATTCAATCTATTTTGAGGAATACCACCAGGATTTACCAATTTGAGCTTACAGTATACCTTGGGATATGGGACCCAAGAGCGCTCTCTGGCTAAGGTCAATTACGCACATACCACCAAGTCGTCTGTGTTCTGATGGTTAGCGTCTTGGAGAACTTTGTAAGTAATGACAAGATATGTGGAGTATTATTCTGTTTGCCACATATTCCCACACGCACTGTTTCATTCACTCCTCTTTGCTGCCTGGTCTAGATGGGAATTTTTCCCCTTATTTCCAGGCCAGGGAGACAACAGACTTCCCCATTGTCACAGAGCTAATAATGGCAAAGCTTAAATCCTAGATATTTGAGCACATACTTATCCCTCTCCCCGTTTTTTAATGCTTACTACTCATCGAGTATCTGGTGTCTCTTTTCTTTCATCCTTACAATAGCCCGTCAAGTCGGTCATTATCATCCCTGACTCACAGATGACAAACGCTGGCTCTGAGTGAGAAAGTGACTTGCCCAGGGTCACACAATTCAGGGGGAGCTTGGGATCTGTGTGTTCTCCCCACTACCTCCCAAATGAAAGTTCTGAAAGAGCTAAGAGCCTGGCCACAGCAGAAATGGCCACTGGCCGTGGACCAGTGGCATTGAGCCTGCTCACTAAATTTAAGCACATTTTCCAATTGCTGGGCCTTTGTTTTATCATCTGTTAGTTAAAAACCAAGAGCTTCTAAGCCCACTTACCCCCCTCCCCCTGCAGGCTTCCTCACCTTACCTCCAGGTATGATGTTTTATAAGCACCCCAGGGTATCTGCCTAGAAATTCTTTTTCACACTAAAGTGTTAGAAAATAGTGTGGTTCACTTTGTCATTGTGTAACCACTGAGCAGAGTGCCAATATTAAAGAAAGGAGAGGATCTACTGAGACAAAATATTCGGCTCCAAATAATGTGTGTGTGTGTGTGTGTGTGTGTGCAAAAGCTCCCAGCAACAGAGCAGGGCTGAATCACTAGAATGCAAGAGCTGTCCCAATCAGCACTCACTAGTTTTTCACATTGCTGTCCTTGTTAGCTATAGTCAAGTCAGTCTTGACTCTTGGGGACCCGAGGCACAGAGACATGCCAAGATCGTCACTAGCTGGTTTCTTAAGAAGTAGCTCACCAGGCCTCTCTTCCCAGTCTGTCTTAGCCTGGAAGCTTCACTGAAACTTCTTCCCCAGAGGTGAACCTGCTAGTACTTGAAACACCAGTGACATCTCTTCCAACTCCACGACAAAATGTTCGTCATGACAGTCAGACAAATGGACAGAGTGATCGCTAACAGACACCAGACTTTTTATTTAAAGCCCACTGTAGTGGAATCAATTCTGGTTGATAGCAACCTTGTAGCAACCAAAAATATTTGCCTTGTCTGCTTTGTGATTCTCTTCCTGTATGTTTTGGATGCTGGGAACTGTGGAAGGTAGCCGCAGAGGAGGCGCTATAATTGGGCTGCCCTGGTGGTGTAGCGGTTACACGTTGGGCTGGGATCCACATGGTCAACAGTTCCAAGCCACCAGCAGCTCCGAGGCAGAAAGACTGGGCTTTCCACTCCCACAAAAAAATTACAGTCTTCAAAACTCCCAGGGGTCCCTATGTTTTGAGCGAGGGTCGCTGTGATCAGTGAATGAATACATGGACAGTGGTACATATGAAGCGCTAACCCTGCACAGAGGAACAATGCCCGGTCTTGCACCTTCCCTGGGTCTGTGGCAGATCCGACTGGCATGACCCATCATGTTTTTCATTGGCTGGTTTTCAGATCTAGATCACCACGCATTACCTCATAGGCTGTCCACTGACACCTGTTCACAGCATGCCGACTGGTCCTAACAGATGGGTACTGGCGTTGCATGAGGTGCACTAGCTGGGGATCAAACTTGGTCTCCTGCTTGGGAAGCAAGAATTCTACCACTGAACCACCTGCCACTGCCCCCCTGCCCACCCGCCCCCTTGTTTCCATTCGACATAGAAAGCACTTCCCTGTGACATCTCTGTGAGGATAGCCGTGTTTAGATGAGGGCAGGGGTTGCTAGGTCTGACTCTAAGCGGGTTTCTAGTTAGAACAGCAGTCATTCATTAAATAATCACCTTGATTTCAACATTACAAACCAGCCTTTCTGTAAAAGGACTGCAGATCATTTTGACAGGCGCCAGAACGAGGTTCTAGACACAAAGGCAGGCCCCCTGGTCTCTGAAGCAGAACCTCAAGGGCAGGGCCCCGGGTGGAGCTAGCTTCCCAGGTGATCTGATATTTGTGAGCTGCCATTCTGAACAAAACAAACCACCCCCATAGCCACACTGCTCTTTTCAAACAAGGACCCCAGCCAGCTAAAATAATAAAATCAAATTTGTCCTTATCCCGGGACACAGAATTGCTCCCTGAGGAAAGTCGTTGGCAGATATTTCTGCTGACGGGTGGCGGCTGTAGCTACAGCAGGGTTGTTTGGGGGGCTGGGGGGGGGGAAGCTGTTGTTTTGTTTTGTTTTTTTCCCAGGCAATGGACAATTCTTCCGGCCCAAAGGAAACTGAAACTCAAGATAACATCAATGGGTTTCTTGCCAGAGAGATGAACCTTTCGATGTATCATTTTCCAGGATCATGTGGGCCGTGAACGCCACCAGATCCAATACTGCCCTCCGCAGCCCACGTGGGCTTTGACTGAGCCTTCAACACCCCCTCTGAGAGAGACAGACTGGTGTTCCCATGCTGACTGCCACTTTCCTGCTGAGAAAACTCCCGGCTGACTTCACCTTGAAGCACAGAGGCCGGTCTACTGATCTCCAGCCATTTTTCTTGGCTTCTTTGACATCCTTCCCCTCTCAAGCGTTGCACCAAACTTGGCTCTGACTAGCAGGCAGTCTGTCAGTCCGCACGCAGTCAGTCCATCGGAGTTGCCTGGATGATGCCGAAAGCCTGGAAGAACCACAATCATCTAGACCACCCCCAATTCCAGTACTGGCGGGGGTTGGTGAGGGGAGGGAGAGAAACAGCAAAGTAAACAGATTTGTTAATACACATAAGGAATAACACAAGCGTGTACCAGTTTGATACGGAACAAGGCATGATTAAATATTTATTGTAGACTCTGGCGAATTCTGGCGTGTTGTTAGTTAGGGGGCTGCAAACAAGGACACTTGGGAGACCCTTTCCCCTAAGCTTGCCCTCTGGTTTCTGTCTGACCCACACTTTCTCTGCAGAGAAAGAAAACCTACTGGGGCATTTCTTCTTTACAACCAAATGCACAGTTGCCTGCTGTGAAAATGGATGGAATTGAGAGACTAAGTGGCACCGTTCTCCATGCAAAATACGTTAACCCTAGGTTTTCACCGCAATGAGCTGGGATTCTCAGAGGCAAAAAAAGAAGCCTACAAAATACCCTCCGAAAAAGTAGAGCGACCTTGTTCTACCGGAGTGCTGGGATTCTGTACACTTCAGGTAAACCAATGACTAGGAGAGGGGGCTGAGCACCCGAGATAAAGAGCCAGCATTCAGACAGAAGATGCCAGGGTGTTGGATAAGGTGGATTCAATTCACCGTGAGACCTTGCCCAAATCTGTTTATGGTGCTTCAAATCCCAATGCAATCCCCCCTCCCCCCCGCCACCCCCATCCGGTCTACTGCTAATAACGGGAGACTTCTTTTCCAAGGTAATTGCCGCATTCCGTCACTGTTCATGTGGCTTGCGCAGTGTGATCTTTACCCAGCTCCCATTTTTCATACAAATGGAAGTTCAAGGAGCCCACCCTCATCACTGCCTCAGAGCAACTCGTCCTGCTTCTCCACCTGTCTGTGGTTTTCATGGCCATTTGCTCCCCCGTGGTACTCAGATCATATAAATGGTCGCAATTACCCACCAAACATGGAACGGTGCCCTGTGGTTCTCGGGTGTTTCTAACTGTACTGCCCCTGAGATCATCTTGTGCAGTATTTCAACTGAAAAAAATAAAAGTAGCCAAATCTCAAGAGGATAAGTAAAATAATGGACTCTCTGCTGGCGAAGAAGGGCACGCTAGCAGGTCCTGGGCTAGAGAGGGCACACGTGGTGTGCGTCCCACTCTGCGTCCCACCTCCATGACAGCCACCCCAGGTGTGTTTGCCTCGCTTCCCTCCGACAGCCTGCTCACCCCACAGACTGGGAAGAATTGGGTTCAGTGTGAATAAATGATAATGAGTCCATTGAAGCATTATAGAGAATGTTCCCCTAGTGGCATGAAAGAGTTAATGTACCTCCCAAAGTGCCTACCTGAGTATCGGGGAGGAACTCCGCTCGGGGAGAAGGGGGCTCCACAAGCCCAAACTTCGATACAAGATGTCAGCCAGACGTAAAGGTAGAAGCAGGAGGGTAATTATTTTTTTTAATCATGCATGAGTACATCACTCTAGTGGGTATATTAGCTCAGTCATTTCTAGCAGGCCAGAGGATGAAAAAGGCAGAGGATGAAAGAAGAGAGGCCCAGAGAAACGTAAAAGAGACACAGAGGAAGAGACACGGAGAGAAGAAAGAGCAAGTGACATGTATAGTATTTTTTATTTGTCCTGACTGCATTTGAAATTTCGGAGTTGCAGAAATTGAATCCCCCATGTCTCAAAGCCCCTCCAGGTAGTTGGAAACAGTCACCATCTGCCTCCCAGAGGAAGCTGATCCTTGGCTTTTATCAACTACAGTAAACTCTATTTTAGAATATATTTGTTACAAGCACCAGGGTTCTCTCCCTGGAATTACTTTTTGGAGGAGCCCTGTATCTCTGTCTTTAGCAAAGGTACAATAAAAGAACATTAACAGCAGCAAAAAAAACTTGTGTGTGCTTAAACTTTATTTTTATTGTCTAAATTTCACTGCTTGGGTCTAGACAAGGTTATTATGAACTAGAAGCACTTTGAGGACAATAGGTTTTAATACTAGTCTTTTCTGGAGATTTTTATGAAAATTCTTGCTGAATATTAGAGAGTGCATTTTACCACATGTTTAAGTCCCAAAACAAAGTATTGCTTGATAAAAAAAAATAATAAGCCCGCAACTGTAGCTCCTTATGTATTTTTTCATACAAGCATTTCTTTATTTTTCAAGCAAACATCTATTCTAGGAATATGTACTTACACACAAAAAGAAAAAAATGCTCCCCCTTTTACCCACATAACTACATCAACCAGAGATAACGATCTTTAACATTTTAGTCATTATCCATATGCATTGTTTTCTAGACAGCATGCGAAATCATTCTATTAAAGTAGATTAACTTCTACAGACTGTTTTTGTCACAGAATTCTGGTTGTAACTGGACACTAGAGTTTTCTGTGAATCACTTCCCATGTTATGAACGATCGGGTTAGTATTGTTGTTAGATGCCCCCCAACTAATTTCAGCTCATGGAGACTTTCCTTACAATAGAAAGAAAAGCTGTGCGTCTTGGGCCATCTTCTCAATTGCTGCTTTGCGTGAGCCCAGTATTGCAGCCCCTGTGTCCATGCACATCATTCAAGGTCTTCCTCTTTCCCGTGGATCCTCAGCCAGGCATGATGTCCTTCTCTGGAGACTGATCCCTCCTGATAGCATGCCCAAGGCATGTGAAATGAAGTCTCCCCATCCATGGTTCTAAGGAGCCTTCTGGTTGAACTCCTTCCAAGAAAAACGTATTTGATTTTCTGGCAGCCCATAATATATGTAATATTCAGCATGCTTCGACAGCCCATGATATATGTAATATTCAGCATGCTTTGACAGCACCATCTTCTCTGCTCACTGCCAACCTTTTGCAGGCATATGGGGTGTCTGAAAATGCCAGGACGTGTGCCAGGCACGCCTTAGTCCTCCAGGTGACAACTCGGCTCTTTAACACTTTGCCTTTGCAGCCAAAGTGCCTACTGCAATATAATTTTTATACGCAGGCAGAATTCTACAAATTATTGTTAATAAATACAGGCATTCCATCATCTAGCACATCAAATACGATTTGCCAAACTTGTTCTACTTATTACTGGACATTTATGTTGGAGTTAATCATTTATGTCGGAAACAAAACGCAACTGCGCATGGTCAGGGCTAACTGTATATTACCATGTATTTATAAGTATTTTCTAATGATATAAAATGGAATTGATGGATCAAAAGATTTTATATTGCCAGATAAATATCCTGAAAAATCCACTGCCATGAAGTCTATTTCAACTCACTCACTGCCTTTGAGTGGATGCTTACTGTTAGTCCAGGTTGACTAGACAAACAAATCCAGAAAGACTCATATGTGTATAAGAAAGAGCTTTATATCAAAGAGTAATTGTATATTGAGAAAACATCCCAGCCCAGTCCAGATCAAGTCCATAAGTCCAATATTAGCCCATCTGTCCTATACCAGTCTATAAATTCCTCTTCAGACTCACACAATAGATACAATAACGTTGAATGCAGGAAGATCACAGGCCAGTGGGTGGAAATTCTTGTGGATACAGTGGTGGTGGAAGCATCTCAGTACTGGTGTGAGTCTCCACATGGTACCTGCAGCTCCAGGGCTCTGGCTCCATCAGTGTAGCTCCATCTGGCTCATCAAGAATGTCTCACAGCAAGTATGTGACCCGCCTCCAGGGAGGAAGACAGGAGTTCTCAGAAACCTCAGGAGAAGGCCATGCCCACACAAAGGTCTCATTGGCTATGGCCTGATTGACAGGCTAGACTCCACCCCTACATTTCAAGTTGACATGAGATTATGTAACTGCCACACCGACTCATGGCAACCCTATAGATCAGACTAGAACTGTCCCTTGGGAGTTTCTGAAACAATAATTGTTAACAGAAGTAGAAAGCCCCATCTTTCTCCCTCTGAATGCCTGGTAGTTTTGAACTGCAGAACTTATGGATCCCAGACCAGTGCTGGGCTCTTCAGAAAAGCAAAACCAGTTACATATATATGTATACGTAAGAAAGAAAATAATCTCAAGAGAGCGTTTCACCAGTTGTTGAATCAGGTTAAATCTAGACCAGTTCCAGTCTGTGGGTCAGATCTTGAACCGGAGGCTTTTCCTGATCCATTTAGCCTGGCACTGGGTGAGGGGTTGGGAATGAAGGGGATGAAGGATTGGATGAACCAGGAAGCAGAAGGATGAATCCAGAATCAGGGTGACCACAGACTGGTGGATGCAGAGGTGGCTAGATTCAAGGTCAACAAGGCAGGTTGGTGGCTACACAAATTGAATGAACCTAATAGAATCGTGCAGGCAACAAGGCAGGCTGTTGGCTCACATCCAAAGAACTGGAGGTTGATGAGACAGAAGCAGACTTCAAGTCAGAAAGAAAAGAAGAAGTTCTCCACAGCATCTATTTCTCTAAATAAGTAGGTGCCACCCTCAAGAAAACATCATCAGGGCTGCGACATGAGCAAGGAGTTGTGCTCTACCCTAAATCTTACCCTGCCTGCCTGGCTGCTCCTGGTAGAGTCCCTCAGGTCAGGTCACATCATGGTAGAGGTCTCAACCACCGAACTACTGAGAATCCTGGCCAGTCAAATTGACACAAAACCCATCACAAAGAACTTCTAACATTTGTACAAAAGGGTAACTAATAAATGTTTTAAATCATTAGCAAAGAAAATAATTGATCAATCAACTGATTGGTTGAATATTTATTATCAACGAGTGTGTTTAATAACAATAACAAGAACTGTAAGATGGTCTCTATCAGCATATAAAATTTTAAGTAGACATAATTGGTGAAATATCTATTCCAATTCCATCTCCATTAGTTAAGTGAGTTGTTTGTCTTTTTGCTGTTGAGTTGTAAGAGTTCTTTATATATCCTGAATATTAATCCCATATCATATATATCGTTACCAAATATTTTCTACCATTGTGTGGGTTGTCTCTTCACTTTCTTGATGAAATCCTTTGGTGAATCATCATTTTCAATTTATATGAAATCTCATTTATCATTTTGTCCTTTATTGACAGTATGGGCTATTTTTTTCCCTAAGAACCTATTGTCAAAAAACCAGGTCCTAAAATACAATCCCTGTGTTTTGTTCCACCCCTGTTTTTATGGTTACTTCTTGCACCTAAGTCATTGATCTAGTTTGAGTTAATTTTCATAGTTGGTGTGAATTGTTAATCCAATCTGATTCTTTTGCGTGTGGAAATCCAGTTAATACACTAGATGTCGGAGTTTGTTTCGGAACTCTTAGTTCCAGTCCATTGGCTTATATGGCTCTCATTCTCCTGGCAGCACATTGTTCTGATAACTGTGGTGTTACGGTATGTTCTGAAATCGAGACGTGCGAGTCCTTTTATTTTGTTCCTTTTTTCAATAAGAATGACTTTGGGGCACCCCGAGAGTGCCACATAAATGTGAGGCTTGGCTTTGCCATTTCTCCAATGAAAATTGTCAAAATTTTAATAGGTTTTGCTTTGAATCTATAAATTTCTTTGGATTGCACTGACATCTTAATAACATAACATAACATAATCCATGGACTTGGAATGTCTTCCCACTTATGTGGGAATTATTTAATTTCTTTCAGCAATGATTTATAGTTCTCAGTTAAATCTATTCCTAGGTATTGTATTCTGTGTTTTGTGAATGGATTGGTTTTCTCATATTAATTTTCAGAGTGCTCGTTGTTACAGAAACACAACAGATATCCCACCAAAGAAGATATTCAAATGGCCAATAAACACATGAAAAGATGTTCGACATCATTAGTGGGAAGGAAAATGCACATCAAAGCCACAGATAATGCCACTCCATATTCATTAGGATACAACTTTAAAAAAATGAGAAACAACAAGTTTGGGCGAGCATATAGAGAAATCGGAATCCCCGTCTACTGCTGGCAGTATTATAGGGTGGTGTAGCCACTGAGGTAAACCATTTGCTGATTCCACATACATTTAAATATAGAATGATCATATGACTCAGAAATTCCACTCCAAGGTGTACACCCCAGAAACTTGAATGCATTAATTCAAACAGATACTTGTACACCCATATTCATTGCAGAATTATTCAAAATATCTAGATGATAGAAACAACATATACGTCAATCAACAGATAAACAGATATACAAAATGTGGTCATCCATACTGGTTCTACTGTGATCAAGTTGACGGGGACTCATAGCAACTCTATGGGACACCAAGGAAGTGCACCATGGGATTTCCAACCCTGTACTATTTATGGAAGCAGAGTTTCACCTGTTTCTTCCATGCAGCAGTTGGTGGCTTTCCACTGCTGATCTTTCTATTAGAAGCACAGGACTTAACTACTGTCCCTCTAGGATGCTTACATTCACAGGATGGAATATTATTCAGCCACAAAGAGAAATGGAGTTCTAAAACATGAATGACAGGGATGAATCTTGAAAACATAATATGGAAGAAAATAAGTTGTACACAAAAGGGCAAACTGATGATCCTATTCACATAATATATCAGGAATAGATAAGTGTAGGTTATTGTTGCTGGGTGCAGTTGCGTTGACTGTGGCTTTGTGTACAGCAAAGCCAACACTGCCCAGTCCTATGCCAGTCTCATGATTGTTGTCATGTGTGAGCCCGTTGCTGCAAATGAGTGTTAATCCAACTTATGGAGGGTCTTCTCTCTTTTGCTGCCCCTCTACTTTACCAAGCCTGATGTCTTTCTCCAAAGACTGGTCTCCCTTGATATATATCCAAAGGATGTGAGAGCAAGTCTCCCCATTCTTGCTTCTAAGGAGCATCCTGCCTGTACTTCTTCCAAGACTGATTTATTAGTCCCTGGTGCATTTAATATTCTTCCCCAACGCTGTAATTCTTGTATTCGTTCTTCTGTAGTCCTTCTCTACAAGCATGTGAGGTCATTGAAAAGGCCATGACTTTGATCAGGTGCACATTCATCCCCAAAGTGTTATCCTTGCTCTTCAATACTTTTAAAAAGTCTTGGGCAGCAGATTTGTCCAATGCAATATGTCATTTAATTTCTTGACTGCTTCTTCAAAGAATATTGACTTTGGATCCAAGCAAACTGCACTACTTGACTGGACATATTTGCTGATCAAAATAAGACTGACGCCTTCAGTATGGATTGCAACTCAATGTAAAGCAGAAAAGATCCTCACAACTGGCCCAATAGACAACATCAGGCCAATGTGTAGAAACCACAATTTATTTGTGGTTACCAAGAGAAGGTGGGTAAATGAAGAGAATGGGGAGTTATTGCTTAAGGGGTGTCGAGTGAAGGTGACAAAAAACAGTTGAAGACGGTGATGATGGTTGCAAAACGTGGTAAACTTAACAAATGTCGCTGATTGAAATGGTATATATGTTGTGATAAATATTTTGCCACAATAAAAATACAAAGCCCAAACTCCAAACTCACTGACAAGGAGTCAATGCTAACTGATAGCGACCCTGCTGTGGGCGTCTGAGACTGTAGCTGTTCTCAGGAAAGAGAGCCCAGTCTTTCTTCCAAGGAGCTGCTGGTAGCTCCATAACAACTGTGCAACCAGGGTTCCTCAATAAAAATACAGAAAGTCAAAATTCAATTGGTTTGTAGAACATCAATGACAATTTTGATAATAGATGGATAGATTAAGAAGAATGTCATTTTTTTACATTGAGAAACTTTTTATTGGTATATAATTCCATACCCTTCAATGGTATAAGTGTATTAAAAAGAGTTGTATGATCATCACCACAATCAATTTTAGAACATTTTCTTCATTTCTAACACACTATTTTTAATTTATTCATTTTATTGGGGGTTCATAAAACTCTTATCACAATTCATACTCATATCCATGTATCAAGTACATTTGTACATTTGTTGCCATCATCATTCTCAAAACATTTGCCTTCTACTTGAGCCCTTAATATCAGCTCCTTATTTCCCCCCTTCCTCTCCACTCCCTCCTCCCTCATGAACCCTTGATAATTTATAAATTATTATTTTGTCATCTCTTACACTGTCTGACAATCTCCCTTCACCCACTTTGCTGTTGTCTGTCCCCCAGGGAGGAGATTATATGTAGATCCTTGTAATTGGTTCCCCCTTTCCACCCCACGCCACCCTCCCTCCACCCTCAGTATCACCACTCTCAGCACTGGTCCTGAAGGGATCATCTGTCCTCAATTCCCTGTGTTTTCAGTTCCTATCTGTAATAGGGTACATTCTCTGGTCTAGGCAGATTTTGTAATGTAGAATTGGGATCATGGTAGTGGGGGGTGGGGAGGGTAGGGAGCATTTAGGAACTAGAGGAAAGTTGTATGTTTCATTGTTGCTACACTGCCCCCTGACTGGCTCATCTCCTCCCCGCAACCATTCTGTAAGGGGATGTCCAGTTACCTACAGATGGGTCCCCAATCTGCACCCACCCTCATTCACAATGATTTCATTTTTTGTTCTTTGATGCCTGATACCTTATCCCTTTGACACCTTGTGATCAGATAGGCTGGTGTGCTTTATCCATGTAGGCTTTGTTGCTTCTGAGCTAGATTGTCCCTTGTTTACCTTCAAGCCTTTGAGACCCCAGATAGTATCTTTTGATAGCTGGGCACCAACAGCTTTTTTCACCACATTTGCTTATGCACCCATTTGTCTTCAGCGATCATATTGGGAAGGTGAGCACACAAAGGTGTGATGTTTTTGTTCTTTGATGTCTGATAAATTCCATCTCCATTTACTTATTTGGATGTAGACAGAATGTGTAGCCATACAAGCCAAAAAATGGATACATGACACACTGGGGGAAGGGTATATTATATTCTCTTTAAAACGATTTCCAAAAAAAGTATGGAAAACGATTAAACAAAAATAGAACACCACAGAGAGACAGTCAACTTAGGGGAAATGTTTGCTCTTGGTAGTAATACCTCCACCCTTAGTGGCTGGAGGAGAGATTAGGCTGAGTCTTTATGGCAGACGTAGAACTTGGATAGGACCTTCCAGGGTGATAGACTGGAGATGAATGGAAAGGATAAAGGAGGGCTTTAAGGAGGAAATGACCTTGAGCTATGTAGACTTGGGAGACAATGAAAACCCCAGATGGAAGTGGTAAATTCCACATGAAGAAAAGGGAGGCTCAACGCTGGAAAAGCACCTGAAAGCAAGGTCCCAAAGGGAGTCCTCCAGACCATGGTTGTGTGAGTCTGGGTACTTAGAGAAACAAATCCACAGAAACACATGTATAAGAGAGAGTTTTATAGAAAGGGCACGTGCACATCAAGAAAACATCCCACCCCAGTGCTGCCCAAGTCCACAAGTCCAACCTTAACCCATATGTCCGACACCAATCCACAAAGTCCTCCTCCATCTCACAAAACACACGCCATGATGCCAATTGCAGGAGGAAAGCCGAATCAGTGAACGTTTAAGCATCTCAGAACGGGCAGGGGTCTCCACACGGCTGCTCCAGCACCCAGGGATGCATCGGGGTAGGTCCATGTGGCTTCTCCTTGGGGATGTCTTGCAGAAAGTGAGCCTTTCCAGCTGAAGCAGGGAACTGGCTAAGGCAGCTGCACCCTGATCCGACTATCACAAAGCAAGACACATGATAACTCAAAAGGTGAGGTTCACTGAGCCATATATCTCTCCACCCTTCAATTATTTCCACTTGTGTTTATTGGCCAGGTTGGCACAATAAACTAACTAACTCAATGGTCAAATCAGAAGAGACTGAAAGGAAGCAGGAGGCCATGTGAAGACAGTGTCTTAGGAAGATCAATATCTACTAAGTGGTAACTAAGAACAACCTGAGATGGTGATGGGGAAGGAGAGAGACTAATAGAAAAAGGTAGATTTGGAGGCTGTTGCAATCATCTCTTGGTATCACTATTGTTAGATGTCATTGAGTTGAATCCCGACTCCTTGTGACCTCATGTGCAATAGCATGAAACACTGCCTGGTCCCATGCCATCCTCACCTTTGGTTCTCTTTGAGTCCATTATTGCAGCCACTGTGTCCGTCTACCTCGTTCAAGGTCTTCCTCTTTTCCAAGGAACCTCTCCATCGCCAAGGAGAATGCCCTCCTCCTGGGACAGCTCCCTCCTGATTACATATCCAAAATGCTTGAGGGAAAAGTCTCCCTCTTTATAACTTCTAAGGAGTAGCCTAGTGATCCTTCTCCCAGCGCAGATTTGTTTATTCTTCCCACAGCCGGTGGTATATTCAATATTCTTTGTCAATATCGAAGTTCAAATGCGTGGATTCTTCTGAGGTCTCTCCTTTTGATTGGTCACCTTTCACACGCATAGAGGCAATGTACAATATCATGATTTGGGTCAGGAACACCTTAGTCCTTAAGGAAAGGGTTTTGCTTTTTCCTCTTTACAAAGTTCTTTTGTAGCAGATTTGCTCAGTGCAATCCATCATTTATTTCTTGATTGCCCCTTATATGGACATTGATTGTGGAGACAAGCAAAATGGAATCCTTGACAACTGCCAACTTTTTCTCCATTTGTGTCGTTAAACAGTCAATCTGTGAGGATTTTTGTTCTATGTTGAAATGAAATCCCTACGGAAGGCTGTAGCCATCGACCGTCATCAATAGGAACGAAGTCTTCTTCGTTCTCAGCAAGCAAGGTGGCCTATTGCAGGTTGTTAATGCCTTCCTCCAATCCTCATATAGCATTCTCCTTTGTAAAAGCCTATTTCTTGAATTACTTGCTCAGATTCAGAGTTAATTAATGAGATAAAAGGATACAGTCCTATTGCACATCTTTCCTGCTGTTTAACCAGAGTTGCTCCTTCTTGTGTTACAGTGACTGCCTTGTGGTCTATGTACAGGTTCCACAGGGCCATGCCGAAGTGCCTGACATTCCACCTTATTTGCAATGTTACCCATAACTTATAATGCACGCAGTCACATGTCTCCTCATAGTCCATAAAACACAGGTATTCTCTGCTGTTAGCTGAGATATCCTAGCTTCACTTTGTCTTCTGAATCAACTTGAATTTCTGGCAGTTTTCCATGGATGAACTACTGAAGTAACCTATTGTAAGGTAATAATAAGATGCTAGGGACAAACGGGATACTGTGAGGTGGAAAAGAGGGGGAAATATTTTTAAAGTTAGGCTTTAGGGCATGACAAAGGCTCTTTGCCTTTCCAATCACCCTTTTAAATAAATATATGATGAATTGGGGGTAGGGAGGACAGGTGGGTAGAATTAGTTCTTCCAATGTTTCTTTTACTATTGTCCCCTAACTCAAGGACAATACCAACATTAAAGCCCAATCCAGATCCATTGTGGATTGGAATCAAGTGCAATTCAAAGACATTATAGAGTACAGTTGAGTTATTGTGTAGGGTTTCCAAGACTGTCAACCTTCACAAAAGCAGATTGGTACATACTTCCCCAGTGGAATGGTGGGTGTGTATTCCCTAATTTTCAGGCAGGTGACCATTAAACCATGTGTGAATTTTAATAACAATTGTTGGGAATGTTCTGAATATTACTTTTAAAAGCCAGATGTAGCCTTAATTATTAAAAGAAGACAATTCTTCCCCTTTATGAATACATACATTACACCCAAATTTACATATTGTTGTGCATGATGAGATTATGAGTCACATATTATGCATCCCACTTTGGAGAATGTAAAGTTTTTTTTTATTAAATAGCCTACATTTGAAGATGCTCTCATAATGTGAGGAGAATATTTCAAAGCTTCTCTAAATGGCTTAGAAGTGTTTGCTATTTGAGAAAGACTACATCTTTCTGAAAGGCATGAATTGTCTACTGTCTTTTTTAATGAGAATTTAAGAATGTTTATTAAAAAAGAAATAAATTTTCCATTTCAGCTCATTTGGCTTCAACTGCTATTAAATCCTACATATACCCAGGAGTTACACTGATGTACTTAAATATTGTTTCTGCGTTGAGATTGCCTAATGAGGCAATTAGTGGAACTCCTCAGATAGCTGGACCAAACACTTTTCAGCAGGCAGAAGAGGTCCACTCGTGAAATAACACAAAGTGCTTATGCTCCCTGCCCACTTCAATTTGATGGTGTGTCTCAGAAAAGGCGAGTGATGATGTGGGGAAGCAGACAAACCCATGCACTTTGCCAAGTTAGATAAAAGAAGCGCTTGAGGCCATGCTACATGGGGACCATCTAAAAGCCGGCAGAGAGAGAAGCACATCGTCCCTCTTCCTCTCTGAGTCACTCCCGGTCTTCATGCCTTTACTCAAAGTCAGAGCTTTCCCAACTTCAGCTTTACCAAGCCACCTATTGTTTTGTTGGTGGTGATGTTTGTTGTGTGGTTGTTATTTATATGACCAATGTAACATGATAATTCTGTTATACTTATTTCTACTTGTGTTTATGTGGCAGTCAGTGTTCCATGGCAGAAGTCTCGCCTTCTATGTGAAAGCTGGCTTCAGTTCCAAGCCAACGCACCTTGTGTGCAGCCAGCCCTGCTATGATGCTCAATAGCTTCTGCTGTTGTATCCAGAAAGGCCTGGAGAACAACTTCAGAAAAATCAGCTAATGAGAGCCCGATGCATCATACCGGCCTGGTGCCATTGGTCACGGGGATGCCAGGAGTTGAAAATTGACTGCGACAACTAATCACAACCAAAGTATTTTCTTTGAATTCATTTTCACCTTTTACTTAAATTTGTTTTAAAAGTAAACTACATATAACCACCCTAAACAAAAAACCAGAATTCACTTGCCACAAACAAACCAAAATACCAAACCCAATGCCACTGAGTAGATTCTGACTCCCAGTGACCCCATCTAGGGTTTCGGAGGCTACCCAACTGTACAGGGGCAGTCTCCACTTTCTCCCACAGAGTGGCTGCAGGGCTCGGACTAGCAGCTAGCGCACAGTGCTTACCCAACAGTACTGCCAGAGTTCTAAAAAGAAATGGTATGACAAAAGCACGTTATTAAGTTATGTTGCTGTATGCTGATTTTTGTCAATGCTCAGAGCTTGAGGCATTCACACTTTGTTGTAGATGGATGTTGGTAAGAGCTACAGAGATATTAAGGTCATTCAAGCACTATAGAGATATTTTCATTCATTTCATCACAAAGATATGAAGATGGGAAAATAGATCTATGTGCATGTATTTGTAGGTTTAGTATTAAGGTAGCAGATGGACATTGGGCCTCTACTCAAGTCCTCTCTCAGTGGAAGAACGTTTTGATCTATTAAACTGGCATTCCATGATGCTCACCTTCCTGATACAATTGTCAAAGACAAAGCAGGTACATAAGCAAATGTGGTGAAGAAAGCTGATGGTGCCTGGCTATCAAAAGATATAGTGTCTGGGGTCTTAAAGACTGAAGATAAACAAGCAGCCATCTAGCTGAGAAGCAACAAAGCCCACATGAAAAAAACACACCAGCCTGTGTGATCACAAGGTGTCAATAGGATCAGGTATCAGGCATCAAAGAACAAAAAACCCATATCATTGTGAATGAGGGGGAGTGCAGAGTGGAGATCCAAAGCCCATCTGTAGGCCACTGGACAACCCCTTCTAGAAGGGTCATGGAGCGGAGAGGAGACAGTCAGGGTGCAGTATAGTACCGATGAAACATACAACTTTTCTCTAGTTCTTTAATGCTCTCCACCCCATCCCCCACCTCACTATCATAATCCCAATACTTCCTTACAAATCTGGCTAGACCAGAGGATGTACACTGGTACAGATAAGAAGTGGAAACACAGGGAATCCAGGACAGATAAAACCCTCAGGACCAATAATGAGGGTAGCGATACCATGAGGGTAGGGGAAAGGTGGGGTAGAAAGGGGAACCAATCACAATGATCAACATATAACCCCCTCCCCGGGGGACAGACAACAGAAATTGGATGAAGGGAGACATCAGACAGTGTAAGACATGGAAAAATAATAATTTATGTATTACCAAGGGTTTGTGAGGAAGGGAGGGGGGAAATGATGAGCTGATACCAAGAAAGAAAATGTTTTGAGAATGATGATGGCAACAAATGTATAAATGTGCTTGACACAATGGATGGATGTATGGATTGTGATAAGAGTTGTACAAGCCCCAAATAAATTGATTAAAATAAAAAAAAGAAAGACAACCGAGTAGTAGGAATCGCTATTTATTTATTTTGTACTTAACAAACACAAACCTGCCATGTGCCAGATGCCAGGCATTGTTCTAAGTGATTTAAAATTTTAGCTCAGGTCATCTTTAGAACAACTGTGTGAGGTATTACTATTATTATCCTTACGTTATAGATGAGGAAAATGAAGGACAAAAAAAAGAAGTAAAAGTTACCCAAGGTCAGACAGCAAAAAATTTTAAAACGCAGAGTGTGATTCCAGCCCAGGCATTTTCATTGGATTCGGGGCTCTCAACATCTCCCCGGTCTGTCTCTCTGAGGTTGTGACTTAGTTTCCTCTAAAGGCATGTTCACACCTGTCACCTCAACCCACTGACCCACATTGGGAGTAGGTACCCTGTTCTCTCAGCTGCCCTTAAACCTGCCTCCCTGACACAAGTGCCCTTGATGGCCCAGCTCTCTCTCTGTGACTTTCCCCCGCTGGAATTCCGAAGCAGTTACTGTCTGTGGATTGTTAGCATTGATAACTTTGAATAGTTATTTGAAGTTTTAAGGTGGAGTCTTATTCTTCGCCAAGATTTTAAGTCTTTGAAAGAAGAGAATGCTTCCTATCTCTTTGAATCAAACATTAAACCTAATAGGAACTTTATAAATGATTTAATAATAATCACCATACCTATATATAGACCAGTGCTTCTAGAGAAGTAATGAGACATTAAAAAATCATAAGAATAAATTTTCACAATAGAAAATGCAATTTCCAGAGAAGATGAAGGTGAAGGCAGAGGGTCACGCACTACAAGGATATTGCTTCCCACGTATTTTGCAGAGGAGATAAAGTAATAAACTAGTTTTATTTAAAACTGACTAGGTGACAAGCAGTGCTATGCTAATTTGCAAAAGAGAAAATTGAATAGCAGAAAGAGTAAATTGCCCAAGATTATATAATCCAGAGACTTGAGATTGGAACTCTGTGCCACCTGAATTCAAGGGCTACATTTCATTAGTATTTAATCTTCACAAGGGAAGGGGAATTTGTCTAAGAGAAAATCTGAAAGTAGTATCCTGTGTGATTTTTTCCCTTATAAAGTACATTGATTGGTATTGTTTTAAAATAATTTGTGTATTGCAAAACCATGGGAAGTGTTAAAAGTTAAATGAATTACAAATGGAGCAAGAGAGTTGGGATAGACTACAATATCTATGTCTTCCTTTCTGACCTCAAAACCCACGTTGACGATGTGTCACCTAGATATCCCAGGAGTGAAATGATTACGACTCGTTTGCTGAAACCGTGAGACTTAGCCCAGTGCAACAGAAATGGCTTTCATGCTTACACTTCATGCACCCACAAGCCCATTCTCCCAGCCCCTTCTTTACTGGAATGTTAGGTAAGTCATATGGAATACCTTATCACTATCAAAGAGTATTACATCATCTCAATTTTCAAATAATTAAAGTCCAGTATAGTGTAATTTGAGAATTCCAAGTTTCAATCCTACAGTGAGATGGAGGATATGAAAGATTCCATATACATGTCCAATCCCACCTTTTGTTTTTTCTCCCTGATACCCCTTTCCATGTGCTGTCTCTGACGCCCACGGGATTGGAACAGTGGGCGAGAGAAAGGTAGAAAAGGTCTTTTTTAACTGTTGGTGTCTGGTAATTGTGAGATGACTTTTGGATGCTTTGCAAGCCCTCCACCCTTGCTGGGGCCCTCGCACCTCCATTCTCTTCTGATACCCCTTCAGCCTTAGCTTCCATTGGTTTCCAAAAACCGGTGCATGTGCCTCATTTCTGCTTAGGGTCACATTGCTCCTCCTAATAGTCGGCTACACGTAAAAAACAAACATGGTGGGTACCCTTCCATCCGGCTGATGGGAAATACCTTAGAGCTGGGGATGTTTAGCAAACCAGCTGCACGTTTCCATTCTTAGGCACCCCAAACTTGCACCCCCCAAAGTGCAGAGGGGAATTATTAAGGTCCCCAAATTATTCTATTGAAGCCCTCTTTATGTGGCTCAAAGTCAGGACAAGGCACCTTCCCATTACATCTAACACATTCCCATCCCACTCCATTTCAACAGACTGATGGCTCTCTCTAACAGCATCACTTCTCCAGATCCTGGATACAGTCAGAGCCGCGGGCAACACCTGTGGGTGCTGAACACTCTCAGCAAACTAGGAATAGAAAGAAACATCTCCAAACTTAGGCAAAGGCTTCTATCAGACAGCTTGGCGGTATGCTCAATGAAGAATCAATGACGGCTTCCTCCTACAGTGGAACAAGATGAGGATGTCTGCTCTGAGCAAGCCTCGGTAGCATCGCACGGAAGTGTCTGTCAACACAGTAAAGCCAGCAAAGGAAACAAAATCATACAGATTAGAAAGGAAGAACTGGAAATGTCACAATTTTCAGACAAGGTAGGAAATTATAGAGAATTTATTAAAAAACAACAACTCTAAGTGCGTTTAACAGAGGTGTAGAAAACAAGGTTAATAAAACAAAAGTTAACTACATTCCTAGCTATTGAAAATTAGCTATTGGAAACCAAAATTTAAAACACAATATTTTTTTATATCACTCCAAAAAATGTAAGTAAAGGACTTAGGTACAAATCTAACAAAATATGCATAAGATCTTCATGTTGAAAATGGCAAAATGGTAGGGAAGAAATCAGATGATATAGATAAGGCATGGTATGTTCATGAACTTGAAAATTCAGCCAATTTACTTATAAGTTTGAGACAATTTTTATTAAAATATCATGAAGAAATCTTTTAGACATAGATGCGCTGGGATGGGCTGACACAATGGCTGCAACAATGGCCATAAACACAGGAAGGGTTGCAAGGCAGTACAGGACCAGACAATGTTTCTTCTGCTGACCAGAGGGCTGCTTGGGGTCAGAACTGATTCACCACACCAAAGATAGTGTATAACTAAGGAAATGTAGTATTAGCAGAAGGATACAGACATAGATCAGTGAAACAGAAAATAGAATCCAGAAAGAAATCAAAAGAAGTCTAATCAACTGATTTTTTTTAGCAATGATGTAAAGCAGAGGAAGGACAGCATCTTCATCAAATGAGGCTGGAATGTTTGAACTTCATAGGTTATTAAAATATTTTTAAAAGCACCTCCTCAACTTAAGCCTCACATCGACAATAAATATGATCTCAATATGGTTCTTAGATTTATGTGTATTATATGCAACTCTAAAAATTTTATATGAAAATATACGTAAAAATGGTACTTAGCAAATAGAAGAACAGTTCTTAGACAGGCCATTGAAGTCACAGTCTATAACAGCAAAATTAACCAATTAAACTTCATAAACATTTAAAATTTTTGCTCTGTAAAATAGCCTGTGAAGAAGTGGATAAAAAAAAACACTACAGTCTTGGGGGGAAAAATTTGCAAATCACATATATGACAAAGAACTCCTTTCAAAGAACATAAAGAACTCTGTAAACTCATCTTTAATAAAAACAATTCAATTAGAAAATGGACAAAAAGCTTTCAACAGACATTTCATTAAAGAAGATATATGGATGGCAAATATGCACATGAAAAGATTTCAGTATCATTAGTCATTAGGGAATTTCAAATCAAAACCACAATGAGATACCATGATACATCTGCTGGAACAGCTAAAATGAAAAAGACAAAAAAGCACTATCACGACCAAATGGGAGCCCTAATGTGGAGACCCTACATCTTTGATGCATTCTTGTTGGTATTGTGAGATGGTATATCTTCTCTGGAAATAATTTGGTAGTTTCTTGTACAGTTAAATAGACATTTGTCACGTGTCACAATTATACTCCTGGGTATTTATTCTAGGGAAATTCAAAATTATGTTCACACCAAAACCAGTACACATAAATTGTCCTTCAGTGGGTAAATGGATAAGCCAATCGTGGGATCAGTTTATAATGGAACACTACCCACAAGTAAAAAAGAAACGATAAAGACAACAGATTGGATAAATTTCAAGGCATTCATGCTGAGTAAAAAAAAAAAAAATCCAACCCCCAAAGGCTGAATCTATTATAATAGGTATGAATAGGTATGAATCTCTTCTTATAACAATGAAAGAGACAAAATGCTACAAAAGAGACGACCAGGGGTGACAGGGATTGGGATTGGTGGGAAAGTGTGACTAATTAAATAGATACAGAGAAGCTTGCTCATGACAAGCAAAATGCTGTATCTTGATTGTGATGTTGGCCACTCAAATGTTATAGATCTATGCCCCAAAGAAGAGACAGAGACAAAGCCTGTGTCTGAGTTAATAGCAAGATATCAATACCAGCTTCCTGGCTTGGGCAAGGGAAATCTGCCAAAGGCACACAGGAATTTGGTATTATCATTGTAATTTCTGGTGGATCCTAATTTCAAAATAAAAATCTATTTAGCACTCTCTCTTTCTTACACACACACACACACACACACACACACACACACACACACACACACACAATATTCCCTTCACTAGTTTGGCTCAGTTAGAGAGGTCTAACCTAAGTCACAAGACTGGATATATAAGAAGGAAGACAAGAGAAGAAGATACTTCCAAGAGATATCTAGAAGGATGGGCATATTATAACATAACCCAACAAGAGAATCTTTTGTCTTGGTGTCTTGGTTTTTAGGCCTTTTCCTGGGATGATTTGGGGCGCTGATTCAGAAAATTGCACTGGAGAGAGCACGTCAGCCAGAGTTCAGTGAATCTGGCATTCCACTATGTCTTCAGCTATTAAGTTATACTAATTTATTAATTTATCACTCAAATTTTAAATATAAGTTTCAGACCCACAATTACAGGCTAAGACCAAAACCGTAGGAAATATTTTTTTAAATAAAATAGGTATTGAGGGATTTCTGAGGGAAATTGTGTATGGACCCATGGTGGCTAGTTGGTTATGCATCAGAAGTTCAGTCATTCAAACCCATCCGTCTCTCTGCAGCATTGAAAAGGTTTCGAAGTTTGGTAGTTCTCCTCAGTCCTATAGGGTCACTATGGGTTTTCTTCTTGGTAGAGGAGGCTGGGCAACGTATACAGGGACTATAAACTGAATAGTGTAAAGCCAGAAGACAGCTTGAGAAGAGTGAAAAATAAAAAAGGAGCAGAGTGTTGATAAATCAAGATTTCATTGCAATTTTCATATAAATCTTTTGAAAATCTAAATTTTTCTTCTTCAACGTGTTCAGTAAACATTTCACAACACATTTTCATATATAGAAGTCAATGGATAATTTATATTAAATATTCCAGAGTTGAAGTTGACTCCAAGTTTTTTTATAAGAAAAATGTCTGACTTTTCTATTGAGAATTTCTGTGCATGTATAGAAGTTATGCCATCTTATAACAAGACTGGGCCATTTTAATTTTAATAAAGGAGTTTTAATTCTGACAGAACCATTTTGGGTTTCTGAATATTTGAATCACAATTATTGTACTACACTCATGACCTTGTAAAACCAATGGGCACTTCTCTGGTGGGTTTCTGAGGCTGCAGTTTCATCGGAACAGAAAGCCTCCTTTTTCTCTTGACGAGCAGTTAGTAGGCTCGAATAGCTGACCGTGTGGTTAGCAATCAAGCACATGGTCCACTATGCATCGGGGCTCCTTCATTATTGAACAGTAACTCTTATTTCTGGCCCCCTTTTAAGATAACACATTGGAACTGCTGTTATCAGTTCCTAATAGAAGCTAAGTGATACTTGGGGGAAATTCTAAGTTCTTGCAATTTACACTGTTCAAAAATATCTGTGGATCAAAGGACACCATGTGAAGTGTAACCTGATCTAAACATTTCATACAGTACACACTAAAGTCAGCGTGCGCTTCCTTTATCATAGGCTATGACACCTACATTACAATAACCTGAATTTTATGGGCAGGCAGAGTCAAGAGTGGTACATGGTATATGCTCTCTATCTAAAAAACTAGAACCGGTAGGGTAAAGGGTGCCATTTCTGGACTTGGCAGTTTGAATACAAGAGGTCACCAAAAATAAAACCAGAATTGCACTGAGCAGAGCCGAGCTTTCACACTATGGATTTTTTTTCCACTAGGCAATCATTGAGCAACTCACTCTGAGTTAGTGCACTCAGTGGTGTTGCCTGCGAAGGTTCTCTTAATTCACGGTGATTTTTTTTTCCCTAAAAGCAGTTTGCTCAAATGTTATTTTGTGTGATAGCCGATTTAAGAGAACAGCTGTGTGGCTGTGAAATTTTGTTTCCTGCTCTTGAAAAATGCCACAGAAAATGTTGTGATGTTGACCACAGTTTACAAGGAGAGCATTATGGGAAAAACTCAAATGTATGAGTGGTTTCCTTGTTTCAGAAAAGGTGAACTGTCAATCGATGACAAACCTTGTTCTGGACGTCCGTCAACTTCCAGATCAGATGAAAATGCTGACTCCTGGGGTATTTGGAGTTCATTCCACCAGGACAGACTGTTAATAAAGCTTTCTATTTAGAGGTTATGAAAAGATTACATAACAGTGGGTAGGCGGAGGGAGACCTGATTTATGGCAGATGGGGGACTGGTTTTGTCACCACAAAAATGCACCTGATCAAGCAGCCATTTCAGTGTGCCAGATTTTGGCAAAAAAAAAAAAAAACCCCAAACAAACCAGCATGCCTTTCTTGCCCCATGCCCCTTACTCACCTGACCTCACTCCGTGCAACATCTTTTTGTTTCCATGAATGAAGAAGAACATGAAAAGACAGCGATTTGACAATGTAGAAGAGGTGAAAGAAAAAACAAGGGAGGTGCTGTCAGTCATTCAAACAGATGCATTTGAAAAATGCTTCCAAGAATGGAATAGCAGATTTGACAAATATATTGAGTGTAATAGAGAGACTTGAAGGTGATAAGGTTGTTTTGTAAAAAAAATTAAATATATAGCTTTTGAAAAAAATTCCATTTTGTGGGAGGGGTACCTTTCATATATTGCCATTGAATCAGTTCCAACTCATGGCAACCCTGTGGGACAGAATGGAACTCTCCCTGTGGTCCATGAGACTGAAAATCTTTCTAAGTCTGGAAAGCACCACCTTCTCCCACAGACTGAATGGTGGTTCCCAACTAATCAAGTTGGGGCTGGCACAAGATCGGGCAGTGTTTGGGTCTGTTGTACACAAAACCCAATATGTATACTCCCTCGTATACTCAGAAACATGCCAACATTTGAGGCACCAAAATGCGTGTTGGCTAGCCTAATCAGTAGTTGTGGAGGGAATTCCAACTCCCAGGGCAGTCACGTGTGTCAAAGGAGAACTGGACTCTGTGGGATTTCCAGGGTTTAGATGTTTTAGAAGTAGATCGCCAGACCTTTCTTCCAAGGAGTTCAAGTGGACACCAACCTTTTTCATTCCGCAGCTACGCATGTTCACTGTACCGTCTAGGGATCCTTGGGAAGATCATAGAGAAGCAGAATTGGCATAATCAGAAGTGAGCTCAGGGAAACATGGAGAAAAGGGGGTCCTGTAGCAACTAGCCAGGAAAAAATGAGCCTTCTCGCTTCCATGAAGATTTACAGACTCAGTAACCCACAGGGGCCTTTCTACTCTCTCTCGTCAGCTCGTGATGAGTCAGAACGGATTAGATGGCAGTGAGTCTGAGTGACAAGGGCCAGACGGCTGAATTGGCCCTTTTCCTGGATACCTTCTAAAATGCTTCCCTTTTCAGCCCGGGCAGCTCCTGCAGCGAGTCTTCAGAAAGGGAGCCTGAAGCTCTCTTCTCTTCGGGTCTAGGCTCTTCTTTTTGTCATTTTCCACAGTCCCGCCCTATGCTCCATAGTTTTACACACATTCGGGGGTAAAGCAATCGCTACGGCTTCAGTAATGGTACATGCAGCTGAATCCCAGACGGCTTTTGCTGCTGCCATCTGCAAAGAGATGTGTCTTCAGCAGCGAAGCCAACCTATACTTGTTTTCTGAGATCTGCCACTGACTTCTTGGGGATCGAGCCATTCACTGTGTGCACGTCTTCTGTTCCTAGAAGCAGTCTAGCCAGCTAGCATTGAATTTACAGCTTTGCCTAATTCCCTAAGAATAGGGAAAGTGAAAAATTGCACCCACGTTGTCAACAAAGTCCAAGAATAATGATCCTGTCTATCCATCCACACAAGGAAGTTTACATGCCATAAACATACGGATGAAAACTGTAAGTCATGAGAATCACAAGAAGGTGTTTTGTTTTTTTTAAGTGTGGGAAAAACACAGTAAATTTTAAAATCTACTAAAATGAGGTAGTATAAAATCTTCCTGAAACATAATTTTACGCCTTATACTCCTCATGCATGTGAAATATATCTGGAGTACTCAATGGAAAACGTATCTTGTTTAGGTTTGGATTCGAGCAAAAACTGTGTTAGCCCCACATGATGGGCATGGAACACGTATTAATTTTAATAGATGAGACACACTACATATGTATATACTTCTATATTTCTCATACACTGGTGCCTGTTTAATTTTCTAATACCGTTTAAACACAGAAATGTCTTTGCACCAAACAAAAAGCGCAAGAAAAAAATGTTTTAAGGAGAAAGTTTCCACCAAACTTCTTGACTTCTTACATTGAATATGCAAATGATGAGAAATTAGAACTTGAAAGATCTTCCTAATATCATCTGATATTAGCTTTTTTAAATTAAGGCCTTCATATCCCCAAAGGGTTGGCTTGGAACTAAAACACTCACGAGTTTCTCGTGAATAATTATCTGTCATGGAACACCTGTCAACAATGAACCTTCTGATCAAAGATTCTACAGAAGAATCCTGCCCATGATGGGGGAAGCGCAGAACAGAACCTCAAATTCTCACAGACTTCAGACTTTCTGGAACCTGGCAAACTGGGTTAACCCTTGAAACTATGGATGTTCGCTACTTTTAAACCATAAACCAAAATTATCGCCCTGAAGTTTTAAACAACTGCTTAGCTTAACTCGCAAAAATCTCTTGCTTGGTTGTTAGGCTCTTTTAAGAACTAGCTTTGTGAAAAACCAACAGACAGGAACAACTCCAACAATGAGGTGGCAACCGTAGAGGGCAGAGAGTTGGTGCTGATGGAGGAGGAACCGCTCAGCCAACGAGGTGAGCATGAGCGCCCCTGGGAAAGGATGCTGATGACGGGGCTGGCTTGTTCATGGAGAAACTCTCGATGGGCTGTGTGTCTGGCGGAGGATATTCTCCACTACACCCATGAGAGTTCGCCTTCAAAATGTTAAAGTCGAGTTTAAACAAACACCGTGCCCTCTAATAGAATTCAGAACTTGATAAGCACCTTAAACAACAACCAGATGTTCCTTCGCTCAAGATGAGAATCATTGTGCCCATCCTGATTCAGAACCATTAAAATGGTGGGTAGTCATTGTGTTCTCTGGGCTTATTAACAATATACATGCTCAGTGCTGCCTCCGGCTCTGAGCGCAGAAAGGGAGGTGTAGCAATTACTTCTGACCCCACTTCATGGAAGGGGAACCCGAAGAGAACACTTATTGATGCTATCAGCTGAGAGGTCCGGGGTAGATTCTAGAATGAGATTGGGGACTTTGTATTCCCAAGACTTGCCCACACCCCGGTCCCTCCTTCTCCTCCACACACTGGGGAGATAACAGCTATTTAGCAAGAGGAAATAAAATCATAATAATACACTTATTTACAAGGCAGTTTTCCTCCATTGGCATTCAAGGTGTCTGCTTTGATGCACAGCAGTGAAACAATTAAACTTTATTGAGCTGTCTAATGTCATCGCCGTGTGGATGTCGGCGTATTGTAAGACCGCGCTCAGGGCTCTTTGTGGAAGACTCTGGTTTTCACTATAACTGCCGTTGATTCTTTGTGCACCTCTAATTTCTTTCCATAACATCAATAAAAGAGAATATTGAGGGGAGAAAGGTCTCTTCCAAACAGGGGGCCTGACTCTCGGCTGTGATTTGCGTGGCAATTGGAGATTCTGTGTACAATCTCTTATGGCAAAAGGTGAGAAATTCAGAAGCAATGGCTTTTGTAAAAGCCCAGAGACCAGCAGGATGCCCTCTCTGCCCAATTACAAGGTGATCCTGGTTCGTTTTCACGGTTTCTTTCTTTCTTTCTTTTCTTTTCTTCTTCTTCGTCTTCTTTTTTTTTTTTTATCACATATGTTTCCAAACACAGCCTTGATGTCCTGTGGGGCTGCTTTTGTAAAAAGCCATAGCTTCTGATTTAAGGAGCTTCAAAAATAGCTCTCTGCTTCTTCAGTCTGAAAGCGAGCAGTCAAGGAAGGGCACATTTGTTGTCTTTGAAAAATAGAAAGATGTCAAAAGCAAAGTTCACAGCAAAATTAGGCTGATTTGTTTTGTGCTTTCTGTGATTCTGGGGTAGACGTAAAGAGGAAGGGAAAGGGAAAAAAACACAGCTCATGGTGGTTTGTTTAATAAGCAAAAAGTGCTATTAAAATGAATTCTGTGTTCAAAAACTTATCCTGGTAGGAAAAATCATCAATTTTATAAGCTAGGGGAGAAGAAGGGTGGGGGCAATTTTTTTAAGCCAAGTTTGAAATCCACAGTCAGAAACTTTCTTCCTAGTCAGCAAACAATTCAAGAATCATGTTCAGAAAAAGGACAACCTCATTAGTTTGATACAAATGATCCGTGCTGCTCAGAGAGGCCCCGGCTGCCTCTCACGGACACAGAGCAGGAAGCCGATGGCTAGACCATCCATAGGCAAAGCAGCTCTGCTGACAGAGGGCAAGGGCGGGCCCCAATTTGGAAACCACCAAGGAGAAGCCCAGAGAGTGCCAACCGACAAAAACAATTGAGGCTTCCTTTCCTAGATTTGTGGGTACCCCTGGCGGTGTAATGGTTACGCATTGGCTGTGATCTGCATGGCAGCAGTTCGAAACCACAACAGCTCCTGGGGAGAAAGACTGAGCTTTCTATTCCTGTAAATAGTTATAGTCTCACAGCCACAGGAGGTTGTTATGAGTCAGCATTGGATGGATGGCAGTGAGTTTTGTTTTGTTTGATAGAGTTGTATGACTTTACACCCCGAATTCTAGCAGTAACAGCAGTATTGCCCCAACCTCACTGATTTCTCAAGATGTCGCATCAGCTAGCTCATTTACAGGGTCCTGGCCACCCAATTTAGTGTTGATTTGTTTATGTTGGACCTAGTACAGGAGGGGTGGGGATGGGGAGTGTCTTTCTCTCATCCTCTCTAAAGTGACTGTGTGAATCCTTCCAATGTTAGTGACAGATGGGAATTTCCCCATATTTGAAGTGGTAAGGGTTCAAATAAATTCTGGAGATTGGGTGGGAAACCACAGCTCTGTTTCCAAGTAAAAAAAACACGGTTCTATCGTGAATGCGACCAAAATATGCTGAAACTCAGAGCTCTGAGGGGGGTATCTGTTTGTTTGGAGGCCATTCTTAATGAGAGAGACTGGGCAGAGTTCCCTAGACAGCCGACGCTTTGTTCTAATATAAAGCACCATTACCCACGCAAGCCTTTGGAACTCCATTCCTATGATGACATGGCATACTTTGGACATATTGTCAGGAGAGATGAGTATCTGATAAAGCAGAGGGTGGTGGAAAAGAGGAAAGCCCTCACCGACAGGGCTTGGCACAGGGGCTGCAGCGGTGGAGTCAGGCACAGGAATAGTGTGAGAACGGTACAGGATTGTGAACTGGGGGTTCAGGTGTGCATGGGGTCGCTATGGATCAGAACGGATTTGATGGCATCAAAAAACAACGTTACTACTATTTTCAATAAACATTAAATTGGCCAGAATATCTAAGGGAATTTTTTTGCTCAGGGTGTGCCAAGATGATAATCTTAAAGGAGCACGGAAATACTTACCTGAAATACTTGCATAAAACTACTTACTGATTCTATCTCCTTTCTCAGGTGTACCAACCCCTTCCATATCCCGAAGCCATTGCATCATGCATGCGATTCCTTCTTCCTGGAACATTTGTGTGCCTGCAACTTTGTCCCCTTACCTTTTGCCCCTTCAGCAGATCCAAATCCCATAATATGGGAATCTTTCCCTAATGGCTTCTTATCACTTGCCCTCCTAGTCGTGTCTATTACTGCTAGGTACCATTTATCACCCGTATTAGGTTTACTGCATCTTCTTTGGATTAATATCGTCCACAGTATATGGAAACTGGAGTGTAACGAATAGCTGATTGCACACATGGTCCATTTTTAATCAATCAGCTAGCGGGACACCCATCAATACATTCAGATTACTGAAAGACCACTTCTCAACTAAGAATATCAGTCGTCTCCCCATTTGAATTTCCTCAACGGACCTGCCTTTCCTTTCTCACTTTTCCCCCAGTGCATTGTCATTTCTCCTAATGAACATGTTCCATGCCACCAGCACCAGCAATAGAAAGTTAGCATCCTTAGACTGAGGGTGGAATGTGGATATCCACAGCTAGATCACGGGCAGTGTAACCAAAGAAAGCTCCTAACATTTTAGAACGTGACATCTGACAGCATGGAGAAGGAGGCAGCTCAGCACTGTTCTCTGTCTTTCTCTAGTTCTGCTCGTTAGAGGAGGGTACGGTAAGTGAATGGATGATCCAGAGCCCGCTGTGTTCTTCATGGCATAGAGCTCCATAGACAGACCAACAAGAAGACAGATAGTAGGCGGACAGATTGAAAGGCAGGCTGTCCCAAAGTGTTGCATGCTTTATGTAGCATTTGTCCAAGAGTGTAAGGGAAATTGCTTGAAGTTTCAAATATTGTGGTCATGGCCTCTTGTAGCCCCTACTTCTTCTAGCTTGACTAATCCATTTCCTCTTACCAGAGAACCTCTCTCTGGACACACTGATCTCTGACATTCCCACCATCTATCTACTCACCTGAGGTTGTCAAATAGCTCTCCTGAGTACGATTCCGGGTCCTGCCACTGCAAAGCTGGGAACCGATGGAGAAATATGAGGCTGCCAATGGATGGGAAGTATCCCATAGACCACTCTGGTGGTCTGTGTGGAACTTGCTCAGCTTCTGGAGAAGCTAAAATGATAGCAGGCCCATTCTGAGATTGGAGCTGCAAACCGCAAAGTACTACAGAGTCTGACCAGAGCTGCATGATACAAAAGGTTTTCCATGCGAAGCAAACCCACTCCATTTGTGGCTTTTGCTAGTTTTGCACTATCAAGAAATGTATTTTTAAAAAACCTTTTCTGCAAAGCTAGCAAAAGCCACAAATTCGATACCCTTGGTTTACATGCAAAACATGATATTCAACTGCAGTTAGGCTTTGTACTGCATTAGCTAATGCAATCGGACTTCCAAGAAGTACCCAGGTCAACCCGTTTAGCCTCCACTTTGATCTGAGACCTCGGCAGAACATTCACAAAGAGCTGAAGGGTGATGTCATTGCTGAATTTCCACCTTAAAAGATTTAAATGTTGCATGGTCCTGAACTGCACACTCCTGAGAAGCCCTCATAAAAACCATGGGTCTGACCTGACAGGTGATTTTATCAGTGCAATAGAGGCAAATTCATATCAGGAACAGGAAGTAATTCAGGTTAGAATCATTCTCGCAGCTAGGCCATGGATAAAAGGGACTCATAGGAAGAAGTTGGAAAAAGAAACCTCACATCTGCAAAGAGTTATAGGATTGTAAACTGGGGTGAAGGGATAAACTGTAAATCTCATTTATAGGAAGATCTGCAGTCGGCCTAGTCATCTGCTCTTTAGCCCATATTAGATTCTGAAATCTTCAAGAGTGAGTCCTGGCTGTTGGTCTCCTAGAGTCACGTTTGCTGTTTGAAAATGAGTTTCCATTATACTTTCCCCGAGACGCTTCTTGTCTTCTTTTTCATAGAGATCGGAGCGGGCATGGGATGGAATTGTGGCTCGACTCCACTCTGCAGCACTCGAGGTGGCCTGCCTTTGTGGGGTAAGTGAAAAGATTCCCACTCGCTCGTGTGTGTTGATTCTGTAGTATGACATGGTGGAGGCAGCATCCTTTTTAGTGTATAACATAATTGAGGAATGCATAAAAGTCCCCGGAGAATCTCCTGATCTTTCCCTCTCAACTGCTATTTGTGATCCTACAATTAAAAAAAAAACCTTAGAAAGAGCAAGAGTAGAAGGATTTTACAAATACCTCTCCTATATCCCAACATATCATTAAGCCTGGATTCGCAGAAGCAAAATGGCCTTCAATGATGAAGATACAGATTATGGACTGAAGGCTACATAATTAAACATGTAAGATATCAAGGTAAAGTACCAGAATACATAAAGAGGATAATTTCTTTAGTCAGCAAATGGGCAATAACAGGAAAAGAATTTTTGTCTTGGGATAGTGAGCAGTTGTATAAACATATGATGCGAAGGCTTTTTCAAATAGACATAACATTGCCATATGTTCTATACAAAAACTGCGGAGGGACTTGGGAAAATCAGGATGATTTAAGATTGTCTATGCACATCCCTGCCACCACTTGGTGAGCCGAGCCCGAGCAGCTCAAAGTAAGGTGTGCAGTGAAAGAGGGACACATTGAGAGACCATAGTGTGCCCCAGAGATGGCTGTGTTGGGATAAAGCAAGCCATCAACCCCCACCGACAAACGGCTGCTTTCCTTAAGATATGGCAGAGCAGTGCACTCCCTCCCAGTCCTCCACAAGCCTCGCAGAATGTTTTCCTCGAGATTCTGAGAGAAGCTGCTTAACACGGCAACTGAGGTTTAGACGGCGGGGAACATATGGATCTGCCCCTCTTCGGTACTTTGTGCAAAAAAGGCAATGCGGTCCATAGATCCCTCCGCAACCAAAAGAAGGCCATCTACGAAACAGGCACATGGAAACAATAGCACCTCAACGCCAAGGGCAGGCTGTGTCTGCACCGTCCCTTTAAACCCAAATGGAGGGTGAGAAATCCAACACACCCAAATGTTTTGTTTACAAAACCTAACCAGTCTGTTGACTCTTTTCTAACTCTAGTGACAAATTATTTGGGGACCTTGCAGGCCAGACCCCATATGAAACATGATGGACAGGCTGCTGAATGCTGGTGGCAGGGATTGCCACTCTGCATGGAAGACAATGAGATGTCATGGGGCTTCCGGTGGCCAGTCCACCTCACAGGGGTGGCTATGTTCATCTTGGTCTGGTTCCGTTCCTCTGTAAGATGTGATTCCTCTTAACGCAGTGCTCTCCCATTCAGGGGACCGGATCCTCGGCTCTCCAAATATTTCGAATTGCCATTTAATCCTGAGGACAAGATGGAAATTGTCCGTGGCCAGAATTAACCAGGGTGCCCTTAAAATTTCATGTATCTGGTCATTTTTTCAACAGTCAATTTGTGTCTATTGTTGTTGTTTTGAATTGTGATCTTGGTGAAAGTTTACATAACATTGGTTTTCCACTCAGCAATTATACACCTGTTTTTGGTTTCGGTTTAATTACAAGCCTCAAAGGTGAGCGCGACCTTCCCGCCTCCTCATTCATGCTTCCTTCCTGCCCCTTCCCGCCTTGTGCGCTTGAGCCCTGGGCAAAAGCTATCCTTTAGATCTCTTATGGTTGATTGTCCAAGGAATGATACCTCCCTTCCCTTTTTTGTTTACTGTGGCCTTTCTATCATTAGCTCAAAGTTGGGCCAAAGGTGGGTGGGTTTTGTTTCAATGTGTCTAAGCATCAGTCTTGGAAGTTTCACTGGTACAGACTGTCTTGTCTCAAGGAAAAAACTAGTATCATTTCAGACACTTAACCATAAGACTACAAATATATATTACAATGAGTCCAACCTAGCTGTTCAAAGTCATCTTCCTGATAGATTCATTCCTTGTTTGATTTTCATCCTGCATGGCTCTTAGTGGTCCCCCAATTTGAAGTTTTCCTTCACTGTGGGGAAACTCAGAACTCTTTCTTCTGTAGCACTTCCTCTCTACTTCTCAACAATTCTATTTTCCAGTAAGTTGTGCTCTATGAATTGTGACACCCCTAAGTGTCCCACTTTACATCCCTGAAATTTCAAACTTTCTATCTTTTAATGACACCGGGTGTGGCAGTTATATACTTTCCTGTCAACTGGAGGAAGGGATGGAGTCTAGCCTGCCAATCTGGTCATACCCAATGAAGCCTATCTGTGGGCATGACCTTCTCCCAGGGATTCTGGGAAATCCTGTCTTCCTCCCTGGAGGCAAGACAAACTCTCTCTGCTTTACCTTCCTGTTGACAAGCCACATGGAGCCACACTGATGGCAACCAGAGCCCTGGATATTCTTCCACCACCACTGGATCCACAGGACTTTCCACCCACCACCCTGTGATCATCCTGCATTTGGCATCATTGCATGTGCTACCTGATTCTAAAGAGGAATTTATGGACTAGTATTGGACATATGGGCTAATACAGGACTAATGGATTTGATCTGGACCAGGATGGGATGTTTTCTTAATATTCAATTGCTCTTTGATTGAAAGCTTTCCCTTACACCCATATGAGTGTCTGTGCATTTTTTTCTTTAGTCAACCCGGCCTAACATATGAGGCTACCTTCAGAAAGGCTAGATCTCCTTATGTACACTCATTGATTAATTCTTCAGGTGTACTTGATACTCTACTCAATCCACTTAATTCATTTTTTATTTCAACAATTATGCTTTGCATTCCAAAGAAGTTGAAACTGCTGCATCTTGTTCTTTAACTATCTCTTGCAGTCTTGACAGTCTTTCTCTTTTTGGCTGAGCCTCTGCTTTACCACACATGATGTCCTTCTCCAGGAAGAGATCCCTACTGATAAGACATTGAAGGCAGGTGAGGAGAAAATTCATCATCCTCAATACTAAGGGGAATTCCAGCTTTTCTTCTCATAAGATATATTCACTGATTCTTCTGGCAATCTATAGTAGTATATGCAGGGCTCTGAACCAGCGCCACACTTGCAATGCCCCACGTCTGTGGCCTTCTTCATTCATTGACCGGCTTCTCTATGTACACGAGTCTATAGAAAATACCATGATTTGGGTCAGGAGCCTCTTAGTCCTCAAAGTGACATCTCCACTCTTGAACACTCTAGAGAGGTCTTTGGCAGCAGATGGAGTCAATGCAATACCACATTTGGTTCTTGACTGTTGCTTCCAAGAGGGTGGATGGACTGAATCTAAGTCAAATTGTTGACAACTATTGTTTTCTTCATTTATCACGTTGTCGGTTGACCCATTTGTGAGGATTTTTGTTTCCTTTATCTTTGTGGATTTTAATAAGAACTGTTTTAATTTTGAGTCTCCCCCTCCCCTCAAAACAGAGCCTGAGACAGGCGGTGGAAGGTAGTTTATTGGGCAGATTCCCCCTGAAGTAACAGTGAGTGTGCAGCAAAAATGGGATGAGAAGCAGTAAAGGTTAGCCCAAGGAAGTATCTGGAGGGCTCAGGCCCCATTGGATCTCTGACAAGTTCATCGAATGTCTTTCAAAACTATTTGCTAAAGGACTTCCAGCCCTCGTGAGTTGAGGGTTGCCTCTTGGGGAAAGTGATTTCCACTACACTTTTAAATCATGTATGCTTATGAGCCAAGCGCATGCCCTCAACTTTGGAGAAGGCCCTCGGTACCAGGCAGAAAGACAGGCATGTAAAATAGGATGAGGTCCTTACGAGTCTGACAGTGGATAAGGGAGCTGCAGCTAAGTTAGAGAGGGTCACAGATCTGCTGGGTGCGCTCGTATGTGAAAGAGTTCTCCAGCAGAGGACCTGGGTTGTGATAGTCACTGAGAAAATGACTTTTCTGCAGGAAAGGGCAGTGGTATTGACCCAGACTTGTAGCAGTCGAATGCAATCAGGTCTGGCACTGAGAGCTGCCCACCATTATCATCTTTTATGAGCACTGCCTCTAGCCCACAAAGAGTTCCCATTCTTGTTTTTAGGAATGGCTATTAATACTTTATTTTTTAAAATGCTTCCTATAATACCTTGTAGGAGAGGATGATGTCTACCTGTGCTCAGTGGTCTGTCTAATGTGCAAATTAATCTCTTCTGTTACTTGCCTTACTCCCAAGCTCACAGAAAAATTCCCATTTTCCAGCACTCTTGCATTTAGAGAAGGCACCCATGTTCACAATATTGATCTCTATAGGATTTCAGAAATATTGGCTTCTTTTGTGTTATCATCTCACTCAATTCAAAGTGCTAATTATTTTAGGTGATCCCTTGACAAGATCCCCACAAGGACACATGTCCAAGTCAGTCTATTTGAACATTCCAAACCCTGAGCTGTAGGAAACTCCATCTCTTAAACGTTTGGTGCCATAGCTCTTTGCCCGGTCCACACGATCGCTTTGAGTTACTGAAATTTATAGTAGGAACTCTGAAGATGTTGCTTCAACATCGTTTTAATTATAATGTAAGAAGACTCAAACCCCCATTTCACCTTAAGGAGAAATGGCTCAAACTGTTCAGCACTCAACTATGAGCCCAAAAGTCAGCAGTTCTGACCCAGCCAGTTGTGCCTCGGAAAACGGATCGCCTCACAAGCTACTTCCAAAGGATAATGACCTTGAACACCCTGCACAAATGGGGTCTCCTTGATTTGGAAACAACTCTGCTTGAGCCACCAATAGCAGTAACAACAGCCAATGCTACACATGTTGGCTTGATGCATTTTCTGCAATTCTCACTAGAAACACCTTTTTCCTAATAATCCCTTTGAATGTGGAGAAAGGAACCCAAGAAAACATCATTAACTAAGATGATAAAGCCTTTAGGTCAGACCTACATAGAACAAAACCTCTTTAAAATGAGACAATTCAGCTTACATCAGAAGGTGAAACTAGCTTATAGAATAAATTTTAATTAATTAATTAAAAATATATATGTACATATCGTTTAAAAATTAATCAAACAGTTCAAAGAGAGATAGAGTGTAAAGAAAGTCTTCAACCCATCCCAACTCTCAGTTCCCAACCGTCCTTCCCAGAGGCAAACACTCTTATCTGCTTCCTAATTGTCCCCCAGAGATATTCTATGGGCACACAAACATGTATATTCATGCATCCTCTGTGCTTCATATAGTTGGGGACACTTTACACACTATTTTGCATGTTGCCTTTTGTACTTCACAGTCTTAAAGATCATTACATAGTGCTTTGCCTAATTATTTGCCAAGGCTGTACAGCCGTCTGTTATATGGAGCTACAAATAAGTTTTCACTCACATCCTAGGGAAGGACATTCATTTGTCCCAGCCTTTAATTAGGATAAAAAGAATACTAGAGTAAATCGCCTTCGTCATATAACTTTGCAGATACGTGCAAGCACCCTTTACCCCACTTTCTTCTATGCACTTAAAACAAAACTTTGCATTATTATCTGGGGGTATGTTCACACAGCAATATGAGTTCCCATTTAACAATTCTTGTCCATGTTGATTCATGACGTAAATTGCATCATCCACGATGGAACAGCACCCTTTCCACTCCCCTCTGTTTAGTGTTCCCACTCATTCTGCTTTCTGGAACCTTCCTGCTTTCTGAGCTTTATCACTGGCTTAATGATGCCCTTTGATCTCATATGACGGATTGTTGTAGGGCAGTGGTTCTCAACCTTCCTAATGCCACCACCTTTCATACAGTTCCTCATGGTGCGGTGACCCCCAACCATAAAAATATTTTTGTTGCTATTTCATAACTGTAATTTTGCTACTGTTATGAATCAGGCGACCCATGTGAAAGGGTCATTGAACCCCCAAAGGGGTCAGTGACCCACAGGTTGAGAATCGCTATTCTAGGGAGTGTGTGTGTCCCTGGTGCTGCCGTTCACCCTGTAGGTGAGCTGGGGCGATAGCTTACTGGGTATTAGAGTGAATAAGGACCATAGCCTATTGGTTCCACCACTCTCTATCAAATCAGTAAGCTTTGTCTTTTTTCATTATTTGAATTTTATTCCATATTTCTCTCCCACTTAATCCAGGCCTCCTATTATGAGCCCTTTCAGAGCTGTCAGCAGTGGTTTCCGGGCACTATCTAGTTCTTCTGATCTTATGCTGAGGCCTGCATGGTATTTGAGCTAATTATTTTCACGTGTCTTTGATTTTTTTTTTCTCTCTCTCTCTCCTTTTCTCAGGACAGGTAGAGCCCAATTGTTTTTCCCTTAGAGGGCCAGTCAGAAGCTTTCAAGACTCCAGTCAGGACTCCTCAAAGTAGAATGCAAAAGACTGTCTTCATAGAACTGTTATCAATTGACCTTGATGTCCTCTGAGACTATGGCCCGGAGCACCCAAGATCAGTGATGTAGTCCTCAAGGTATGACTAAGAAGTTTTCATCTCTTTGCCGCTGCCCCCATACCCAACTATATTTATGCATATATTTGCAGCACATATAAATGGAAATTTGGAATTATCCTCTGTCAAACTTATATAGAAAGTGCTTTGGAAAGTTTACAGAAATGCTCCATTATCTTTAAATTCCATTTTTTCCAAGAGCTTTTTAAAGCACCTTCATAGATTTATGAATGTAGGCCCATTCACCTTCCACTTCTGTTTAATTTTCATATCTATCTATGTCCCCACTTGCAGATTATTGGAATTCCTGTTACTGTAACATGACTCATGTTTACAGCAGCATTTGTGCTGACCTCCCCTGAGTGCAGAGTGCCTTTCCCTTCACCCTTATGTGTTGACACACAGCTTGGTTTGCCCTCTGTGATAGGTACATTTATTGTGTCACCATAGCCAATGAACACATGTGGGATTAATTGAAGGGCGGAGAGATAGATTGCTGAACAAGCCTTGCCTTTCTTGTCTCTTGCTCTTTGAAGATCGGACCAGTGTGCAGCTGCCTTGCTTGTTCTGTGCCTCAATTTGCAAGCATCACTACCTGTGGGACACTTAACCTGTGGACTGTGTTGCTATAATTTAAGGTTCCTTCAAGACTTGCTTCGCCACACCATTGGAATTTACGTCTCTTGAGCTGGGGACTGTCAGACCCTGTCATCTGTCTGTTGGTGACCACCTGCCTTGCTGTTTGCTGCCTGTGGCTGGATAGCCTGAATTGCTCTACAGAGGAATACCGGTGCCCTCAAGACTTGAAGGACTGCCAGCATATTAGCTGTCTCATGGAAGTGAGTTGCACTGAGCCATTTGTACTGCTTTATATCTTTAGATTAATTTCTACACCTAAAGGTATGGATAAGTCTACCACTCTTACTAATCCATGGTGTGAAATAGCAACGCTAATATCTACAGTATCACCACCGATAGATGAGGTGCTGGTTAAAGGAGAGGCTCTGGGTGATCGTATGTTTGATATTTTCCAGCAGTTTTGTCAGGATGAGAAGTATAGGGAAGCTGGTTGGCTGGTCCTCCTTACAATGGAAAGTGTGATTAAGGAGAGGGATGGTCTCAGAGCCTCAGAAGCGTGCCTCAGGTACAGACTAACAGATTTGAAAACTTCCATCTGTGCTACAAAGGAGAGCCTTCTCTCCTCTAGTAATAGAGCTGACCTTGCTGAGAACCAGGTACAGAGTCTCATTATGCGAGTGACTGAATTACAACATCAGCTGAATTTCAGATCTAGGATAGTATCTGATAGCAAAGTCAGGGCATTGGTCAGAAAAAGTTGGGACCCTAAAACATGAGATGGGAACATATGGGCTGATTACCCAGAAGAGGAAGATATTGGGCCCCTAGAAATGATTGACCCACCCCAGTCAATAGATCCGCCGCTCCCAGCTGAAGGTATTAATCCACTATCAATAGAACAACCCACACCTGAGCAGAGTAGCCAAACTGTTCAAGCTGAAATGCCAGGTGGGGCTGCATCTGTAGTATTTCCTGAGAGAGATGCCTTGCAAGATATTGCTGAGAGCACCCAGGAAACACCCTCACCACCCATTATTTTCTTTAGACGTGTAACTAAAATTAAGGCTCAGAAAGTTCCTAAAGATAAGGTTGAGATGATTACCCAAGAAGAAGCGCCATATACTCACAAAGATCTGCTCAAGTTTTCAAATACATACAAGCAGAAGCCTGGGAGTGGTTACTAAGGGTGGGATTCTGGGGCAAGAAAAGTAATATTAGACAGGTCTGAGTTTCTGGATATGGGACACCTAAGCACCGGTTCTTCTTTCAATGTCTCAGCAAGAGAAAGACTAAGAGAAGATCTAATTCTTTATTTGGTTGGTTTGCTGAAGCATAGACTGTCAGATGGCCAAGATTAGACCAACTTGAGGTGCCTGACCTACCTTGGTACACTGTAGAAGAAGGCATCCAAAAACTTAGGGAAATTGGTATGTTGGAATGGATCTATTAAGATATTCCCATAGACCCAAAAAGGGGGTGCCCTGAGGACATAACTTTCACAAGTTTGTGAAGCGGGCCCAGCATCTCTGAAGACTCCTGTAATTGTGATTTTATGTGCGCCAGGATTAACAGTGGGAACCGCCCTAAGTGAACGCCAACATTTGCACACAATGGGGCTGATTGGTCCCCGCTGTGGTAGAGGGCAGGTGTCAGCACTGAATCAACAGAGACAGGGTGGACATGGTTATAGTAGACAGCAAGCTTTCCATAATAATCAAAGACACCTGTCTCATGTGGACTTATGGTGTTGACTACTTAGCCACGGTGTCCCTGGAAGTGAAATACATGGGAAACCTACTAAATATTTATGTAATCTAAACAGACAGAAGAATGCTAGATCCAGTGAACAGCAGAATAGAGAGTCATGATCACTTAATCAACTCCCAGACCTGAGCCAGTTTACAGACCCACAACCCCTTGAATGAGGGGAAGGACAGGTCCCTTTGAAGGAGGACCCTGTTACATCATCGAAGGTTGATACTGCTAGTCTTTCTTCTAGCCTTCTAGACCCGTGGCCTTTCACAAGAGTGACTGTTCATTGGGGGAAAGGAAATAATCAAACTTTTCAGGGACTACTGGACACTGGCTCTGAACTGACAGTAATTCCAGGAGACCCAAAGGGTTTAGAAGGTCTGCTAGTCAGACCATAGGCTTATGGATGTCAAGTTATCAATGGATTTTTAGCTTAGGTACACCTCACTGTGGGTCCAGTGGACCCTTGAACCCATCCTGCAGTTATTTCCCCAGTTCCAGAATGCTTCACTGGAATAGACATACTTAGTAACTGGCTGAAGCCCCATATTGGATCCATGAACTGTGGAATAAGGGCTATCATGGTAGGAAAGGCCACGTGGACACCATTAAAACTGACATTGCCTAGAAAAAATAGTAAACCAAAAGCAGTGCCGCATTCCTAGAGGGATTGCAGAGATAAGTGCCACCATCATAGCCTTGAAGGATGCAGGGGTGGTGGTTCCTACTACATCCCCTTGTAACTCACCTATTTGGCCTGTAAAGAAGACAGATGGATCCTGGAGAATGACAGTGGATTATCATAAACTTAACCAGGTGTTGACTCCAATTGCAGTTGCCATTCCAGATGTGATTTCATTGCTTGAGCAAATTAACACTTCTCCTGGTACTTGATATGCAGTTATTGATCTGACCAACGCCTTCTTCTTAATACCAATCTCAACAGACCACCAGAAGCAGTTTGCCTTCAGCTGGCAGGGGCAACAATACACTTTCACAACTCTCCCCCAGGGGTACATCAACTCTTGTGCCCTGTGGCATAATTTAGTCCAAAGGTACCTTGATAGTCTGTTTATTTCACAAAAAGTTACAGTAATCTACTATATTGATGAGATTATGCTGATTGGATCCACTAAGAAGGATATATCAAAGACTCTAGATTCATTGGTACAAGATCTGCATACAAGAGACTGGGGAATTAATTCAACAAAGATTTAGGTACCCTCCACCTCAATAAAATTTTTAGGGGTCCAGTGGTGTTGAGCATGTCAAGATATTGCTACTAAAGTGAAGAATAAGCTATTGCATCTGGCCCCCCAACAGCTAAACAGGAGACACAACGCCTAGTGGACCTCTTCGGATTTCGGAGGCAGCATATCCCTCACTAGGGTGTTCTCCTTAGACCTGTTTATCTGGTAACATGAAAGGCCTCCAATTTTGAGTGGGGCCCGGAACAAGAAAAGACTCTGCAACAGGTTCAGGCTGCCGTGCAAACTGCTTTGCCACTGGGACCATATGATCCAGCAGACCCAATGGTGCTAGAGGTGTCAGTTATAAAGATGCACTGTGGAGTCTTTGGCAGACCCCTATTGGTGTACCACAGCATAGACCATTGGGATTTTGGAGTAAAGTCCTGCCATCCACTGCAGACAACTACTCCTTCTTTGAAAAACAGCTGTGGCCTGTTACTAGGCCTTAAAGGAGACAGAACGCCTCACCACGGCCCACCAAATCACCATGAGGCCTGAACTACTTACCATGAACTGGGTTTGTCTGACCCACAGAGTCATAAATTTGGGCATACGCAGCAACACTCCATTGTTAAATGGAAGTGGTATATACAAGAGTGGGCCAGAGCAGGACCTGAAGGGACAAGTAAGCTGCATGAAGAAGTGGCCCAAATGCCCACAGTCTCCACTCCTGTCACATTACTTTCTTTCTCCCAGTCTGCACCTATGGCTTCCTGGGGAGTTCCTTACCATATTTTAATTGAAGAATAAAAAAGTCATGCTTGGTTTATGGATGGCTCTGCATGATATGTAGGTGCCACTTGTAAGTGGACAACAGCAGCACTACAGCCCCTTTCTGGGATCTCCCTAAAGGACAGTGGTGAAGGGAAATCCTCCCAATGGGCAGAACTGCGAGCAGTGCACCTGGCTGTTCAGTTTGCCTGCAAGGACAAAAGGCCAGATGCGAGACTGAATACTGATTCATGGGCTATGGCTAATGACTTGGCTGGATGGTCAGGAAATTGGAAGGAACATGATTGGAAAAATTGGTGACAAAGACTTGTGGGCAAGAGGTATGTGGATGGACCTCTCTAAATGGGCCAAGAAAGTAAAGGTAATCATGTCTCATGTTAACACTCACCAAGGGTTACCTCTGAAGAGGAGGACTTTAACAAGCCAGTGGATAAAATGGCATGTATTGTGGAGACTGATCCTCCTCTTTCCTCTGCCACTCCTGTCATAGCCCAATGGGCACATGAACAAGTGGACATGGTGGCAGGGGTGGAGGTTATGCATGGGCACAGCAACATGGACTTCCACTTACCAAGGTTGACTTGGCCACTGCCACTGCTGAGTACCACATTTGCCAGCAGCAGAAACCAACATTAAGTCCAAGATATAGGACCATTCTGCAGGGAGATCAACCAGCAACTTGGTGACAGGTTGATTACATAGGACCACTTCCATCATGGAGGGGACAGCGTTTTGTTCTTCCTGGAATAGAAATATACTCCGGATATGGATTTGCCTTCCCTGCACGTGATGCTTCTGCCAAAACTACTATTCATGGACTTACAGAATGCCTCATCCACCAGCATGGCATCCCACATAGCATTGCTTCAGATCAAGGAACTCACTTCACAGCAAATACAGTGTGGCAATGGGCCTATTCCCATGGAATCCACTGGTTGTATCATGTTCCTCATCATCCTGAAACAGCTGGCTTGATAGAATGATGGAATGGGCTCCTAAAGACAATTGCGGTGCCAAATAGGTGGCAACAACTTGCGGGGCTGGGCCAGGAAGCTGTATATGCTCTAAACCACCAGCCAATATATGGTGCTGTGTCTCCAATAGCCAGAATTCATGGGTCCGGGAACTAAGGGGTGGAAGCTGGAGTGGCACCACTCACTATTACTCGTAGTGATCCAATTGCAGCATTTTTGCTTCCTGTCCCAGCAACCCTGTGTTCCTCAGGCCTGGAAGTCCTGGTCCCGAAGGAAGGAACTCTCCCACCTGGAAACACAGCATGGATTCCACTGAACTGGCAGCTGAGAATTCCCCATGGCCACTTTGGGCTTCTCATGCCTTTGGATCAACAGGTCAGGAAGGGTGTCAGTGTACTGAGTGGTGTGATTGATCCTGATCACCAAGGAGAAATTGGACTAGTGCTACATAATGGAGGTAAAGAACATGTCTGGAATCCAGGAGATCCAATAGGTCGACTCTTAGTGCTACCATACCCTGTGAATAAAGTAAAGGTAAATTACAGCAACCCAATCCTGACAGGATGTCTAATGACCCAGACCTCTCAGGAATGAAGGTCTGGGTCACCCCATCATACAAAAAAACACAGCCAGCTGAGGTGCTTTCCAAGAGCAAAGGTAATACATAATGGGTAGTAGAACTAGGTAGTTCTACCTATCAGTCACAACCATGTGATCAATTGCAAAAGGGAGGTTTGTGATTGTCACTGTATTTTATTTATATGTGCTTATTGAATATCTTTCATTGCTTATGTATGATAAATGAAATACAATTGGACTCAGCATGTTTTCATTTATATGCATGATAGATGTTTGATGTTAAATATAAGTGTGATTTCATTAATGTCTAGAAATTATATATGACTAAAGAATTGTGTACAGGTGCCAAGTTATCAAGGGATAGATTGTGATAGGTAGGTTTATTGTGCCGACGTGGCCAATGAATACATGTGGGATTAACTGAAGGGCAGAGAGATAAATGGCTCGCCAAGCCTCGCCCTTCTTGTTTCTGGCTCTTTGATGATCAGACCAGTGTACAGCTTCCTTGCTTGTTCTGTGCCTCAATTTTCAAGCTACACTACCTATGGGACACCTAACCTGTGGACTGTGTCGCTGCAATTTGAGGTTCCTTCAAGATCTACTTCACCACACTGTTCGAATATACATCTTTTGAGCTAGAGACTGCCGGACCCTGTCATCTGGTTGGTTGTTGGTGACCTGCCTTGTTTGCTGCTGTGGCCGGATAGACTGAATTGCTCTAAAGAGGACTACCCGGCATCCCTCAAGACTTGAAGGACTGCCAGTGTATTATCTGTCTCATGGAAGTGAGTTGCACTGAGCTATTTGTACTGCTTTATAGATTAACTATTTATTTATGTTATACATCTATGTAAATGTAGAAAAAATAGTAGTGTCCTGGTTTCGTTTCTTTAGAGAACCCAGTCTAATATACCCTCCCTTTCTCTCTCACTCTCTGCCCCCATAACTTTCAAAGGTTTCTTTCTATCAATAAACCCGTTCTTGACTTTTTTATCGTAGTGGTGTGGTACGATATTTGGCCTTTAGTGATTGACTAATTTCAAATAGCAGAATGTGCTCCGGGTTCATCCATGTGAGGAGGTGTCCACAGGGTCCTTGTTATTCATTAACGTTGAGTCGCATTCCACTACGCTGTACGTGTCATAGTTTCTGTATCTAGTCATCTGTCACTGGGCCCTTGGGCTGTTTCCAACGTGTTGCTATTGTGAACCATGCTGTGTTGAACCTGGAAGGTCAACTATCTGTTCATGTTACAGCTCTTATTCCTCTTGGACATATAGCTAGTGGTGAGATTATTGGACCAGATGGTATTCTAGTACCACTTTTCAATGGATGCTCCGTGCCATTTTGCACAGTGGTTGCACCATTTTATATTGCCACTATCGGTGCCTAAGCTTCCCAGGGTCTTCATACTGTAGTCAGCATTTGTTGCTTTCTGATTTCCTAAAACGTTTTATTGTGAATTAGGTGGGGGTTTGCATTTCAGATAATCAATTTTGATTTCAATCACTTGAATTGCTTATCAAGCTTCCCAATATCTTTCCCTGCCTCCACTTTGATATCTCTTCTCCCTCTTGTAGAATATGGGCTTGCCCTTCACCCAAGTTAGCACCATCAAAGCCTGTTTCTTTTGATAGAAAAACCTTTACCTGTTTTTCTCTTATAGCAGTGGTCTCATACAATAGTTGCCCTTTGGGGACTGACTCATTTCACTGAGCATAGTGTTCTCCAAGTGCATCCAGGACATGATGGGCTTCGGTTCCACCATTATCCTTTAGTAATGCATCTTCTTCCTTGTGTGTTTGGACCCATTCCTCTACTGATGAGCATTCCGGTTGTTACCATCTTCTTGCTATTGTGAACAGAGCTGTAATAAACATGCGTGTGCCTATATCTGCTCACGCTTGGGCTCTTACCCTTTTAGTGTATACAGCCAGCAGTGGGACTGCTGGATAATATGGCATTTCTGTTCCCGGTTTTTGGAGGACGCACCATAGCCTTTTCCACAGTGGCTGTACATTGTTGCAGTCCCACCAACAGTGTGTGACGATTCAAGCCTCTCCTCTCTATCTTCAGCATCTGTCACCTACTTTTCAACTTTGCTATCAATGCCAGCCAGTGGAAGGTGACACCTCACTGTTGTTTTGGTTGTATCTCTCAGATGGCTAGTGTACCACAAGCATTTCTTCAAAGGTCTGTTGGCTTCTTGCGGGTCTTCTTTGGTGAAATGTCTGCTCATGTCCTCTGTCCATGTTTTAATTGGATTATTTGTCTGTTTTTCACTGAAGTATTTGCAGCTTCCTGTAGGTTTTAGACATTAACCCTTTGTCCACTGTGTCCTTGCTGAAATAAACAATTCCAAGTCACGAGTTCTCATTTTATTCTTTTTTTAAAAAATCATTTCATTTCGGGCTTTTACAGCTCTTATAATAATCCATACATCAATTGTACCAAGCATATTTATACATATGTTGCCATCATTATTTTCTAAACATTTACTTTCTATTTGAGCCCTTGGTATCATTCCCCCTACCCCTTCCTCGGTATCATTGAACTCTTTCTGTGAAGTGTTTTGATGCACATACATGTCTTAATTTTATATGGCATCAGTCATCTGTTTTGTGCTCTGTGCCTTCTTTTGTTACGTGTGGCAGTGTGATTCTGCCTTGCGTCAGGATCCTACAAATCTGTCCCTATGTTTTCATTGCTGATCGCTAGAGTTCTTGGAGTTTAGTCCATCACGAGGTCAGTTTTGAATATAGGCTTGAGCTCTGGGTCCTGTTGCATGCATCTACAAATGGCAATCCAATGGTTCCAGCACCATTGATGGAAGAAAAGATCTCTTCCCCATTATTGTCTCTCAGTCTTTTGTCAGAGATCAGTTGTCTATAAATGGATGGATTGATTTATCTGCGCTCTTTTCTGTCCCCTTGGCCTATGTCTCCATTATTGCTCTGGTCCCAGGCTGTTTTGATGGCTGTGGCTGCATAATCGGTTTTCAACTTGGGTAGTGGGATGCTTCCTTCTTTGTTCTTCTTAAGTAGTGTTTTGCTTAACGTCGGCCCCTTTCCTCTCCATATAAAGTTGGTGATTAGTTTTTCCTTTTAATTTAAAGTTCTCCTTTGGGGTGTATCCTATTTGAGGTTTCTGATCTTCTTGAATACAATAGACATTTTTTCATCTTTCATAATGTAGGGGAAGTTTTCTTCTAAGAAATCCTTGGCAATTTTCTCCATACCTTTTAAAAAAATAAAATCTCTTCTATTCCCTATTAGGAAATTTCAAGAGCATTTCTTCCTCTGGAAGATGTTCTGGTTCTGTATTTTGATTACTCGCTTGAATTATCTTGCCCTGGTTTTTTGTTCTTATCCCCCCCCCCCCATGTGATTTGATATTAATCCTATTTGTAAGAGCCCTGGTAGTGTAGTGGTTACATGGTAGGTTCTGATCAGCATGGTCAGCCATTCAAGACCACCAGCAGCTCCATGGGAGAAACACTGAGTGCTCTACTCCCATAAACAGTTACAGTCTTAGAAACCCACGGGGGGAGGTGGGGGAGTCCCGATGAGTCAGCACTGACTCCTTGGAGGTGTTTGGTTTCAATTGGGTGGGGTTACTACATTCATTTGTTGCCTAGATTTGGTTAACCTCCCCCTTATGTCTTGGTTTTGTTTTAATATAGCCAGGTACCCATGCATGCATATTACTCTAGTCACCAACTTGGCAGCACTGGAGTGCCCACCCTTGGGCTTTGTGTGAACTTGGTAGTGGTGGAGAGCGTGGGCATGCATCACCCTAATCTCTGGCCTTGGAGAGAAGTTGAGGGCACGTTGGCAGGTTTTATCCACTACCTGCCATGGATCCAATGGTGCGATAGCAGATGGTGGCACTCCAAAGTGCGTGGGGCACCCGGTGTGAAGAGTAGAGCGAGCGGTGTTGCGACTCCCAGTGGATAGAGGGGGAGAAAGGGGAAACATGGAGGAAGAGGAGGAAAGAAAGAAACACCAGGGTGGGAGCTGAGAAATAACTAAGTATCAAAAAGAAATGAAAGAGAGGGGAAAGAAGCACTGTCCTGGTGCAAAGGCTAGCCACCAAGCATGGCTCCAGCAGAAAGGTAGGCTTGCTCAGCCACAGGCACAGCACTGACTGTGGAGGGAGGGGAGGGTAGGGCTGACCACGGAGCTGGTGGGGTCGTGATGACTGCGTGATGGGATCAGGTACCACTTGTGGAGGCAACTGTGCTGACTATGGAGGCAGGGGGAGCAGGGTACCCACATGGAAGGATAAATGATCATTTAAAAAAGTAGAAGAGAAGAAAGTGGTGAAGAGAAGGAAGTGAAGGGGGGATGGGATAAAAGGAGGGGGTCAAACAAGGGGCAGGGAGGGAAGAACTATGTAAAGAGAGAGAAAGACAATAGACCAGCTTGGCACAAGAACTACCTGACAGGCTTGACTGCAGGAGAGCGGTGGCATTTTCTCCGCAGGTGCAATAAGGGCCCCAAAACTAATAAATTGAAATCAGATGCCCTTTTTAATGAATGGTGTTGGAGAAACTAGGTATTTACCTGTAGAAAAATGAAGCAAGATCCTTACCTTACTGCATACACAAGAACAAATTCAAGGTGGATCGCTGAACTTGAAGTAAAACCCCAAACTATCAGGACCATCGATGAGAAAGTTGGGACAAAGCTAAGAACCTTAGAACAGGGAATCCATGGGCTATCAGAAATAAGAAGGATATACACTCAGAGGAGGATAAGACAGACAAGTGGAGCACTAAAGCCAAAACACTTCTGTACATCAAAAGGCTTCATCGAGAAAAGAACACACTGACATGTCAGACAAAGGGTATGCTACTAAATCTATAGGATCCGGAAAGCTTACAATAAGAAAAAATCAAATAGCCCATCAAGGAGGTGGGCAAAGACTTAAACAGAAGAGTCACAAGGGCAGAAAGGTGAATGGCCAATAAACATATGAGAAAATGTTCCCCATCATTAGCCTTTCAGGAAATGCACATTAAAACAACTATGAGATACTACCCACAAAGATAGGTCAATTCAAAAAATCAGAAATCATCAAATGTTGGAAGGGGTTTGGTGAGATAGGAACTCTCATTCGCTGCTGGTTGTCCATAGATACATACAGCTACTGTGGAAAGTGATTGCGCAATACCTAAAACAGATGGAAATAAAGTTATCTTACAACCCAGCAATTCCACTACTGGCCATATACCCAGAAGAAACAGACCGCAATCAAACATCTGTGCTCCAATGTTAATTGCTACACAGTTCACAATTGCAAAGAATTGGAAACAGCTTAAATTTCCATCACCAGACAAATGGATTAAAAACCCTGGTATATACATGCGATGGAATACTATGCATCCCTAAAAAATAGTGATGAACAGATGAAGCCCCTCATCTCCTGGAGAGAGTTGGAGGATATTATGCTAAGTGAAGTTAGCCAAGCACAAAAGGACAAGTATTGCGTGAGTCCATTGAAGTAAGTTCAAACAGCAAAATGGTCATAGGGGAAAATGCACAATTCCTGGGCTGAGGACCAGATGCTCTGGCATGAGCCAGACCAAACAATGATAAATACATCATCTAAATAAACAAATACGATGCAGATAGCACCTGTGCTGAAAGAAATCTTTCCCCCACCTCTCATACGCCTTGAAAACTCACAGAGGGATAGGGCAAGAAAAAAGAAGGCAATGGAGGAACAGGCCACTAATCCACCCAAGGGGAGGATACTGTTTATGTCTCCATAGGAAAGGGGGAGAGTAGACCTCAAGCCTTGAGGACAACGCTCCTGCTCAGAGCAACTTGTACACATAGAGGACTGCAGGGCCGGCCTCGGCTGGAGACAAGACATCCCCTCTTGATGACAGCACTGCAGAGGATGGCACTAAAGATACAGATCAGAGAGAGCGACCAGTCCGACCCACCCACAGGGGGGTGAGCCAGTGGGGATTGCAATGGGACCCAGGAATGGGAGCAAAGCCACGAAGTCCCTGAGAAATCCAGATTATAGACTCCTGAGTCAGGGGCAACACCTGACTGATTTTAAACCACCTCTTGTTCCCGTATTCTGTTCTAACATCTTTCCTTGGTCTGTGTACAGATTCTGAATGAACACAATTAGAGTTACAAAATTCTCATTCTTCATATTGTTATGCATAATTTGTTATGATTCACACAGTCAAAGGTCTTTGCATCGTCAGCAAAGCATAGGTAATCTTCTCTCGGGTATTCTCTGCCTTCGACCAGCAATGATATTCCTTTTCCAACATCCTCTTCTGAATTCAGCTAGAATTTCTGCACGTTTCCTCTCACGGTACTGCTGCAAAATGTATTGATTACATTCAGTCAAATTTAACTTGCATGTTATATCAGTGGTATTGCTAGATAATTTATGCAGTTTTTCAGGTCACCTTTCTTTGGAATGGGCACAAATATAAATCTCTTCAAGTCTATAGGCCAAGGAGTATCTTCCAAGTTTCTTGGCTTAGGTAAGTGAGCACTTCTAGAATTGCATCCACTTTTAAAAGCATCTTAATTGGTGTCCCATCAATTCATGGGGGCTTGTTTTTCTCCAGTGAGCCTAGTGCCTCTTGGGCTTATTTTTTCAATACTGCAAGTTCTTGGTCATGTACTATCTCCTGAAATAGTTGTATGTCAATCAATTCTTTCTAGTACAGTGACTGTGTATTTCTTCCATCATCTTTTGATGCTCTCTGAGTTGTTCATCGTTTATCCATAGACTCCATCTATATTGTAAATCAAGTCTTAATGTTTTCTTTCTTCAAATTCATATTCCCATAATAAAAAATCATTAAAAATTTCACATTTGTGTACCACCCCTATTTAAACTATGGGAAAAAATTGAAAATTTTACCAATTTTTGTAGTCTGAAATGTAGCAAACATGCCATTTAGATGTATTGATGATTACTGATGATTGGAATGCAAAAATTGGAAACAAGTATCAGTAGTTGAAAAATATGGCCTTGGAACATATTTTTATGACAGTTCTACAGATCACATGATAGACCAGCATAGCCATCGGAAGTATATTTTTTCCAATAGCACACTGATGACTATAAACCAAATGCCATACACAGGGATCATGGACTGCATTGGTGCAAAAAGACAATGAAGAAGCTCAATGTCAGGAGTCAGGACAAGGACAAGGGCTGACTGTGGAACAGATCATTGATGGATTACTCACATGAAGTTCAGGTTGAAGCTGAAGAAAAGTAGAACAAATCTTAGAGAGACTTAATCTTGAGTGTATCCCTCCTGAATTAAGACACCATCCCAAGAAGAGTTCTGAGGCACTGAACACTAGCAACTAAAAACCCGAAGAGTTGTGAGATGACATCAAGAAAGATGACATGAAGAAAGAAAACGTCTCTAAAAAGACAATAAAGAAAGAAAATAACAACTAACTCTCAGAAAAGACTCTTGAAACTTGCACTTGGATGTAGAGGAACTAAAGCAAAAGTGAGAAATGATGAAGTGAAAGAGGGGAACAGAAGATTCCCGATAGCAGCTCTAGAAGCTAAAGTAAAATTATAATGAAATGTGCAGACTTGGAGTTAAAAATATCAAAAGGGAAGAACATGTTCAGCATTTTTCAAGCTAAAAGAACTGAAAGAAAAAAAAATCAAGCTTCGAGTTGCAATATTGAAGGATTCATTAATACTGCGTGAGGAAATTGATGCATTACCACCTTGTTTATTTTATTTGTCATTTCTAAGTCATCTGGATCGCAAACTTCTTGAGGCCATACTACCTAATGCAAAACACCTAGAGTCAAGCCTCCTTTCATGTAGAAAGTGCTCAGGTACAGATAGATGAATACCTAATTAAATAAAAGTGCTTAATTCTGTTGGCGTGACCAAAAAAATCCATTTTGAAAATATTGGGAAACTTTCAAAATACTAGACAATTCAATTTAACAGAAAAATCTTATTCCAGATAGCAACAATAACCAGAACTTCGAACTGGTTCATTCCAGTTTGACCTTCACTTAAGAGTTTGCATTTCTAGCCTCACATCCATATAACTGAATCAGAATCAACATTTTAACAAGATCCCTGGGCAATTCTTATAAAATGTAGATTCTAATTCAATGTACAAACATACCTCATTTTATGCCACTTCATTTTATTGCACTTTGCAGATATTTGCACAAATTGATGACAATTTGTTTTTTAACAAACTGAAAGTGTGTGGCAATCCCGTGTGGAGCAAGACGATGGGCATCGTTTTCCACACAGCATGGGCACACTTTATGGGTCACATTTTTGGTAATTCTCACAATATTTCAATTTTTTCAGAATACTATTGCACACTTAATAGACTATAGTACAGTGCAAGCATAACTTTTAGATGTCCTGGGGGGGTGGGGAGTTGTGTGACACACTTTTTTCTATCCACAGTATTTAAACTCAAACCTGCCATATCTGACGTGAAGTGAAAATCCTCATTGATTACCTGAACCAAACTGTGATAAAAATGTTACAATGAACTCATTGCCTCAAGCATCCATTGAACTAGTATGATATCATCCCACTCACACTATAAGTTTGATTCAAAAAAGGAAATGAGTGTAATGGGCATTTATAGACCACTATGGTATTTTCTACATGATATTTAGAAATCCTTGAAAACCTATATGAAATTTGTCACTTGAATAAATACAATAAAATATAGAGAAAAAAGCATACAATATCTAAAAATCTTTTTTTTAATTAAGGTATTATTTAAATCTCTTTTTTTTAATCCCAATGAATATTTGTACTTGTGGATTTTCCTTTGCTGCAAATATACCCATGAATGTGGTGGAACACCAAGAGGCAAAGTTAACAAAACTTCTAAACACCTTAGGGGAATGAGTCACTGGGCCTGAGAGCTCAGGACTTTATTGTCTTGAGGAGACGAAGGACCACTGGCATAACTTGCTTCACAAAGAAAATGTTCTATATCTTATTTGGGTCATCAGTAGTGTCTGGTGTCTGATGGTAGTTTGGAATTATGTCAACTGGGCACTCCCCTGGGCACTCCTGGCTAGAGGAGAAGTTAAACTTGTCAATTAAGTTGCAGCCTGATGGCACTTTCTTGATCTCATAAACCTTTTGCAGAAGAGCAAGGTGAATCAAGCTATCTCTGTTTCTCTCTACCCCATTGCCTCCCTGCCAGCTAGGACTCTGCTGCCAACTCTGGGAGCTGTTGGCACCCTGCCACGTTTCCACTAACTTTGGATCCACATGATTTTGCACCCACCAGTCTGATCTTACTGCTTCATGGTTCACCATTCTGTGTCACCAGCATGTGACTACGTGAGTCTGACGAGAGACTTGTGGACTAGCATCGGACTTAGGGACTTGAGTTGGGCTGGGCTGCGATGCCTTCTGGATGTGCAGTTGTTTCTTAATATAAAGCTCTTTCTTATACTTAGATGAGTGTCACTGGATTTGTTTTTTCTAGTCAACCTGGCCTAACACATCTTAAAAGCTCAAGAGGCCCTTAAAGATGCAACTATTGCATAGTGGTTACATGTTGGGCTGCTAACCTAAAGCCATTGGAAACAACCAGACCCCAAGTGGTCAGGTATGGAAAGGGAGTAATCCCACTAGGTAGGTTCATGCACCTTAGAAGAATCAACCATTTGAGATCAAGAGGACAGCATTTACCTGAGGTACAAGTTCAGAAGGGTCAGGAAAGAAGAAGGGATGAAAACAGGAAACACGGGGATAAAATGGGATGAATGAAGTAACATTATGGAGATTGTGATAACTGAGATGAAACAAAATGCATATGAATTGTTGAAGGGAAAACTGGTCTGCTCTGTAAACCATCACACAGTTCACAACAAAAGTTTTAAGAGTGATATAAAAGTATCATAATTAAATTTGTTAATGTATCCTAATCCCATTTAAAAAATCAGAATGTATAGTTTTATAGACAAATTCTAATAAACTTTCAAAAACAGATAAACTCTCTTATATAAGTTGTTCCACAAAAAAAAGAAAGGGAAGAAAGCCAATTCATTTTATGAGTCTTTCATAAACTTGATTCCCAAACCTAATAATAAAATTCAAAGAAAACATAATATATAGGCCAAATTCACTTAAGGACTTACATACAAAAATTCTAAAATTCTGCTTCATTTAATCCAGCAGTGTATTTCAAAAACAACACATCATGATCAGGAAGGAGTTATACCAGGATTCAAGAATGGTTTAACATCAGAAAATCTACCAATGTATTTCACATTATTAATGTACTAAATGAGAGATTTTCAGAATCGTAACATTATATACATAAAAAGAACTTGATAAATACTTAGAAAACTACGCTTAAAAGATATTGCCTTAATTTGATTAAAAGCCAAAAATTTAAATTAAGAGAACATACATAAAGGGCAAAGTTTAGTTCATGCTTATTGAAAGCTTTAGCAATTCCGTGATTGACTGCTTACCAAAAGGTTGGCAGCTTGGACCCACCAGCTGCCCCAGGATAATATAACCTCGGAAGCCAATGAAGCAGTTCCACTCTGGCCTACAGCGTTGCTATGCGTTAGAACTGACTCCATAGCAAAGGGACTGTTTGTTTTTATTTATGATCTATCTGCCATCAGGGATGGGGTCCTTGTTGACAGCTTGTTAGCCTGAGATCCAATTTCACAATCTTATTCTAGCCTTTGTTTTGTCAGTTTACCCCAATCTCCTCAAGGAGTGTTCCCAAGAACGAAGATTCTGTGGTGGAGATTAGAAGGCAGAACATTTATTAGCAAATGTTCTCAAAGTCAACACCTTGGGGGGGAAGAGAATCCAACCCTATTGGACAGAGGAACAAGATGGACTGCAATATAATCTCAACAAAGACTTCAGTTGGCCCCAGGTGGAGCTGGACCTATGCCTCCAACATAACCACTTATTGGAGGGAGATTTGCCTTTGGCAAGGGAACCTGAACTTGGGGGGATGTTCTCTCTTCCCCCCAGGGTAATGGCAAGAGAGGGCTAGCAGCTGAGGGCTATCCCCCAGGAGTATGGCCAGTCTCTAGAGGAGTACGTCATTCCTGAAGGAGAAGCTGGATGATACATCACCACATCCATGACACAACTACCGAAGAGACACACAGATGAACTGATAAACACCAACTTACAGCCATGAGCTCCGCAAGGATGTGGGGAAGCTGGACGCCTCATATATAGGAATGTAAATAAACACAGCTATTTTGGAACCAAGCTGGCTGCAGTCAAGAATTTTAAGTAAACATATACTCCGTGACCCAGGAATCTCACTAAACTTCTCACACAATTCTGTGAAGGGACATGGACAGAAATATTTATCGCTGTGCTCTTTGCGCCTAGGGTAAATCAGGCATACGTTATTTTAGAACTTACATAAGCAAAATATTGCAATTCCAGCTGTGGAACCCTATGCAGCTTTTGGGAGGGCAGAGGAAGAAATCGCATAAAGATGGAAATATGAAAAGATATGTGGAAAGAGACAGAGCATCCACAAAGGACTGCGTGAAAGCACATACAGAAGAGAGGCGTCTGTGGGTCTTTAAAATGCCTTTTACGTAAATGACAAACAAATCATACAACATTCTCAACACGCAGGGTGACATACTGAAGGGTAGATTGCAAACCTAGCCGCGTGAGCACCAGCAGTCGTGGGAATCAAGGAGATGGAAAGAGGGGGAAGACAAAGGCGAACAGAAGTAAAGAAGTGACTTGCATGGACCGATGATTTTCACAATCTCTTGCACAACGGTCCAAAATGAGACCAAGCATAGTGAACATATTAGCCATTTGCTGCAAATTTGCTCCTACCTAAACTTGGATTATGAATAGCAATAGGAAAAATTATTAGGAGAGCATGTCTAGAGGAAATGTCTTCGGTTGAGAAAGCACCTTAGAAAAGCATAGCTTTCTGCCACATGTGGGCATCCTCTGTTTCTGGAAAATGGCAGGCAGTTCACAAATGTTGAGAGAACGAATGTGCACACGGGTGAATGTCCCATTGATTTCAATGACCAACTGAAGACGAGAATAGCAAAGGGGTAAGGTTAAATGGTATTCTGTGAAAGAAACACCTAAGCAACCACGCATGGAAATGAAAATGAATTCTTCTTTTAAAAAGACCAAAAAGAGACAATTGTAAAGGAGGAAATTGCTCTCTGGTTATCCGAGCTCCTATGTTCAGTGAGAGGGCACGTGTTGCATCTCAGACAGTCTCCAAACAAAGCCAGTTACAAACGGCTATTACATCCCTGATCAATACTCTTCTTTCCTGATTTGTCTTTCAATGGTACTCTGTCAGAATAACAGGAACATAAGCACCCAATCTTCTTACTACTCTGCAATGATAAGAGCTCCTCGTAACATACTTTCTCTATGAACACCACTCCCCCAAACTCTTTTTGGTCCGAAGCATCTTTAATAGTTCATTCTAAACCCATCTAACACCATTTCTCCACAATCCGCAAGACCTCTATTTGAAGTGTTAAACAGCAAAGATGTCGTTTTGAGGAGAACGGCGTGCCTGACCATTTCCAATCACCTCCTATGCATGTGACAGTCAATGAGGAAGACTGAGAAGAATGGATGCAGTTGAACGATGGTGTTGGGGAAGAATGTAGACAGTATTGTGGACTGCCAAAAGAACAAACCAATCCCTCTTGAAGGAAGTACAGCCAGGATCCACTTTAGAAGCAACGATGGAGAGATTTTATCTTCTGTACTTGAGAAATATTATCAAGACAGACCAGTCCCTGGAAAAGGACAGCATGCTTGGTCAAGGAGATGGATTGACGCAATGGGTTCACACACAACAACAATGATGAAGAGGGTCTAGGACCAGGCAGCATGTTGTTCTACTGGACATGAGGTTCCCCTGAGTCAGCCAGGCATGGTTGAAGGGCAACTAAAACAACCACCAGAATACTGATGAACGTAACTAATAAGGGATATTCACTTCAATAATTCAATATGCAAAGAGATAGAAAATCTTAGCAAAATAGAGACTGATGGAAATTGGAACCAAGGATTACAGACAATCAAAATACTAGGTAACATGTGCTAGATGAATGAAAAATTCGAGAATAGGGACATGGTGCCTTATCCACAGTAAACATTCAATAAATATTGATTATTCCTGACTGAAATGCATTCATTCAAGGAAGAAAATAATATTTTTATACATTGCTTATAATTGTGTTGTCAGGGGGGAAAATCCATAAATGTGCCTCCTACAATTTTTCAAAAATATATAATTAGTCATGGAGCACATAGCAATCAAGTTTGTGTGGGTTGAACACCTTCCCTTCTGAGCAGTGAGAATTCTGTTTTGAAAAGACATGTGGAAAGTTAATCACATATTGTCCAGACTGGGATAATTCTGATATTCAGAGATTCTATTAAAAAGCACAATGGGACAAGCATCATGAAGGCATGATCCCAGACAAACCAACCCACCCGGTGGTCATCCTGTCTTTGACTTGCCAAACTGAAGACAAACACTATGAATCCAGAGAAATGCAATCGCCAATGTCCTCCTACATGAGTCGTCATCACCGAGACAACAATGATGCAACACCTAAGGTGATTCAAAACCAATGGAAAAGACAAATTTAATTGAATAAATGGTTGAACTTCACCATAATGTTTTGGTTGGCTTGTAACCAGAATTGGGTTCTAATTCACTTATATTTCAGCGATTGGGTCACAGATTTCACTAACTGGTTTTACTATTAAACTTTAAAAATAATTTACCTCTTATTAGTATCATTATTTCCCTCTCAGAAGCTTTAGATACTAACAACCATTTATTACTTTCCATTTCCCCTGGTTTCTGATACCAACATTCCCTCCCCCATCCTCTGCCCAGTCCTCATCTTGCTGCTTCTCCGGCCTCCCGCTAGGGATTCTTTCTCCACCTGCTCCTTCTCATTTCCTGTTTTGTACATACTCTGGGAAATCTCATTGGCTTTTCAAGCTTCAAGTAATTATAGCTGACTTCTCAATCTTCATCTCCGTTTCTGACTTCCTTTTCTTGAGCTCCCTATCTATTGGACATTCCCCCTTAAATGTCTCCCAAGACTTTCAGAATGGAGTATGAACGCAATATGTTCCAGTGTGTTCATCCCTTCAGCACTTGCCCCTAATCTACTCCTCCTCAGTATTTCTACTTTATAAGTGACCCCACCCTTAAACCAGAAACTCCTGGTTCTTCCCTGATTGCTTCCTCTTTGATTCTTACATCCATTCAGTCTCCAATTCCTGTCAATTTTATCTCATAAATGTCCTTTTCTCTCCATTCCTATTGTTGCCAACCTGGACTGGTGACTACTCTCACACAAAGCATTCTATAACCAGTTCCTCTACCATCAGACTCTTCGCCTACCTCTCCCTTTTCATACTGCAGCAGGGGTGATTTCTCACGATACAGATCAATTCGTTTCTTTCTCTGCTTAAAGCTGTTCTCTGGTGAACCACTGTTCTTAGATGGAGTTCACACAACACAGCTTACTTTTACCTCCATGCTGGCACTTACTACTCTGAGGACTTGTCTCAGTCCGCAATACTGTAGGTTCCCACTGTAGAGCACACGCCACTTCATCTGGATTCACTTCTACTCAAATCTAATTTCCTTACGAAGCTTATTCTTATACCCCAAATTTATGAGGCGGTCTCCAACATGGTCCCCTAAAGCACTTTCCTTGTATCATGTTGAAATATGTGAAGCTGTCATTGTTATAATAACAATCCATTAAAAGTACATTCATCGAGTTGAAGCTAGTACTGCTTGTGCCAGCTAGGTTGTAAAAAACCCAACAGGCAGAAATCGGGTCTATCTCATACACTGTTCCTACATAGTTCTTGGCACATAGTAAATGGTACTTGTTGAATGCATGAATGAAAAAATAATTACGTTTTCTGGAAAATTCCAGTAATGATTGTAACTAACCTAAGCTTCAGCTGCGATCGTTTTGTTGTTAACGCTGATACACAAGAGTCAGTCAAGAAGTATTGCTACTGGGGTTCCAGGTTATGCATTGCATGGGTCTACTCCAAACAAAACATGTTTAAACATGTCACAGTGGAGGACTGCAGACAAGTTTGCACAGTGATACATTTGTCTTAGCCTTGTTAAGGTGCCTTCCAAACAGAAGTTCAGCCTAAGCAGTCACTTCCCCAGGCATCTGCTGGGCCAGTTAAATTCCAGGCAGAGAGGTCAGCTCCGCAGTCCATGGTGACTACTATTTGGGATCCAAAAGGAGTGATCTGACTAGAATTTCTCAAAGACAAAAGGTGATCACAGAGGCTTATTATGAGGAAGTTTTAAAAAAAAATAACTGAGAAAAACTTCATTGGTGAGAAATGGTCAGGGAAGTTGAACAAGGGATTGTTTTCAATTGCAACAATGCCCCTGCTCATTTTTCTTTTTTTTTTTTTTTTGTCCATCTGCTACTTTAATACTAAACCTATAAATATATGCATAGTTCTATTTCTCCATCATCATATATAAATATATTTACATATGTACATGCCTATATATTTTTTTTTAATTTTAACAATTTATTGGGGCTCATACAATTCTTTTCACAGTTCATATATATACATACATCAATTGTATAAAGCACATCTGTACAGTCTTTGCCCTAATCATTTTTTTCTCTTTTCTTCTTTTACATTTTATTAGGGACTCATACAACTCTTACCACAATCCATACATATACATGCATCAATTGTATAAAGCACATCCATACATTCCCTGCCCCAATCATTCTCAAGGCATTTGCTCTCCACTTAAGCCCCTTGCATCAGGTCCTCTTTTTTTCCCCTCCTCCCTCCCCCTTCCCCCCTCCCTCATATGCCCTTGGTAATTTATACATCGTTGTTTTGTCATATCTTGCCCTATCCGGAGTCTCCCTTCCCCCCTTCTCTGCTGTCCCTCTCCCAGGGAAGAGGTCACATGTGGATCCTTGTAATCAGTTCCCCCTTTCCAACCCACCCACCCTCCACTCTCCCAGCATCGTCCCTCACATCCTTGGTCCTGAAGGTATCATCCACCCTGGATTCCCTGTACCTCCAACCCTCATATGCACCAGTGTACAGCCTCTGTCCTATCCAGCCCTGCAAGGTAGAATTTGGATCATGGTAGTTGGGGGGAGGAAGCATCCAGGATCCGGGGGAAAGCTGTGTTCTTCATCGATACTACCTCACACCCTAATTAACCCATCTCCTCTCCTAAACCCCTCTATGAGGGGATCTCCATTGGTCGACACTTGGGCCTTGGGTCTCCACTCTGCACTTCCCCCTTCATTTAATATGATATATATATACATATACATACATACATATACACATATATACACATACATACACACACTTATATCTTTTTTTTTTTTTGCATGATGCCTTATACCTGGTCCCTTGGGCACCTCGTGATCGCACTGGCCGGTGTGCTTCTTCCATATGGGCTTATTTGCTTCTGAGCTAGATGGCCGCTTGTTCACCTTCAAGCCTTTAAGACCCCAGACACTATCTCTTTTGATAGCCGGGCACCATCAGCTTTCTTCACCACATTTGCTTATGCACCCATTTGTCTTCAGCGATCCTTTCATGGAGGTGTGCAGTCAATGATATGATTTTTTGTTCTTTGATGCCTGGTAACTGATCCCTTTGGGACCACTCGCTCACTCAGGCTGGTGTGTTCTTCCATGTGGACTTTGTTGCTTCTGAGCTAGATGGCCGCTTGTTTATCTTCAAGCCTTTAAGACCCCAGTCACTATCTCTTTTGACCCCTGCTCATTTTTCAAGAGTAGCCTGGACTTCCCTAGGAGGTCCTCTTTGTGATACCTTTCCTCTCTACTTGCAGCCTGATCTTGTCCCTTCAGGCTCTCTTTTGTTCTCAAAACTCAAAGAGCGTTGAAACGGAACCAGATTTGTGTCCCCCAAGAATCGCAGCGGTGCCATTTTGATGTGGTGTGATAGAGGAATGTAAAATTCTCTAAGGAGGGGTTTAACAGCAGAAACGACTACCACTGACTTGATTCCAACTCATAGCCATCATTTAGTGTTTCCGAGGCTATCCATCTTTATGGAAGCACATAGAGTGACTGGTGGGTTTGAACCACTGTCTTTGAGGTTAGCAGTTCAGTGCAAACATCACCCTCACAGGTGTGCAGTCTGACATGGAGGATATATCAAGAAGCAGTAGCCTCACATTTTGATTTTTTTGTTTACTTAATGTTTCTATGATTTTGCAGCAATGCCCGCATATTTCTTCTATTAAACAATATCCCTTGTGTAGTCTGATTAAATAGTGAATAAATATGTTCCAGATAACAACTAAATGACCACTGGCAGAAGAACGGACAAAGAAACTCTGGGAGATACATGCAACAGAATACTATGCATCCCTAAAACACAGCAATGAAACCATGAAACACTTCATGACATGGATGGACCTGGTACCATTATGCTGAGTGAAGTAACTCAACAGAATGACAAATATTGCACGAGGCCAATGCTATGAGGATAAACAACAAAATGAAGGCAGGCTCTGTTCTCCAGCCATGTAATCTTGTAATGCGGTCTCCCATGCAAAGAGGTAATGAGCCTGTCTAGTGCCTATCACCCCCTTTATTTGTACATCTTAAAAACAACGTTGAGAGAGGAAACCTCACCTCCACTGGAGCCAGTTTATCAACACGAGGGAAGAGGGAGAAGACCAAGCAGTTGCTGCCACACAACATTGTTCCAAGGTCACCTTCAATCAACAGCTACTTCTACAAGAGTGATAAGCCAACATGACTGGAAATTCACGTCAAGAAAGCAGGAGGGGACGGGGTGTCCATTTCTGAGAAGGCGATTAGACTTCTGTGGGTGGGTGGAGCAACTTGTCATTAGGAAAGTAGACATTTAACAATAGTTACATAGAACCCAAGGGGAGAATACAATTGATACTATGTTCCTAATTACACATTTTTTAACCCAGTTTCTACCCGCCCTTGGTAATCCAACCTGTGTGCTATTGACTGCTGGGATGGAAGACTCTGCCCTTTTGAGGTGCACAACCTCCATACACTCCACCACAAGGAGTCAGGGTAGGAATCCTCTACGTGGACTGCACTTTTTCTTACACTCACTTCTAGTAGATTTAAACACCTGACATGCTCCCCTAGGGTAAAGGCTGAAGTGCCCTAGTGTGAGAATCAGCAGATGAGCACTCTCTGAATGAAAGTTATAGAATTGGTGATCACTGGATTTTGGTTTGGATCTCTTGCTTCGAGGGTGCCCAATGCATGGTGGCTAATATCTGTTTACTATGTTAATGCTCTCTTTGCGTTTTTGTGAGAAGTTGATGGACATCCAGAACGAGATTTGTCATCAATCGACATTTCACCTTTTTTGAAATGAAAAAACAAACAAACACTCATACACGTGAGTTTTTGCCATAGCGTTGTCCTTGTAAACTGTGTTCAACATCACAACACTTTCTGCAGCATTTTTCCAGAGTAGGAAACAAAATTTCAGAGCCGCAAGCTGTTCTCTTAAATCAGCCATCACAAGAAATGAGGTTTGAGGAAAACTTACCAAAAAACCACTGTGACCAGAGAGAACCTTCCCAGCATATGCCACTGGGCGCACTAACTCAGAGTGAGATGCTTGATGATCGCCTAGCAGGAAAAATGTGCTCTAGGAAAACTCTGCTTTGCCTAGAACAATTCTGGTTCTGCGGGGAGAGGGTACCCTCTTATAGCCCTACTTGATACTCCCCTAATGAAAAGATCACTGAAGATATGGGTGCTATAGGAAAGTGTGGTCAAGACACCAGATAGTGTCTTGCTATCAGAAAGTATAGCATTTGGGGTCAGTCTGAAAGGCTTGTCTTCAACTGAGTAGCCATCTAATTGAGGCATCAAGTGAGTCCACGTGGCAAAAGCACACTGCCTGTGGGATCCAAAGATTATAAATTATAAAATCCAACTCGAAAGGAGGAACCAGTATCAGATCTTAAATTCCGAACACCCCACTTGCAAAAGGCAATGGTTGACAGTGGAAAACCCAAATCCATTTGCAGTGTCCCCACCCAGATTAACCCTCTATTGAAACCCCTCTGGCCACAGCCCAGGCATCTGAGGAGCCTTGCTACCAGTTCAAGAGTATTGTCCAGTCACTTATGATGCAGTTAGGTTAAAATGAAACATCGTTATCATTTCATCTCCCTTTTGACTCATTGGAAAGTTCTTTCAGCTTTCATTATTCTCTGCTTTCCTTCAAGTGAGGTTTTTCTCTGTTTTGCTTCGTCACAGCTATGTTTTCGTTAGTTTGGGGTTTGTGCTTTGTGCGGTTTCCTGAATATGAAACCCAGGATAGATACAGCTACAGAGACGGTAACTGGATTGAGAATTACCTAGAGGCATGGCAGAGGAGATCGTGGGGAAATGGGGAGTTCACAACAATGAGTAAGAGAAAGAAGAAAATGTTCTGAAATCGACTGTGGTGATAATTACACAGTTCTTGCTAATATGATGATTGAACTATTAAATTGGATGATGTGTGAATTATATTCCACAGAGGGAGATGTAGGTATAGCTCTATCCCCCATTCTTAGAGTAGGTCCCCTGTTGGTATAGTGAATTTTATGTGTTGGGTGGCTCCTTTCAGCCCTTTTGTGGGAGAAAGATGAGGCTGTCTGCTCCCATAATGATTCACAGCTTCAGACACCCAGCGGCAATTCTACTCTGACCTACAGGGTCACTGTGCGCTCTTTGAGAGTAGTTCATGCAGAGTGATCAGCAGCCTCTTGGTCTACAAAGCACCAACTTGAAGTAATTCAATGAAGAGCCCCAACTGTCAAGAGAAAGGAAACAGCAGCCAGGGAAAGGGGGCCTCCGAAAACTCAAATAAACTCTAACGTTGTTCAGTCCCAAAAGGAAATCCTCTCTCTAGTCGCCCCTTGAGAACGGGACCACTGCAGGTCTCATTGGAAAGAGACCTTCAGAATGGGGCATCTTCAACAAGCATCATGCAAAAGGCCTATCACTTTGGATATTGGCTAGCTCCAAAAAAAGATCAATATGGGCGTGCGCGTGCTTTGCTCGTTCCCATTAACCACGGCACTCCTGGATGAATGGCCGCATTGATGAGGAAGCCCGTGCCTGTACCGTGTCTGCAGACAGAGGCGTGTGTCTCTGCTGCAGTTCTCTTGACACGGGTAGTTCTTCTTGAAATATTTACAATCAGACACCACAGCAGAGGAGCGCTCAAGAACAGTTTGGATGAGTAATGAAGTTTTAGTAATATGAGCCGGCATCCCATCTTGCCGCTGTTCAAGCTTACAGAGTAGCAAGGTGAAAATGTAAGGTTTTTGTAGATTAGTGAACTGGGAATTTGCAGGATTCCCTAAGATAGAGTTCTAAATAATACAATGAAAATAAATATCTACAAGTACATTTCTTATTTTTTCAAGCTCTTTAACAGCCCTCAGAAGGCCCAAGATAAACCACAAGGAAAATGATAAGAAATGAAGCAGCTAATGATAACAATAATTACGATAATAATATTGCTTATATAACTCTTTATGGATGTGTCTACACAAACATGTGAGATGGATGCTGAGACAGTTTCTAAATAATGCAGAACAAATAGCTTACAAGTGTGTGCAGAGAGAGGCAGGAGAAGAGGCTTCTTGTGGTCAGAATCTTCCAAATCGGCAGCCTATACTGGTCAAATGCCATGAATGATTTCTCATAGCATCTCTGGTTAAAAAAAAAAAAAAGCTCCAAAGCTTCTGTTTAATCCCAGTTCTGCGCAAAATCTGCTCCTGACTTTGGCCAAATCCTTTAATCTCCCTAAGCATAAACTTCTTTGTGTTGAGCAGAGGGAGACAAAAAGAGTTTTGATGGTTTACAACATCTGTTCCGGCCCTGGCGTTTCGGGTTCTGTGGTATTCATGTTCATAGATCTGGCATCACGTATTCTTTTTTGCAATCCTTCATTGAGCAGCACTTACTACATGATAAGGACCAAGGAGAAGTTCTTCCATAAACTTGTCTGAAGACAATCTTATACTATTTACCTGAAAGTCCTCTTTACCTCTGCTGCTCACGGAGCCACACAGAACCCCCTTGTTTGTCATTTGTCTTCATCGGGACCACAGGGAAATATGCAGGTGTTTATAGGGTGTTCTCAGACCCAAGGAGACTTTAATCATGACATATGGGCCTTCCTCCTTCCTTCTTCCTCTCGCCCTGCATTACTGCCCTTGGCCCTCAGATTCACAATTCCTCTGGGCTTTCCCATCTAGCATCAGGCACAAAGGCAGCTGCCTCCTGCCCCTCAGGTGGGAAAAAACACTGGTCAAGGCTGGGGGAGGGGCCTCCAGGTCCACTAACTGCTGGCTAGTTTTGAAGATTGAGAGGTGAGCCATGGACTTAGTAAAATGACATCAAAAAGACTATATTAATTAACTTTATTCAATAACTAGCAAGGGAGGCCATTTTCGGTTGTTCAGGCCAAAAGCAAATATCAATTCCACATGAGAAATAAAATGAAGCGACACCCAGAAGAGGGAAAAACACATGATAAATCACTGGAATCTGCCAGGTTGCGGGTCTCAGTTATCTCACAGTCTTAGCCAACCAAACTAAAAGAAGGGGCAACAAAGCTCACCTGAGAAACAGCTCACTGACTTGAGGACATGTGTGCAGCTGCCAGCCTGCTCCTGAGCATCACACTTAACAAACAGTTCTATATTTCAACATGCATTTTCTCTATTCTTTTATTGGAAAGTGGTATGTGAGACTCCTTGCCCTAGTCTATGAAAGACTGTGTTCACATTATACTCTCGGTTATTTCTTATAACACCATTAGTCTCATTGATAGTAAGAAATCATAGGCAATTAAAAAAACAGGGTTATGTCCAGTCATTCCACAAATATTTATGAAATGCCTGTGAAAGGGGACGCTCTATTTTCAAGAGCAGACTATACAACAGAGACAAAATAGTCATGGCCCCTGACGTAGTAAAACTCAGATTTTATGGAGAAGATCGATGATAAGCAGATTCACATATCTACGCACGCACACACACACACACACACACACACATGTTCCCATTTTACTGCGTTGGGTGAATCTACTGCACGAAGACTCCTTTAAAGTGTTGAAAAGTGGGGATGTGACTTTCAGGACTAAGGTGAGCCTGATCTAAACCACGATGCTCCCAAATGCCTCATGTGCATGTGAAAGTTAGACATTGAGTAAGGGAGACCAAAGAACAATTGATCCATTTGGATTATGGTGCTGGTCGGGAGTATCGAAAGTACCAAAGACTGTCAGAAGAACAAACAGATCTGCGAAAGTCCAGCCACAATGCTCTTTAGAGGAAAGGCTAATGAGACATTTCATCGCGTGTACTTTGGACATATTGTCAGGAGAGGCCAGTCCCTGGCGAAGGACATCATGCTTGGTAAAGTCGAGGGGAAGTGACAAAGACGGCCCTCGACAAGATGGGTTGACACCGTGGCTGCATTGATGGGCCCAAACATAGGACCGATTGTGAGGATGGCACTGGGCCTGGCAGTGATTCATCCTGTGGCAGAGGGGGAGGCTATGAGTTGGAACAGACTCAAAAGCACCTAACAACAACAACAACATCCGCAACACACATATTTATATATATAATTGAAAATGTTGAAGCCTGGATTTTCTGAGAGAAAATAATGCGGGCGAGGTAGGGGGCATCTAATTAAGGAAAAATTTCCCTGAGGAAGTGACAGTTGATCTGAGACCGCAGGGCTGAGAAAGACGTGGTCGGGGATGCATAATTAGGGTACACGCTAACTACCCGCCATGCTGACACCGGGATGGGCTTGGCAGATGGAGAGAAAGACCTTTGCATGCAAATGGACATTTACATTTTTTAAAAGCTGCTTTGTTTATAGCAATAAAATGAATCATTGGTGATTTTGGGGCAGAAATAGCCTAACGAGGTGGGAACATATCTCTGCTCAGATCTGAAGAGTTTGCTTTATTGTCAAGGTTAGAAAACTCATCTCTGAGCAGCAAGCTAGCTGGCTCCGTGTCGATATTTGTCTTATTTTCATTTCAAAATTATTTCTAAAGATCTCCAAAGACATCTTTCTTTTATCCAATATTACGCAAACCTTAGTGACCAGATTGCTTTTCATAGCACATGAAGGTGTTTCTTTCTGTCCTAAGTCAGACTGTGTGTGTATACACATATCTACATTGTAACGTACAAACACCACTGGAGTCTGTGTAATTTTGAAGACTGTTAGTAAATGTTCTCTCTTCTCTCTTTTCTGGCACCTGTGAGAGTTCATCCTATCTGCAGAAAGGTCATTCTCAAGAATATTCTCATCTTCTGTTCACACCTTTATTACTAGAAAAATCACCACTCAGAAACCCTACCTATAGAAAGCCAGTTGTCACGGAGTGAACTCGGGCTCCCAATACCCTTATACGTGTCAGGGTACAACTGCGCTCCACGGGATTTCAATGGATGGTTTTCAGAAATAGACCATCAGGCCTTGCTTTTGAGGTGTCACTGGAAAGACTCAAGCTTCCAACCATTCCATTTACAGCATAGTATGTTAATAATTTGCAGCACCCAAATACAGATGGATGGATGGATGGATGGATGGATGGATGGATGGATGGATGGATGGATGGATGGATGGATGGATGGATGGATGGATGGATGAGTGGATGGATGAATGAGTGGATGGATGGATGGATGGATGGATGGATGGATGGATGGATGGATGAGTGGATGGATGGATGGATGGATAAGTGGATGGATGGATAGATAGGTAGGTAGGCACGTAGATAACCAGACAAGAAAATAAGATGATGGAATTTATACTTCCGTCAATTTTCTAGCCTCCCAACACGTTTCATCCTTCTCATGTGTTTGTCTTCACTTGTCAAATGGGCTAAGTGCCGTCCAGGAAATATTCCCACAGCAAAGGTAGCCGTTAATGGAAGGCATTATTTTGCTCTCACGTTATAACCTTGATCACTCCCCAAGGCTGCTCTTTCTGTTCGGACTCTATTTCACTTCTGGCCTCGTGCCTCACTTGTAATACCAAGTCTACACATTTATCTTACTGGTCAAGACCATTTGGTACCCTCTCTTCTCTTTGCTTATGAATTACCACCACATGCTCTCCATCTGAACATCCCCTCCTACATTGATTCATCATCCTTTCAAAGACTCTCTCATTGAAAGCCAGACTCTTCATCTGAGAAACACCAAACGCGGCAGAGGTGTTCCGGAAATGCCATATTGCTTTGATGTCATCGTATAATTATAGACATATTACGTTGGTGATTGTTCTGTATTTCCCTGCCTGTTCCATTTCCATCTTGCTTCTCTATTACCATAGCTCCGCAACCGGCTTATAAAAGCTGTCAAAGCAACCCAACATAGAAACTCAGAGCAGGTTCAATGAACTGTTTCAGCTGCTTTTTCTTCTCATTTCCTTCCACTCGCTTCAGGAATCCTTGGACTTGGGCTGGGGGAATAGCAAAGCCCGGAGGGCACGTCCCTGTGCGGTGCCTTCTGCATCTTACTGAGTGCTGCTTCACACGAGTGACACACAAGGGGCCGGCGCCGCCGCGCATGCTCAGGTCACTGGCAGCCTATTCACAGTAGCCGATGTTCCTCATCGCTTCACCAGCGTCTGGAGCTCGTCAGCAGGGACTAGGGTGGCGGGGAGGATGGCTCAGCAGTACCATGGGGCAGACCCCATGCCAACATGTGGAGAACGTAAGGAAACCAAATTTGGGGTGCCCTCAGCTTCTCTCTGTTCTTCACTCAGAATGAAAGAAAGATCTGACGCACAGTAGTGCCAGATGAACCCCCCCGCCCCCCCCCCCCCCCCCCCCCGAGCAAGGTTTGGCAAATACTGGAATGTTACCAAAGGATGGATGCAGAAGAAAATGTCTTCCTTAACCAAGACGCCAACCCCACTGTCACGGAGTCAATCCCATGTCCTAGTGACCCTATACCAGAGACCCAGACACGCTCAGACTCATGGTGGCCCGATGGGGCAGGGGAGAACTGCCCCTGCCCGTTTCTGACACTGTAGCTCTTTCTGGAGTTGAAAGCCCCATTTTTCTCCAGTGGAGCAGATGGTGGCTTTGAACTGCTGACTTTGAGGTTGGCAGCCCAGCATATAACCCACTATGCCCTGAGGTCTCCTTATACTGACTGTATAGTAGTGTTTCTCAACTTTCCTAATGCCGCGACCATTTAATACAGTAGTTCCTTATGGTGTGGTTACCCGCAACCATAACATTATTTTCATTGCTATTTCATCACTGTTATTTTGCTTCTGTTACGAACCGGGCGATCTCTGTGAAAGGGTTGTTCGACCCCCATAAGGGTTGCGACCCACAGATTGAGAACTGCTGCCCTATAGGCTGGAGTAGAACACTGCTCTAGGAGGTTTTCCAAGTTTCATCTTTCTGGATGCAGACTGCTCCGGCCCTCCCTCCGAATGGCTGCTGGGTGAGAACTGCTGGCCTGGAGGTTCACAGCTACATGCTGGAAGCACTGCACCTGGGGGGACGTTCTCTGTTTTTCTGAGACTGTAGTCTTGTGGTCGTTTGAAGTCCATTGACTGCAATGTCATTGCAGCAGGAAGGTCCCCCTTGGGCCCCAGGTGACAGCCGGCGAGGCCCTTTTCCAGTTCTTCCCTTCAGTGGCACATCCTTGGAGACCTTCTCCTACTGCCTTCCCTAAGCAGCTCTCCCCTCTTTGTCTTGCCCTGTCCTTCGGCTCCCAGAAGTCACATCAGATTCAAATCGACCCTATGTTCAACAAAAGGAAAGGCTGGCCATTCCTACTCCATCCTCCTGGCCATTGCGATGTGGAAACTCATTGTTACCGATACCACTGAGAGTCTTCCTCTTGGGCTCTGCCCCTCTACTTTACCAAGCACGATGTCCTTGTCCAAGGATTGGTCTCTCCGAGGAGCCCTGGTGGGTTGCTAATAAGAGAAGGATGGGGCCTTCTGCTCCGGTAAAGAGCTGCAGTCTCAGAAACTCACTGAGGAGCTTCCACCCTGTCCTATCGGCTCGCTGTGAGTTGGCGTCGACTCGAGGGCAGTGAGTGAGGTCTCTCCTGTCGCATGTCCAAAATACACACAACAAAGTGCCACCCGCCTCACTTCTAAGGCACATTCTGGTCGTACTCCCTCCAAGGTACATTTGTTTTGTCCTCTGGCTGCTTGAGGGTGTTTCGTTTTGCCCTCCAGCACCATCATTCAGACGCAGCCATTCTGCTTCAGTCTACTTGCCCCTGGGTGAGCATTTCACAGGACGGTGAGGATCCCAAGGCCTGGGTCAGGTGCTCCTTAATGCCCAAAGGGACTTCTGGGTGCTTTCCAAGTGCCACTCTTCATAATGTGTTCAGGGTCTAACTTTTCAGAAATGGACTGCCTCTTCTTTCTTCCTAGTCTCTTCTTAGTCTGGATGCTCCTCCACCCAAACCTGTTTCCATGGGCGATCCTCCAGGTCTTAAGAATACCATTGGCATAGCGTCCATCCTCACTACAAGCAAGTCGCAACAGTACATCAAACTGATCAGACGTGTGTGTGCGCACGCACACATATGCGTGCATGGTGGAGGGGCTTCCCCTGGATATCCTGTTACGTTCCTTGCATCCTGTTACAATAACTTGTTGTTATATATTTATGTACTTCTTTGGGTGGTTTGGTTTGTGTTTTGCTGGGAGAGCCTATTGTTAAGCATTGCCAGCACACCTCTGCTCCTAATCAGGCTTCCTGCTGTTTGTCTTGTTCCTACGTAGTGGCCATGAATCAGGGCCAACTCAGTGGCAGTGAATAGCAAGTGCTCTCTGTTACACGTGGTATCTGCCGCAGCAGTGGCAAAGGGGGGGTCCCTCTTGGCTTCAGTTCCCACTGATAATTTGCCTCTGGGTGATCCCACCTCCAGGTAAGCATCCTACCTTCTGTGCTAGGGGACCTTACTTCCTCAAGTTATCCCTCCAGCCCTGAAGATGGGGGGCAGAGGGTGTCATGCTGGGCTGCTTCTCTGTCTGAGAGGTTTTCCAACTAGTCCTAAAGACTTGAATCTCTCTTCTCACATTAAACTTCCTGTTTCGAGTCACCTGGATTAGATTGGCACAATGGCCTCCATCGATCTCCTCCACGCAGCAGGAGGTTGCTAACCCCTATGGTTCCCACTTTCTAGCTGGCTGGCTCCCGGTTTCTCCTCAAATGCCATGTCGTCTAAGGGGCCTTTTCCTCACTCCTTCGAATGAAACCTTCCCTCCTTGTCTATTTCTTATTACTTTTATATTGCAATCATAATTAGGATGATCACTGTTACTTTACTTCTTATCTCTTAAAACACCTTGTTATGATACATTCATTTGTTTGTTTGCTTGTGCAATGCATCTCTCTTCTATCCAGCTTGACATAATTCGAGCTTCTTGTTCAAGACACTTTTTCCAAACTCCTGTTCCAGTGTTTGGTGTGGAGTGGGGTAGAATATATATATATATATATATTTGCATTAAATGGGTGAATGGGGGTTGGATACTCCTCCCATCAAATCCGGTTGCTGTCAAGTCTATCCTGACTCCAATCCCGAGTGTATGTGTGCTGAAATCGAGCAATGCTGCAGAGGGTTTTCTTTTCTTTCTTTCTTTTTTTTGTTTTTAAATCATTTTATTGGGGACTCGTCCAACTCTTATCAGAACCCATCCATCCATCCATTGTGTCGAGCACATTTGTACACATGTTGCCATCATCAATCTCAAAACATTTTCTTTCTACTTGAGCCCTTGGTATCAACTCTTCCTTGTTTCCTCTCCCTCCCTCATGAACCCTTGATAATTTATTTTTTTTTTCATGTATTACACCGACCAATGTCTCCCTTAACCCACTTTTCTGTTGTCTGTCCCCCAGGGAGAGGGTTATATGTAGATCCTTGTGATCGGTTACCCTTTTCTCCCCTGACCTTTCCCTTACCCTCCTGATATCTCCACTCTCATTATTGGCCCTGAGGGGGTTATCCTGGATTCCCTGTGTTTCCAGCTCTTATCTGTTCCAGTGTACATCCTCTGACCTAGCCAGATTTGTAAAGTAGAACTGGGATCATGATAGTGAGTCTTGGGGGGAGGTCAGGAAGCATTCAAGAGCTAGAGGAAAGTTGTATGTTTCACCATTGCTACACTGCACCCTGGCAGATTCTTCTCTTCCCCATGACCCTTCTGTAAGGGAATGTCCAGTTGCCTACAGATGGCTTTTGGGTCCCCACTCCACACTCCCCCTCATTCACAATGATATGATTTTTTGTTCTCTGATCCTATTGACACCTCGTGACCACACAGATTGGTGTGCTTCTTCCATGTGGACTTTGTTGTTTCTGAACTAGATGATTGCTTGTTTATCTTCAAGCCCTTAAGACCCCAGATGCTATAGCTTTTGATAGCCGGGCACCATCAGCTCTTTTCACCACATTTTCTTATGTACGTGTTTTGTCTTCAGCGATCATGTCAGGAAGGTGAGCATCATGGAGTGCCAGTTTAATAGAACAAAGTGTTCTTGCACTAAGCACTCCAAAGGGTTTTCAATGGCTGTTTTTGTTGTTGCTGCTGCTGTTGTTTTGTTTTTTTAGAAGTAGATCGCCAGGCCTTTCTTCTGAGGTACCTCTAGATGAACTCAAATAGACCGTGTTAACCATTTGAACCACTCAAGGATCCCTGGATCCTCATAGTTATCATTATAATACTTTGGACCTAGTCGCTCCTCAATAAATGTTTGTAGATTTAATTAATATGTAATTAATTCTGAAAATTTTACTGATAGATCCCTTGATCCTGCAGGATGTATCTTCTGTAGTATTCTTCCATGGAAGTGTATACTGATTCGTGTACTTTTAAAAATTTACCTCCAGAGCACCTTCATGGTGGCACATTAAGGAAGAAGCTCCGTGTGACTTAAGAGTAGCCCCTAGTTTGGTGTGCCCCAAATGATGACAGCCTCAAATGGAACTGTGTCCAGGCGAAGAACTTTACCGCTAGACTCTTGCACTTGGAGTGTTCTGTGCCTGTGGCTGTTGTTGTTTTTGTTGTGTTATAACCCTGTACTTCTTGTTTCACTAATCTAAAGAGGACTCAGTTATCAAATGGTGAGAGCAAACACGTTTACCATTTTCCTTGTTTTAAACAGTTCAAATGTTTGGATCGTGTTACGGGCTTTCCATTCAGGTCTACATTGGTCTTTGTAGCGCTCTGTGTTCCATTCTCGTTCTGCAGGCAAGAGCAAGCCTCCGTCAAGCACGGGGAAGTCGGCCATGCATCACTTTTCTTAACTTTCCAATTTCTATTTGCTCCTTTATTCTCCATACTTCTCTGTCCTCTCTTTTGTTTAAAATCTCATTTAGCATTCTCTGGAGGGGAGAACATGAGATTACAATCTAACGATTGTAATGAGAATGGGTTAAGTTGGTGCCGTTTCCCATTTTCATTACGATCTTGGTGGCAAGAATAATGTAACAGAATTTGTAATGCCTCATATATTACACGAACATTTTCCCGTGAGCTCGGCGGACAGTGTGCTGCCGCGTGCTGTAGGACTCTGAGAGCCTTTTCTGTTCTCATTATAATCTATTGGCCATTTCACCCCTTCCCCGTAGATTACACTCAAACAAGTGAAAAAATATTTTGATCTATAGCATACCACTGCATCTCATGACTATAAAATCCTACCACCAGCAGACCAACCTAAAGAAACCCCACCCAAACCCACCGCCTTCCAGTCAATTCTAACTCATAGCAACCCTACAGGACAGAGTGGAAGTGCCCCACTGGGGCTCCAAGGTTGTAAATCTTGACAGAAGCAGACTGCCACCTCTTTCTCCTGAGGTACAGCTGGCAGGTTCAAGCTGCAGAACTTCCGGTTAGCAGCCGAGGGCTTTGCAACCACCGGGCCACGAGGGAGCCTGCCCACAGAATGATAGCTGCAAAACCCTGGTGTCCCATGATTCACCTTGGATAAGGCAAGATCCAGGCCCTTCTCTGAAAGGCACTCTGGGAGTTGTAGTTCTGTGAGTTAGACACACAGCGTTTGTTCATTTGCTGTCAGGAGCTCATAGGGATTTGGATTTTAAATTCGAAAATGCTTACCCTTGACATGTAAAGACTCACAGATTTTTTAAAACTCTACCAGCAGTCCACAGACCAGCAGGAAGCTTAATATGGGAGCTTATTGAAATCTCAGGTCTAGAATTTTAAGCCACAGCCCAGACCTCCTGAATTAGAATCTGCATTTGAACAAATTCTTGGGTTCTTGGTGGGCACTTTGGAGCTGGAGAAGCCAGGCTTTAGTTTCTTAGAGGATAGACACTTCTGGAAATAGCCAGGAAATAGCTCCATTCTTCTCTGAGTAGCCCCACCAACACAAGTGTCCTTCTCTGGCTTTTCAGAATTCTTGATGAGGCCACCCCCAACCTAAGCATTTTTACATGCCTTTGTCAAGTTGGGCCGCTAACTACAAGGTCAGTAGTTTGAAGCCACCGGCCACTCTGTGGGTGAAAAATGAGGCATCCTCCTCTCGTAAAGAGTAACAGTCTCAGAAACCCACAGGGGCAGTTCTGCCCTGTCATCTAGGGTCGCGATGAGTAGGCATCATCTTGATGGCAGTGAGTTTGCTTGTTTGCCTTTGTCTATTACCAGGAGCCCCGATAGCATGCTGATTAAAGCGCTCAGCTATTAGCCAAAGGATCTGCACTTTATCCCACCAACCACCCCTCTGGAGAAAGACATGGCTACCTGTCCTATAGAGTGGCCGAGTCAGAAGTGACTCAACAACAATGCGTCTGTCTGGTTTGCATCTGTCATTACTAGGTTTCCCAAGTTCCATTTTTCTAGGGAACTGACACAATTTGGCAAACGAATTCTCGAATAGTCCTTAGAGCAGAAATTCAAACCGAACACCAAATCTGTCTCTACCCAGGCAATCATGACTCACGGCCAGCCTGTATGTTACAGAACAGAACGAGACCATAGGGATTGCAAACCGTAGTCTTTACAAAAGCACAACATCAGGCCTTTCTGGCTCCCTCAGTGCTGTTGGGTTCAAGCCACTAACCTTTAGGCTAACACTCAAGCACAAACATTTCATCTGGGTCTAAGGCAGTGGTTCTCAACCCTCCTCATGCCGCCACCCTTTAATGTAGTTCCTCGTGTGGTGGTGACCCTCAACCATGACATTGTTTTCTTTGCTACTTCATAACTGTCTCTTTTGCTACTGTTATGAATTGGACGGCCCCTGTGAAAGGGTTGTTCAACTCCCAAAGGGGTCACGACCCACAGATTGAGAACCACTGCTTTAAGTTCTTCGCTCTGGAGATACGAGCTACAGAGGGAAAGTCGGCTATCTGTCCTCTCGAGGCCTCCGTTAATTTTGTTTTAAACTCTGATCATCGTCCTCGTGGCACTGGTGAGCGAGTAAAAGCAAAGTGGGAGTTCCTGGTGCTGCCATCGAGAAGGCGGGTGGTCCATGTTGCCCCTGAGGGACTTGAAAGAAAGGCGTAGTGATGTGTGTTGGTGAGACTGTCCGCTGGAAACTGTACTGTAGGTCTCCTGAGCTGGGACCACAGCCACCATGAATGGAGCTAAAGGAGCCACCTTTTAGCCCCACATCTATCAGCCTGTGGCAACAGGCTGCGTGCCGTGGAAGGAAGGGCGAGCAGGTCTTCGAAGGGAGGTAGCTCAGCATCACTGGTAGCCACCAGTGGAGGAAGGAGAGGGGAGGGGGACAGGGCTCAGCAACAATCAACTCTGTACAGCGGTGCTACTTACCCCTTCCTTATCAGAGAAGCAAAAGCCTGAGGAGAATCCGAGTCCTGGCTGATCATAGAAAACAATAAAATGAGGATTCAATAAGACCCCTGGGAGACGTTCAAAGTACTCCTCACCATGGTGCGTATCAAGCTTCACCTGTCACATTCAAACCCATCAGGGTTACTTTGCAAGGCCTGATCACCTCACAGGCACATTGAAGCCTCAGATCTGCTCCGGTTTTCCCCTGACCCTGGGACCAACCCAGACAGCTGCTCCTCCACAAGTCAGCCTGCCCTTGGTCCCGCTACTGAACTTCACCTTGTTCTTAGCATTAAAGCCTGCCATGTGCTTCCATTCCCGTAACGGGATCAAGGTCTTAACTGCTGGTGCCTGATTTTCTGCTTTCGTTCCTGGCCTATTCCCCAAGGTCCCTTGGGGCTGGGTTCCTGTGTCCCTGAGTCCATTCAGAGACTTGCCTGATCACCAGTCAGTCCTGTGACTTCCTGCTGCCCAGTGACAGATTCCCTGGACCACTTGCTGCCTGCCTGCCCACCTGCCTGCCTGCATCTGCACCTTATTGTCTGCCGCCAGACAGTTCTTCTCCCAGAGGAGCGGAGGGAACAGATGGGAAATTCTTAACAAAGTGGTATAAAGAGAGAAAATGCCAGCTAAACTGCTGTGGAAATTGAGGGTTAAACTCCTTTATTAAGAAGGAGAAGTTGCTAGAGAGAGAGGCCCCGGGAAAAGAAAGCCTGGCAGCTGAAAACTGTGCTCTACTTCCATCAGATGACTGCCCAGCCCAGCTCGCCCATCACGAGCCAGTATTCAAGGGGGCACATGACTACCCTCTGGCTCAGTTTCCCTCTCTGTGCACCTCCCTTGCAGCGCTATTGTCCTTGCTGAGACTAAAAGACGTATCTCTTATGCAGGATGTTTGTGAAAAACTTCCACTATCTTTTCATTCCATGTTTCCCTAAAGTTTTTGAAGCATATTGTAGTTTCTTAGCCTAAGCCAGATACAGATACGTATTCCACAAATAGTAACCACACCTGCTGTCGTCCACTGGCCCCATGGGTGAGTGCAGAACTGCCCCGGAAGGGATTCTTGGCTGTCATCTTGAAAGAAGCACACCGCTTGGCCTTTCTTGCCATGTTGGAACACTTTGGGCAAGTGGGGCAACACACACCACATTTGCCATCCAATGAAGGTCAGTGGTTTGGCTCCACCAGCCACTCCGTGTCTAACCGATATGGCAGTCTGCTTCCATAGAGATTTCCAAAACACAACTCACTGCCATCGGGTCGATGCGGATTCATAGGAACTGAGCTGCCCCGCTAAGTTTCTTGGACTGTATGCCTTTATGGGACTAGAAAGCCCAGTCTTTGTCCTTCGAAGCATCTGGTGATTTTGAACGACTGACCTTTGTCACCACAGCCCAGCACATAACCACTGCCCCGCAGGCCTCCTCATAGAGGGTGCCACCCGTGGGAACCCTGTGTTACAGGGTCCGCTCTATTTCACACAGGCTCTACTCTGGATGATAGGCTCGCCACGAACTGGAATCTACTTAGCAGAAATGGGTAGACGTGAAGATACCTGGAGAGTAGCTTCCTTTGGGGAGAAGAGATGTTATGCATTTATTACACAAGTCTGGGTTAGATGAGTCGCCTCGTGAGAAATCGGTAAGATAAGGAAAGGTGGGAGCATCAGTAATGAGTGAGATGCACACAGACCAGAAAGCGGGGTGCAGAGCACAAAGGCAAATACTGGGATGGCAGCTTTGGGCCTGATTGCTAAGAGACCTTGGTGAGTGGTTGTGGGGGAGAAGTGGAATCGGCTCAGGAAAGGCTAGAGAGCCAGGGGGAGTAGGGCTGTGGTCTAGGGAATAAATGCACCATGAAGTGCCTGAAAGCCAACCCAGGAGGCCCCCAGGGCAAAAGTAATTGCGACCAGAAGAATATGGCGCATGTAATTGGAAGGGCAGGGAAGGAGGTACCAGAACGTGTTCAGAGAGGCTCGGAGATGGAGCGCAGTCGGGAAGCCCGTAGAGGCAGAGGTAAACAGGCAGGCAGCTGTGACAGAGCGGCGAGGAAGAAACCTAGTAATATAGAGTTCCATTGCAAAACAACAGCTGGGAACAGGGGATTGATAGTGAAGTGATAAATACTGGCAATAAGGGACCGAAAGACCATTAAAATGCATAATAGTTAACAGCAGTGAAGTCAAAGTCTGGAAGCAATTAATAAATTAACAATAACACAAAATATAGAACGAAGAGAGAGGGGAAAAAAGCGAGGTTTTAACAATGGCCGTTCCGAGAGCAGAAGGCAGAGCTCTGTGGAAGGAGACAGAGGGTGGGATGAGTCCTCTGAACTACAAAAATACAAGCTTGCAGGGCCTGCTGAGTAGCGAGGAGAAAGGGAGGACAGGTTCTCTCCGACTGCAAACAGATGGGCAGAAGAACAGGAGCACAGCAAATGTCCCTCTCGGCCTCCCCACAGGGCTCAGGCCTCAGGGCTTCTCTTCTGGTGGCTGCGGTTGTGGTGGTGGTGGTTGAGTCAGCTCCAGCTCATGGTGACACCCACACAATACAACCAAACATTGCGCTGCCCCACACTCCCTGTCCCGCGCTCGGAAATGGTATGGATTTGAGGCCATGCCAAACATGCAGGTATGCCTCGCAGTTCAGTCTGAGAGGTGGGCAGCCAAGCACAACTCCTGCCATTAACATGGCCTCCTGGACAGAATGCCAGATTGGCCCAGCAATGGAGCCCAGTAATGCTAGCCCTTGAGTTGTGCTGCTGTTGATAGAGATCCTTGAGTAGGTTCCAACGCATAGCAACCTGATGTACAACAGAATGAAATCCTCTCCAATCTTGTGCATCCTACAGTTGTCCCTATGCAGAGCCCATTGATGCAGCCAGGCCACAGTGTCAATCCATCCCCTGGAAGGCCTTCCTCTTTTTCCCTGCCCCCCCCACTTTACCCCACACAATGTCCTTCTCCAAAGACCACTCTCCTGACAACCTAGCCCAAGTCCCGGAGATGACGTCTCCCCATCCTCGCCTCCAAGGAGCCCTCTGGCCGTGCTTCCTGCAGGACAGACTGTCTTTTCCTTTCAGTGGTGCACGGTGCACGCTGCTTTCAAGATTCTTTACCAGCAACACAACTCGAATGTGCTTTGATCTATAAGGTAGCCAATAAAATTAACTACTAAAGGAATTGTCCTTAAAAACAAAAGCAGGCCGGAGAGCCCATTCTTCTATTCAGGTTCTTCCCATCCTCAAGTTCCGGCCTCCACCTCAACACACCTTTGCTGAGAGGTTCTGGGAGCCAATCGGTGTTGCCCAGCCCCATGAGCTTCCCCAGAAGCCGGCGCCACTGCCACCAATGTTGGTGACGAGCCACCTCATCATTGTGCCAGATCCTCACACACTGGTGGTTGGTTTCAGTATATCTATCCTTTTCTGGCCTGACTGTAGTCCTTGTGAGCTGCATTTTTCTAAGTCTCCTCTAACACATAGTGCAGGGAATAGTCGCTCCTTTAAGCAGCACCCACAATGCAAGAATTACTAGAAGATTTGTTTTCTTCCCACCAATCAGATGGTTAAACACACACATGCATGCACGCACGCGCGCGCACACGCACCAAGCTAGGAATGAGGACAGTGAAAAGAAGTGGGAAGGTAGTTGTTTGTTTGTTTTTGTTGTTGTTAGCTGTCAACCCCCATCTCCTGGCGGCACTGAGGCACCCTGAAACAAAACACTGCCCTTGTTTGTGCCAGCCCAAGAGTCAGTTGCAGGTGGGACTATTGTGATCCAATGGGTTGCCGTTGGCCAGTTTTTAAAGTTGACCACCAGGTCTTTCTTCCTAGTCCCTCTGAGTCTAGGAAACGGCTGACCTGTGGTTAGCAGTCCAACGCCAACCCTCTAGGCCACCAGCGCTCCAGCCATCATCAAGGGGGTCTCGAAAAGTTCATTCAAAAATCCAATCCTGCTTCATTCCATTTTCCCACAGATTTTTGAAGCCCCATTCAGACAATGAGAACATAGATATGCTTCATGGACTCACATCAGATCATCCGTATGTGTATGTGGAGCACATGATATGTAAGATAAGATCAATTGCATTTTGTAGCAAAAAAAAAAAAACAACAACGCTTGAGAGCATTTTCTGGGATCTACTGCTATAAACATAGCCCCTCTCTCAAAGACCTCGCCTACCTACAAGGCAAGTCCAAGTCCAAGGGTGCAAGCACCAGCCCAGCTCCTCTGACTTCACTAAGTGCCTGGGGAGTCAAAGCTTCCTTGGAAGTGAGCTGAGACTGAGGCTGAGTTTTGTTCAGAGCCTGGCGCACAGCATTAGACCCTGTGCCTTGAGCATGTCTTCCCAATGATCACAGTAGTTCACAGCCAGTTAACAGACAGATGCGGTGACCTTTTCCCTTCAGAATCTAAATGATTTACTATTGGATAAGCAATTTGTTTGTACTGGATTGGACATGAGTTAAATTGATTCCAAGTTCGTTAAGTTGGATACAATTGATAGGCGATGGGGTTGTCTTTTTATGGTTTGTTGTTGGCATTACTGAGCTTGGAGGCAGCTATCAAGAGTCTATTTCCTGGCCTTTGCTCACACCCAGGAAAGCCATCTTGAAGAATTTCACAGTGAACGCTGCCTTTGTGGGATGCAAAAGCAGTAACAGGTGAAAAAAGAGAACTGGACCAGTCATTCTCAGCAAAGCAGTGTCATACCGGACTGCAGCAATTGGCACTGATCGTTCTGGGAAAGGCATCGAAATGGCACTAACGCATGCCCTCCTCCATAGCTACCGCATCGCAGCAGTGTGATGGTGACACGTTGTTTCCAGGAAGGCAACTTTCTTCCAAATATGGAGATGGACGATCCCCAAGGTCACGTGGGCAAATTTAGTAAAACCCTCTCAGAGTGTAGCTCCATTTTCCTCACGCCCACTCTCTTCCGATCACTCACATTCTAGCCCCCTAGAGCTCAAGAACAGGGAACAGCTGGAGGCTTGTGGTCTAGTTCTGCTTCTTCCGCCCATTTCTTTTGTAGTCGTAGCTAATTCCCTATCCACCTGCAGTCCTTGGCTGCCTCCCCAGTGAATATGGAAGGAAGGGGCGCTTGCCCTTCCCACTTTGTAGGTGCGCTGTAAAAATTAAATGAGTTTCCAAAGGAGAAAGAGCATTGACCAGTGCATCCTATAAGCACAGGATGCCTTCCTAGTCCGTACAGGAGAACAGCTCTCCTAGGAGGGAATTCGAACTCACCATTCTAGCCTACTTCAGTGACGTCACCGAGGCCCAGTGACCAAGATCAACCAGCTAGGAAGAGCCCCTTCTTCGGGTTCCTTGGTCTACACTTGGCATTGGGCCACTGACTTAGCTAAGCAGTGGTTATCTTCTGTGTGGGAAACACATTTAATTCTAACTGGCATCGAAGTGTCCTTCAGCTTCAGCAATAGAAAAGAATTCTGCTAAGCTGGCCTAATTATGCCTTGCATTTCTTATCATTAACAGCTGATATGTTAATATCCCAAAAAGATCAGTCCCAAGTATGCAGACGGCCGAAATCATTCCGATATGCCCAAACCTAAGCAGTCATTTTCCACGGTGCCTTTAACTCTGGGATCATTCTTGCAGGAGAAAGAGGAGCCTTGCATAAAGAGTTAAAAAAAATCATATCATTGTAAATGTGTGAGTGCAGAGTGGAGACTCAAAGCCCATCGGTAATGGGTGAGTGCAGAATGGAGACTCAAAGGCCATCAGCAGCCAACCGGACACCCCTTTATGAAGGGTTGTGGGGAGGAGATGATCCAGTCAGGGTGCAGTAATGAAGAAACATATAACTTTCCTCTAGTTCTTAAATACTTCCTCCCCTGCACTATCATGATCCCAATTCTACCTTACACATCTGGCTAGACCAGAGGATGTACACAGGCACAGATAGCAACTGGAAACACAGGGAATCCAGGACAGATGACTCCTTCAGGACCAGTGGTGAGAGTGGCGATGCCTGGAGGGTAGAGGGAACGTGGCATAGAAAGGAGAAACTGATTACAAGAATCTACGTATATCCTCCTCCCTGGCGGATGGACAGCAGAGAAGAAGGCAGGGGGAGACGTCTGACAGTGTAATATATGACAAAATAATAAAAATTTATGAATGATGAAGGGCTCATGAGGTAGGGGAAGTGGGGAGGGAGGGGGGAAAAGCAGCTGATATTAAGGGCTCAAGTGGAAGGCAAATGTTCTGAGAATGGTGATGGCAAAAAATGTACATATGCACTTGACACAATGGATGGATGGATGGATAGTGATAAGAATTTTAATGAGACCCCAATAAAATGATTTTTTTAAAGAGTTACAGTCTCAGAAACCCACTAGGCAGCTCTGCTCTGTCCTGTAGGGTCGCTGTGAGTCCACTCAGTGGTTGTGAGTTTGGTTCCATTTATTGATTTTTGTTTTGTTGTTATTCTTTGACTTCACAAGGTGGATTACTCTTCTCTCGTTGTCATATGGAACAGAGAAGCCAGGGCATTTTGCTGCCCCTTCCTACCTGGCACACTCTCCCTGTCATCATGGCTGCTTCTCAGGGGGTCCTGCTCTTGCTGTCAGTCCCTCCTGTCTGTCCCCAGTCTCCCTTCCCACTGTGTTCCAGTCTCTGTGGGCACCATCTCTTCCTTTGTCCCTCTAGCTCTCAGTGCTGCTGCTAATCTTAGAGGTGAGTCACCCCTTCCTGTAGAGCCTTTTAACTCCTCCAACGCCTTTGTATGTTTTGTTATTAGTTTGTCATCAAGTCATTTCTGAGTCATAGCTGCCCTATGGTACACAAAGCTCTGTCCAGGCCTGCCGGTCCTCTGTTATGACGGAGCCCACCATGCCAGGCCACCTCCTGGAGAGTCTTCTTTCTTTCCTGACCATTAATTCTCCTTTTCCAGGGAGGGTTCCTCCTGCTGCTACGTTTAAATTACGTGATCCAAAGTCTCTCCATCCTTTCCCTTGCTTCTAAGGAGCAGTCTAGCTGTTCTTCTTCCAAGACAGCATTCTTTGTCCTTCTGGCCGTCCGTGGCACTTTCAACATTACAAATACATCGTTTCACATATATCAGCTCTTCCCCAATCTTTCTCATCTCCTGTCCAGCTTTCTCGTCATACGAGATGACCCAAGCTAGCATGGCATGAGTCAGGAGGGTCTTAATGCTTAGAGTGACATCTTTGATCCTTGACACTTCGAAGGGATCTTTAGCAGCAGGTTTGCTGTTTCCATGAGCACTGATTGTCAATCTTCTCTCTAGTCATCATGGTGTTCTGGAATAGTCTGGTCGTGCAGATTGGGGGCTTCTTTGCATTAAATTGTAATTCAAACTGAACACTGAAGTCTTTGATCTTCATCAGCAAGTGTCTTAAGTCCTCTCTGCATTCCGCAAGCAAAACAGTGTCATAGGCCTGAAACTTCGTCCAATCCTAATGTCCCATTCTATTTCATAAAGTCCAGCGTCTCAGATAATTTGCTCAGCACACAGATTGAATAAGAATAGTGAAAGGACACAACCCTGGTGCCCACTTGTAGACTTAGTTCCCCCAATTAAAGTCCCTGTATGAGGGGTGCCGTCAAGTAACCACTGGACTGCTAACTACTTGATTGCACTGTCAACTAACATTCTTAGGTGAATTGTTTCCTCCAAGTCAGAGACCATCAGCTGGGCTTGAACTCAGGCAGTTCAACCACCTTAGCCATGAGATGCTATTGTTTCCCACAGAATCAAAGACTAAACTAGAGGGTCTCCACGTCTTCTATTAATGTTAAATATATTTTATTGTAGTGTACATACAACAAAACATGTGGAACTTTAAACATCTTTAACTGTACAATTCATTGACATGGACTATAGTCACCATTTTCTACAGTCGTCATCACTCATCTTTTCAGAATACTTTCCATTACTCCAAATAGAGAGTCAGGACTCCTTGTTAGAGAACTCCCTATTCCCCCGTCCTCTCATTCAATGGTTGTCGTTGTTGCTCTGAGGAAACATCCAGTCAGTTCCAACTCACAGTAAGTGACCCCACTCACGAACGATCAAAACACTGCCCCATCCCCACAACTACTCCTTTGCTTGAGACCAGGATTGCAGCTACCATGCCAATCCATTGCCTTGAGAGCCATTCTCTTCTTTGCTGCCCATCTATGTGGTGATGCGCCGTGCTCTCCTCCAGGGAACTGCTCTCTCCTGACAACACATCTGACGTATGTAAGACAGAATCTTGTCACCCTTGATTCCAAGAAGTACTCTGGATATACTTCTTCCAAGACAGATCAGTTTGTCCTTTTAGCAGTCCATGGTACTTTCAATATACTTCTCCAGAATAACAGTGCAAATGCACTGACTTTTCTTCGGTCTTCCTTATTCACTGTCCAACTTTCATATATGAAGTGACTGAAAATGCCATGGCTTGGGTCAGATGTACCCTTGTCCTCAAAGTACCATCCTTGCTTTTCAGTACTCTAAAGAGGCGTTATGCAGCAGGTTTACCTAATGCAATGTAATGCATACATATGTGTGGTATATATATATATATATATATATATATATATATATATATATATATAAATTTCTTCATTTATTCTCAATCTTCACCATAAACTTTTTTGATCTCTGGGCTCCTGTTTGCAGAAGTGTTGATTGTGGATCCAAGCAAGACAAAAGCCCTGACAAATTCAAGCTTTTCTCCATTTATAATGATGTCAACTATTGGTTCAGTTGATTGTGTTGGCCACATACTAGATCATCATCTACTATGAGTTGGCCACATACTAGATCAAGCATACTAGATCATGTGATTTTTCTGGTTCAAAATGGCCAATACCTGTCTACTTCAGCCCACTAACACCTTGGGTCTTTTTGCATTTGCCCATTCTATATATTTCATAAAGCAGGATCATATAGAATGTTCCTTTCATGTCTGATTCACTCCACTCGGCAGTGTTATGAAAGTCCTTGTCTTATAGGATGATTCAGAATTGTATTCCTTTTTATGGATGAAAATATTTCATTCTGTGGCCACACTGCACTTCATGTGTCCATTCGTCTGCTGATGGCACTTGCCTTCGTCCTGCAGTTTGTCAATTATGGGACATGCTGCAAGTGATAGTCGTGTACAAGTTTCCATTTGCATCCCTTTTCTCAAGCCTTGTGGTAGACAAGTATAACTCGAAAAGTATTGCTACTCGGTTTCAGTCCGTACATGCATAGGCTTATCTCAAGTGAAGTGTGTTTAAATGGGTCTCTGTGGTCAGCAGATGGGTGCAGGCAAGTTCTCTCAGTTATACACTTTTATACACTTGGCTTAGTCTTATTCAGGTGCCTTCCAAAGAAAGATACGTTTTGGCCATGAAAAAAAAATTGTCGTCGGGGCTAATATTACATTTTTAACCAAATGATTTCCAAATTACTGAAGCTTGGTACCAACTTCAAAAGAACGCTACCTCTTATAGAACAATACATTTTAGATGGACCGAGAATTTTAAGGAAGACCAGAAAGACTTCAGAGATGAGTCAAGAGTGGGAAGGCCATCAATATCAAAGAAGAAATCCATTTGGAATGCCAGAACCTGGGAGATGAACATGATTCAATTACTACTGATGGTACAGCACTGAGACTGGGATAGCATATGACTTGGCATTTTCAATTGTAATTGAACATCTTGACCTCAGCAAGCTCTGACTTCCTAGGTGTCAGCAGTGCTGCACAAAGAGCCTTGAGCTCCAGGAGCTAATATTTCCATCAGGCTTTCAGGCAAGATTGAAACAAATGGAGATAATTTTATGGAATGATTCCTACCTGGGGATGAGTTTGGGATTTACCAACATAATTCTGAGAACAGAGTTTAATCAAAATAGTGAGTTTTCAGGTATTTGCTAGGTCAGTTAAATTCATGTCAGAGAAGTCAACTCAGAAGGTTCTGGTGACTGCTTGGAGAAATTCCGAAGAAACAATCTTGATAGAATGTCTCGAAGGACACAGAGCAATCATGGGGGATGGTTATGAGGAAGTTTTAAGAAAATTGAAAACTGCATTGTTCAGAAAAAGGCCAGGAAGGTTGCATTGAAGAATTGTTTCTCATCCCCACAGTAAACTTGCGTATCCTTCAAGGTAGCAATGCTTTTTCTGTAGAATTTCATTGTAAAACCTATTGTCCCTTTAGACTTTTTGTTTATTCCCCAAACTCAAAGAACATTTCAAAGGAGCATGATTTGAGTCCCTCAATGAAAGCAGGTGGAGAGGGGTTAGGGTGGACACAACCAGGCACATCCTGTCCTAAGGGACACTGTGTTTCTAGAGACAAAAGATACTCTCACATGCATCATCAATCAGGAGGCTGAAAGAAATTTCTGCATCTCAGGCTTTTATTGGTTCATGAAGAGTCAATGATTAGGGCATAATTACATAAGTACAATCAATCAAATTAGTGAATATTTATGATGGCTTGTGCCCTGGCCTCCTCCATTCTTATATATGGTCTTGGGGTCTCTCCCTACACTTGCTGAAAGACAGCTCCACTGTGAACGAATTCCAAAGGTTATATTTAGGAAACGAGAAGCAAAGGGCCAGCTAGGATCATTGTCACACAATTTTCATTGTTCTTAAAAGAACTCCCATATCCACACGATGCCCATTAGTCACATCCTCAGCCTCTCCCACCTCTCGTCTAGTTCACGTTTGTGGCTTAGCATATTCTGGATGGTTCCTGTAAATATAGCCTTACAACGTTTGTATACGGCCTTTTGGTCTGGCTTCTTTCACACAGCACAATGTCTCCCAGGTGTATCCATGCCGCCTTCGTGTACGTCAGAATTTCGTTCCTTTTCGCTGCCAGGTAACAGTCCACTATGAGGAGAACGGCGAGGAATACTCCAGTGCAGGTTTGGGTGTGGGCATGTAGGCTCAGTGTCCCTGGGTGCACACTTACAGGGAAATTACTGGTCTAAGCGTCACCATTTTGAAAATAAACAGACTGTCTTCCAAGGTGATGGCAGCATAGTATATTCTTATCAGCGAGTGTGAAGGTTCTAATTCCTCTGAATCCTTGCCAATGCTTCTTATTATTATTTTATTTCAGTCATGTTAGTAAGACTGGTATCTCATTGCAGTTTTGATTTCTATTTCCCTGATTATTCAGCTACATAGTTATGTAATTAATGTTAATAAAATAGTTAATAAACACAAATCATTAATACTTATTTTCAGTGAGTGAAACAAGAAATAGCCTATTATATTGCACACAGAAGAACATTCAAGTGCTTTGATAAAACCTAAAAATCACAATGTTAAAGTTAAGGAACCATTCAATTTAGAAATGTAACTGTCGAGGACCTGATGCAAAGGGCTTAAGTGGAGAGCAAATGCTTTGAGAATGATTGGGGCAGGGAATGTGCGGATGTGCTTTATACAATTGATGTATGTATATGTATGGCTTGTGATAAGAGTTGTATGAGCCCCTAATAAAATGTAAAAAAAGAAAAGGAAAAAAATGATTAAGGCAAAGAATGTACAGATGTGATTTATACAATTGATTGTGATAAGAGTTGTATGAGCCCCTAATAAAATGTTTAAAAAAAATAAAAGAAATGTAACTGTCAATTTGGAAACTGTCCATTTAAAATGATATCTCACTGATCCAGATCTCCAAATTCTTCTCCCCGCCCCAACCTGGGGTCTCCAGCATTTCACCAATTCCTTGGAGCAAGGAAAGAGACCTGGTGACAGAGTTGGTTATTTGTTGGGCTGCCAACCAGAAGGGGACTATTAAATCTCCAAAGGAGAAAGATGAGGCTCTCTGCTCGCATAAAGATTTACGACCTTCAAACCCCAAAGGGCAGTTCGACTCTCTCCTGTGAGGTGGGCTTGACTTAATGGCAGTGACTTCTGGAGCAAATATGTCGCTTTGTGATAAGGTTCACTTGACCCAATCCAGGGTATTTTCAATTGCCTCGTATGCACCTGAAGGCTGAACAATGAATAAAGAAGTCCTAAGAAGAACTGATGGATTTGAATTACAATGTTGGTGACAACTATTGAAAGTACCAGGGACTGCCCGAAGGACAAGCAAGTCTGTGTTGGAAGAAGTACAGTCAGAATGTGCCTTAGAAAAAGCAATGGGGGAGAATTTGCCTGAAGTGCTTTGAACACATTCTCAGGGGGGACCAGTCCCTGCAGAATGACACCGGCTTGGCCGAGTAGAGAATCCAGGAAGAGAGGAAGCCCTTCCACCAGACGGCGCGAGGCAGGGGCTGCCCCAGTGTGCACAAACATGGAAGTGGTTAGGAGGACGGTGTGGGACCAGCCGGTGCTTGGCTTTCGTGCACGGACGCACGGTTGCTGTGAGTCAGAACTGACCAATAGCACCCAACCCCGGAGAGATGGGCCAGGTGCTTGCTGAAAACAGTCTTCGTTCTTAACCGCCATTGCTAATTCAGTTATTGACACTACACATTTCATAAACGTTTTCATCACATTCACTGAAACTTCTCATATGATGGGCATATTGTACTTTGTCCTTCTTCCATCATTCACTCTTTTTTTTAATGATAGCCACTGATAAATATCAATCAGTTCTTTGCCTGTATAGCACTTTTGTCATTATACTTTAATTTTTAAGAAGTTTGGGAAAATGTGGGTGTAGTGGATGATACTCACCATTCTCTACAGGTGGAGGAGACATGTATCCTACATCTGAGCAAACTATATCCCACGAGTCTTCATCATGCTCTTGGCCACGAATAAAGAAGACCTAAGGAAAAAAAACGAATGGATTTGAACCATGATGTTTACAATCCTTTGAATTCCAAAGGGTATGGGTCAAAATGCAATTGTAACAGAGTGCAAATTTTTCATTCATTCATTTCACAATATATATTGGGCACATACATCTGATGCCAAGAAGCACTGGTGGCGTAGTGGTTTCATGCTCTGCTGCTAATCAGATGGTGGGCAGTTCAAACCCATTGGCTGCTGTTGTGTGGGAGAAAGAGGTAGCAGTCTGCTTCCCATAAAAATTGCAGCCTGAGAAATCCAATGGGGCAGGTTTACTCTTCGTACGGGGCTGCTATGAGTAAAATGGACTTGCTAACAACAGGTTTGCATATATGTCTATCATACAGAAATAGAAATATTAAAATATATATATTTAGAGGCATAGAGCTATATATGTAGATGTGCGTGCGATATATATATATATATGCTAAGCTTTGTTGGAGGCTTAGAGGGCCCAGCAATGAATCCGACCTTCCAAGGCTTTGTTACCCTGGAGCATATATTCCAATGAGCTACTTTTATCGGCTTCCACTGCTGTGGATTGAGGGCCTGGTACCTGGCTCTGCAAAAGTCATCGGTGCCCTTTGAAGACAAAAGCCAGCACAGCACGGTGAGGACCACAGAGCTTCAAAATGGAAAGAAGTCCATTTAAATGAGCACGACTGGCTCAAGGCCCCAAAGCAATTCACTTTGGGGCGCAGGGTTTTCCTACATCTAATTCTCACGCTCGCCCTCCCAAATCTAATGTCCGCGGAGGAAGAAAACAAAACAAAAAAGTAAAAACCTAAAAGTGAAACTCATTCAGACTGTCCAGATCATAACCTCAATTGCTGAATGTCTTCTGAGGGGTGAAATCAGAGAGTACATTTCTCCAGCTGGCAGCTTCTGCTCTCCCTGTGCTCCAGTGCTCGCGGCGTTTTCTCTCTCTCTCTCTCTCTCTCTCTCTCTCTCTCTCTCTCTCTCTCTCTCTCTCCCTTTCATACTGGAAATACCTCGCTTCCATAACAATGCCTCATCCCTTGGGGTCAATTCCTCTAACTGCAGACCTCCTTTCTCTTGCTGAGCTCCCAGATAGCCAGCCTAGAGTAGTTCTGAGGTAGCTAAACCTCAAATGGTTCAAAATCTTTGTAAAAGCCTCAATTCCCAGGATATCTCTAGTCCAATTCTCTAAATGTGCCAGTGCTCCTGGGGCATAAATTGAGCAAGACCTTTGGGAGATCTCATCTGATACTTTTTGTGATGGCTCTTAGGAGAAAATACCAAAACAAAACAAAATCTTAAATGACCCACCAAAAACACAAAACCTTACAGCATCCCTCACCTCCATCCCACATCCCCAGATACAATTAGACTTCCCGGATAATACTTAAAACACCTAGCATTTGTCACCATTTATTGCTCAATCCTCATTAGTGTTTAGTGTTTATATTTGATTCTTTATGTTTTCCTCACCATCCTATTCCCAATTGATAAAGGAAGTACATGCATTCATTCCTTCATTGGGCCATGCAAATCTTAGATGGAAAATTGTCTTCTGTTCTGGTGGAGAGAAAGACCTTAACATTCAAATATGGTTTGTCCAAAAAACCAATCTCACTGCCACTGAGCCCCTTCTGACGCACACTGATTCAGAAGGGCAGAGTCACGTGGCCCCTTTAGGTTTCCACGGCTGCACATCTTTATGAAAGCAAAAAAGCTCGTCTTATCCAATTCACCATCGACTGTGCTACCAGAGGCCCGTCACTATGTTACATAGGGATCCTTGTATTAAGTCTTTCAAAGGACAAAGACAAGACTGAATCATCTAGAGACAGAACACTATCAGCAGGCCATAATGGTGTCCAGAGGATTGAGAGCCACGAGGCTAAATTATGAAAATAGGAAACAAAATAAACTTGTCCCCAAATCGTGATCGGCAGCAGGTGAATCCATCCCAGCCGCAGACTGCGGAACCAGGAGAGGAACCGTGGTTGGGGTATGTACGCTGCTGCGGTGTAGCAAACATCCCAGGATTGGTGTGAGGCCATCTGGTCATATTGGTTGGGACATGCGTTAGAGTTTACATTTTGAGCACCCCAGTTTGCAAAAGGCCATGGATGACAGTGACAGTTCAAAGTCCACTTGCAGGGTCGCCACATAAAGTAACCCTCCACTGAATTATTTCTGATTATTAACCAAGGATGTAGATACTCTTGCCCTTGGGCAAGTGCCTCAAAAAGTAGATGACCTCCAGGGGCTTAGGTGGAGAGCAAATGTTTGGAGAATGATGAGGACAATGAATGTACAAATGTGCTTTATACAATTGATGTATGTATGGATTGTGATAAGAGTTGTATGAGCCCCTAATAAAATGATTAAAAACAAAAAAATCATGAGAGACCAAATAAAATAGATACTGATGATTTAAAAAAAAAGAATACATAACCATAAAAAAGTAGATGACCTCTACTGTATCCCCAATAAGCCAGCCCAGGGAAGGGCAGTCTCTGTTAGGGCTTTCCTTGGTCTGTCCTTGACAGAGATCATGGTGCTGGGGACAGTACTGTGCGTGACATACTCGTGAGTCATGTCCTATCAGTTGTGCCCTGACTCCCTTGGTTGGAAAGCCCCAGACCTATCTTGTAAGATTTTCTAACTGCCAATCTATATGTCCCAATTATGGTTCCATTCCTAATTCTGTGACTGTAACGGTAAAGTGTTGTCCTACCTGTGCCTGTAATGTACTGATGATCCACCAATGATGAATTTGTTTCAGTTCCTTTCTTCCATGACTATTTAATTAGCATCCCAACAGTGAATTTTCGGGTGTCATTTTGACTTCATGCTAATAGCCTCCCTAATCTGGATGTTGTTTCTGGGCCTTGTGTTGTTTTTGTCTCTTTTAAGACCTATTAATTGTTCTCCTTAAATTTTATTGGTGTTTGGGTGGTCTCTTTTGTACTCTAAACCACACGTGATTCTTAAACATGGGGCCCATTGTCCCCCAATTTCCATCAAGGGCACTCCTAGACTAGTCCCTGAGGGCTGGACTGCCCCTTGCTTGTTGGCCCAGGGAATTGCAGCAATCCACTTTGAAACCCGCTCGGCCTGAGGGCAATGTCTTTTACACTGCCAGTAAGCGGGCAGAAAGAACTTAATGGAGGATGAATTCCTGTAGAGATTTAAATGGATTTAGAGCTTCCCTGGAAGCCAGGACCACTGCCATCAAGTCCTAAGACAGAGTCGAACTGCCTCTGTGGACTTGTGAGGCTTCCCAGTGGATCCCATCGTCTTTCTCCTGCACAGCAGGTGGTGGATCCCAACCTCAGCCTGTGGGTGCCCACTCGGTGTCTAATCCATTACACCACTCCAACCTTGTATTCAGAATGTAAGCTCCATTATACTTATTTCATCTGAAGACATGCCCGTGCCCTTAAGAAGAGAAGTTCAGGGACCATAAAGCAAATTCATTATCTCTCCATTACCTCCGTGGCCATATGACTTGACAAGAGGACATCTTTGTAGATTCACCAATATCAGTAGAATCTTTCAAATTGCCTTATATGTAGGTTAATGACTGTCCTTTAAATAAGTCACTATCTTCCCAGTGCCCAGACTCGTCAGGCATCAGTTTCCAGCCCTCTCTAACAACTATATCCCTGAGGTCATATAGCCAATTATATTTACACTTAGCTTAAGTTTACTCAGTTTCCAAAACTGCCCCCAAAGTCATTATTGATAGGCAGTATGGGATGTTTAGAATGTTTTTAGAAAATAGTGCCCAAAGATGTAAAAGATCGATTTAGAAAATAGAGTGTACAAAGATCTTTTTGCAAAAGATAACTTTTTGCTTCTATTGATTATAAAAAAAAGACCCAGTTAAAAATGTACAGTAGGTTCATTGTTTGGATTTTACCTGGTAGCTATTACATCATTAATACTATTGATATTCTGAGTTACACTGTAAATTCTTTGGTAAGCACTAAAAGTTCTCTCTCCAGAGCTTGAGTCTAACTCCATATTCTATTATTCGTATCTGTTGTGATACATACCTGTAGTATCTTTCTTTTACTTCCCCAGGAAAAGTTTGCTAAAATGTAAATGCTAACAATTTAAATTGCCCGTAACTCAGCTGACTGTAGAATCGATTCTAACGTGTGTGGAGACTTCATACGTGTCACCAGAGACCTGGGCTCCATAGGGGATCCGAGGGCTGACTGCTCTACTACAGAGCAGCTCGCTCTTCTGAAGTCCGTATGGAGCAGCCAGCAAGCACAGTGAGCATTTGAGGGGACTTTTCTGAAGCAGGGAGAACAAATGACCGGTGATGAGCAGAAGAGAGGTGAATTGACCATAAACACGGCACATCTCAACTTCAGGACTCCTCACTTGGCAGCCCCTAAAAAAAGGCCTGGTTGCGCTGTTGGGTAAGAAGTTCAAGTGCACCAGTTGCTTGATGGGAGAAAGATGAGGCTGTCTGCCCCTGTACAGACTTTCGGCTATGGAAACAACACAGGGTCACTATGCGTTCGAATTGACTCAATGGCAGTGGGTTTGGTTTGGGCTGGAGCTCTTGGGTCTCATATCTTGAATCCAGGCAATGTGCTAATAAAACCGTGTGTGTGTGTGTGTGTGTGTGTGTGTAAACTTTGCAAAATACAATATTTGTGTCAGTTTTCAATAGATAATTTAAAAAGTAAAATCAGAGAAACCACAACACAATCTGATTCTGACCCTGTAGGACAGAGTGGAACTGCCCTTTCAGATTCTGATGTTGTAACTCTTTCTCCCATTGTCGAGTCCCAGTGACCCCACAGGATTGGGTGGAACCAACTGCCCCATGGGGCTTGCAAAAGACTGTTACATAAATCTTTACTGTGGTAGAAAGCCTCCTCTTCCTCTGGAGGAGTGATTCCAATTGCTGACCTTGAGTTTAGTGGCCCAACCCAAAACTACTACCACGCCGGGATTCACAGTTTTTATTTCAAGGACTCCCCAAACTTATGAAGCTGAACAAAACCCGATTTACAACTAAATGCAAAGCTTGGAACACGTTGTTATTGATCATTCCTTCCTATCTGACAGATGACTCCTTTCAGTTGGGGAGCCCCACTTGAATTCTCTTTTGCTCCCCATTTCACTCTCCCTACCCCTGCTCTGGTTGTTGTTTATCAAATCTTTCATGCTCACATTTACAAAGAAAAAATAAGTTCACAAGTTCTTCTCTGTGGTTCTCTTCTGTGCTTCAACTTACTCTTCATAGACTTAAAACAAAGGGCAGCACTAATTCTATTAGGGGTGAAAATCAGCCCAGAAATAGTGGATTCAAATTAACCAAAATTAAAAATATATATATTTCAAACGTTTCCAGGTAAAAATAAAACATTCTATTCTGCTTAAAAATATTTTAAATTTAATTTATTTTTTCTTATTGGGGGCTTTTACAGCTCTTATAACAATCCATACATTTATTGTATCAAGCATATTTGTACATATGTTGCCATCATTATTTTCTTTTTTTTTTAAACATTTTATTAGGGGCTCATACAGCTCTTATCACAATCCATACATATACATACATCATTTGTATAAAGCACCTCTGTATATTCTTTCCCCCAATCATTTTCAAAGTATTTGCTCTCCACTTAAGCCCTTTGCATCAGGTCCTCTTTTTTTTCCCCTCCCTCCCCGCTCCCCTCTCCCTCATGAGCCCTTGATAATTTATACATTATTATTTTGTCATATCTTGCCCTATCTGGCGTCTCCCTTCACCCCCTTTTCTGTTGTCTGTCCCCCAGGGAGGAGGTCACATGTAGTTTCTTGTAATCGGTTCCCCCTTTCCAACTCACTCACCATCTACTCTCCCAGTATTATCCCTCACAACCCTGGTCCTGAAGGTATCATCCACCCTGGATTCCCTGTGCCTCCAGCTCCTATATGCACCAGTGCACAACCTCTGCTGTATCCAGACTTGCAAGGTAGAATTCGGATCATGGTAGTTGGGGGGGAGGAAGCATTTAGGAACTGGGGGAAAGCTGTATTTTTCATCGGTGCTATATCGCACCCTGGCTAACTCAACTCCTCCCCTAGACCTGTGCTGGCCATCATTATTTTCTAAACATTAACTTTCTATTGAGCCCTTGGTATCAGCTCCTCCTTTTTCCTCTCCTCCCCTTCATGACCCCTTGATAAATTATTATTTTCATATCTTACACCGACCTCTGTCTCCCTTCCCCACAGTTTCTGTTGTTGTTCACCCCCTGGGGTGTGGTTATGTTTTAGATCATTGGGATCAGTTCTACCTTCCTCCCCTCCCCACCTTCCTCCTACCCTCCTGGTATGCTACTTCCATTCCTGTTCCTGAATTCCATGTATCATGCACGCTTATCTCTTATCTGTACCTGTGCACGTGCTCCAGTCTAGCTTGAAGTGAAGGGCAGGACTGTGGTCATGATAGTGGGGGGTGAGCAAGCCTCAAGGACTCAGAGGAATATTGTATTTCATCAGTGCTATACTGCGCCCAGATTGACTCATCCCTTTCTTATGACCCTCTGTGAAGGGATGTCCTACTGTCTACAGATGGATTGGGGGTCTCTGCTCTGACCCTCCTCATTCTAAACAATATTTTTTATTTGTTTGTTTAGGGTCTTCTGATGCCTGTTATCCAATTCCATCAACACCTCTTGATCCCCCAGGCTGGTGTGCTTCTTCCACATGGGCTTGTTGCTTCTCTGCTAGATGGCCACTTGCTTAACTTCAAGCCTTTGAGACCTCACATGCTGTGTCTTTTGATAGCCAGGCACCATCTGATTCCTTCACCACATTTGTTTATACACACATTGTGCTAAGAGGGTGAGCATCACACAATGCCAGGTTGTTAGAACAAAATGTCCTTGCAGAGACCCAAAGTCCACCCACTTATCACAGGGTATTGCCATAAATTATATATATATATGCCAATACCTGCATTTTTATGAATTAATATATTTACACACCTATGCTTATACCTCTAACCATAGCTTTGCTTCCTAGATCTTTCCTCTGTTTCCTTGTACCCTCCTCCTGCTCTACCATCATGCTTGCCTTTCTTATGCTTATTAAAGAATCAGTGACCCTAGTAAGACCTATTCTGACATAAAATGATTATTTCTTTTTAAGAAAACATAGAGAAGCCACTACCTCAGTCACAGAAACATAAATATATGTGCACGTGCATGTGCCACACACACACACACACACACACACACACAAGCATACACATACATATGAAATGTTTGGAAAAGAATATGTTTTGACTGCAGGGATGGATTTTGTATGAATAGAACCCTGAGGCATCTAACAGTTTAAATAATGGTTTCTATTCCAGGGAAGAAAAAATATTTTTCCTTGATAGCACTTTTTTATATTCACTGCATGGGAATTACTTTTTCAAAATTCTGCCAGTGAAGACTTATCATATGTGGGTGCCATTGCTGTACAATAAAGATAAGAATTGAAGCAAATTCCACTCATAAGCTCATGAGCCCATAAATTGGAACTATCCTTCATAATAGAAAGCATTGTACTAGGCCAAGAATTCTTCTTAAAGGCAAGACAGGAGTTTTTTCCTGCAAAATTTCTCCCTCTCTGACTGCTTGCACATTTCCACTACTCCGATCTTACTTGTGCCCACACTACTGATGAGAGAAAGCTACAGAGAGCAGCTATAACCTACTGGTTGCATAAATATCCTCAGCTTATTTTTTTAATCTTTTCTAGATTAAAATGAGTATTAGAAAATATCAATAAAGTATGTAATATTATTTTTATAGCTGAAGGAAAATCATTAGAATCTACATATGCCATTGAGGGAATAATTTCATTCAGAAATTGGTGTATGGCGCTGAGACATCCTAAAAAGTTCCCCACCACTCCCAAATCCTTTAAGCCTGGGCCTGAACATTGAAATGCCAATTCTTCTTACTGACCCACACCTCCAGGCTAAGTTGACATTTCTATGAGATCCTTAATCTGGCAACCACAGAATCATCTGTCTGGGTGGTTATTTCTTTTATGCCCCAGCCCTCTGATAAACTATAAGTTACATAAAATGATGGTGTTGTGTGGCTTGTCCAGCATGACTCTCCCACTTCAGAGCCAGACATTATTGTCGATTGCATGAATGAGTGGATAAAGAAACTAATCATTGAGAGACCAGACCAGTTGTCATGAAGCCCTGTCACCCATGGACACCTAGGTTGTCAGAGTGCAATCGCTGCGGTTTTCACAGGGCAGTGTTTTCAACGAGGACCTTCTGGACTTTCTCCTGGGGCATCTCCGCATGGGCTCCGGCTTCTGCCCTGCGTGGTAGCCACTGGCTATGTTACTCATTTGAACTACCTAACGCCTCAAAAATGAACAAATAGGCAGTAGAAATAGTGTATATTCTTCCCCTGAATCTGTTGTTCTCAGATGGTAAAGACTTAACTGAGCACACAGGAGAAAAGGAAGAGGAAAGGAGAGAGTGTGGGACACATCCTGGCCCACCAAGCCCCAAGGACGATATTCCGGCTCAGAGCAGCCAACGCACAGAGAGGACCATAGGCCCGGTCCCACCACGAGACACGACGTCCCTCACTGACCCATAGCACTACAGGGGACAACACTGGAGACACAGTGCGGGAATTGCATCCAATCTGACCCCACCACACTGGGGCAAGACGCCAAGGGCATGCAACAGGACAGCAGTGGGAACAGAGCAACGAAGTCCCCAGGGAATAACAAGAATAGACTTTGGGGCCAGGGTGTGGCATGTATCACGCTCCACCAGCAGACTCTCATAGAGGTCAACAAACAGACATGGAACTATTTGTAGGCTTCTCTTTTATTGCTGCTGTTTTTGTTTTGCTTTGTCTTGTTTTTGTGCAAATTATTATCTCTGCAGGTCTCTCTAGATAAGATAGGCAGGATAAACAATCCAGAAGAGAAAACAAGGGGACTGACAGTTCCAGGGGGACTAGGGAGAGGGGGAGGCAGGGGAAAGGAAGGTGGGTTCCAACAAACCCAGGGACAAGGGAGCAACAAGTGATCTAAAATTGATAGTGAGGAGGGCATAGGATGTCTGGGGGGCATGATCAAGGGCAATGTAGCCGAGAGGAATTAGCCAAACCTAAATGAAGGCTGAACAGGATAGTGAGACAAGAGGGAAGTAAAAGGAAATACAGCAAAGGACATTTATAAAGGTCTAAATACAGACATGTACATATGTAAATATATATTTTATATAATGATAGGGATATAGATCTATGTAAATATTTTTATATATCAAGTGTTAAGGCAACCAACGGACATTGCCCCTCTAGTCAAGTACTCCCTCAACACAAGAACACTTTGTTTTAATAGCCCGGCATTCTGTGATGCTTACCTTCCCTGACAAGATCGCTGAAGACAAAATGGATGCACAAGCAAATATGGTCCAGAAAGCTAATGGCGCCTGGCAATCAAAAGATATAGAGTCTGGGGACTTAAAGGCTTGAAGACAAACAAGCGGCCATCTAGCTGAGAAGCAACAAAGCCCACATAGTAGAAGCACACCAACCTGTGTGATCATGAGATGTTGATGGGATCAGGTATCGGGCATCAAAGACCCAATACAAAAAAATCATATTGATGTGAATTGGGGCGGGGGAGTGGTGGAGTGGAGACCCAAAGCTCTTCTGTAGACAATTGGACATCCACTTCCAGAAGGGCCTCAGGGAAGAGATGAGCCAGTCAGGGTGCAGTGTAGCACCAATGAAACACACAACTTTCCTCTATTCTTTAATGCTCCTTCTCCTCCACTATTATGACCCTAATTCTACCTTACAAATCCAGCTAGAACAGGGCATGTACACTGCTACAGATAAGAGCTCACAACAGAGGGAATCCAGGACAGATAAACCCTTCGGGACCAATAATGAGAGTAGCGATATCAGGAGGGGAAGGTGGGGGAGAAAGCCACTGATCACTATGATCTACATATAACACCCTCCCAGGTGGGCAGACAACAGAAAAATGGGTGAAGGGAGACAGTGGTTGGTGTAAGACATGAAAAAAATAACTTATAATTTATCATGGGTCCATGTGGATGGGAGAGAGGGCAGGGGAAAATAAGCTGATACCAAGGGCTCAAGCATAAAGCAAATGTTTTGAGAATGATGATGGCAACATATGTACAAATGTGCTTGACCCAATGGATGGATTGTGGTAAGAGCTGTACGAGGTCCCAATCAAATGATTTTTGGTTTAAAAAGACTTAACTAAATGATACCCTGGCTGTGGGCTTCATAGATTGGGAAGTTTCGTTGGACTCCTAAAGTGTAACTCTCATGTCACATTTACATTTGTTGAACCCCTTGTTGTCCTTGCCTTCCAAAGAGGCAGACAAGCCGGTCCACCGCCTTTCACGTATTACAATCCTTGCTTCGCACTATGAAGAAGAACAACCAAGAAGCAATGCTGGACACTTCGAACTCTTCTACTCCGTCCCGTATTGAAACCCACCCAAATGTAGACATTCACCACTGATGCCAATGGCTTTTAGGGTCTTTCTCACGAAGGGATCTTGCAAACTGGGTTTTGTTTGGCATTTTTCTGTTTTTGCAAGAGACCTCTGCGACTCGACTCAGTTGTCAAAATGCAGAAATCCACTTCACCATCACAGAATCATGCAGCAACTAGCAAATTAATCCTCTGCCCGCTGCTGCTCAAATGCAAACAAAAGCACCCACAGGCCATTAGGGCTTCTTCCAACAACCCTAATTCTTTAATGACTTGGTGGTGTTTTTCCTGTTTGCAGCAGAACTTGCACTTTGCTTTATTATAGGGGAAGGGGCTCGATATTTCTTTCATAAAGATAATTGTTTCTGTGGGATTTGGGGCCCTTCGTCCTCCCCCGTTTTAGAGATGCCTATGTGGCTGAAAGCACATAAAGCGGAGACGTACCTCTTCATTAAAAAACTTTAACCTCTCGCTAATGATGATATTAATACCCAGCGTGCGATACACACCTGAGACGTACTTTGTCCTAAACAACACAGCCTCAGAGAACCTTGTAGTCAATAAAATAAAATACCCCTTTCTCTTTAATTAACATATGAAATAAACACAACCTGTGACACCTAGTGTGCAGTAGCAATTAAGAGGCATTGCTTAGTTAAACCTCCTAATGCCTCATTTAAATATGCAATTAAGGGATAATTGCCTTCAATCAATAAAAAAATTGAAATATTTCGCAGGGGCTTCAATTATTTTTTGCTAGGCTTTCTCCTTTCCACTTGGCCAGCATTACGCCTGTGAGTCTCACGCATCTGGTTAAAGTGACATTACCCGCTTTCTTGGTACTGGCTTTGAAACATGCTATTAGCATCGCAAGAGGCCACTGACAAGGCAAAGCCTCAGAAACCATCTCTTTTGGCCTCGGCTCGAATTTCTATGGCTCTGAAATTGCCTCTTCGTGATTTGCCTTAGGTTCTCTTCTTTGTGAATACTTCGACCTCAGACTTCCATTTCCTCCTGTCACAAAGAAATCTACTGAAAAGGAAGTGGACTGTCCTTCATCTTGCTCACTCAATGCAGCTTGAACCACACTTTGGAAATCAAATTTGTTGATGGATTTGTTTTTGGCAGAGCTGTGTTTTACCTTAATCCACCCACCCCCAAATCATTAGTTATAAATGAAATTAATTACAAAATCGTATGTAAATCAAAGTAAGGTTTGGCCATCTACTTCTATGAATCAGCCAACAATGGACACCCCTCTGGGTCCTTTGTGATTGAGTGGGCTCACCCTGAACTGGGACCCTGACCCAACAGCACTGCACAGAGAAAGAGGTCGTTGAACTTTCACACAAACCCTGGGAAGTCTGTGAAGTGAGTTGAGAGGCAAAGCAACTATCACTAGATAGAATCAAGGAGGAGAGAGATGTAGGGGCACCCAAATAGGCATCCTGGAAAGACAGATTAAATAGTACATTGGAGCAGACAGGGCATAGTCTGAGATGCTGGAGCTGACTGGCAAATGTAAATGGCTAGCAATAATCTTATAAAGTAAATCATAAAATGAGAGTATACAGTCGATCATCAAGGAGCAAGTATCCTTTACACCAGCAGTTCTCAACCTGTGGGTAGCGACTCCTTTGGGGGTCGAACGACCCTTTCACAGGGGTTTCCAGATTCATAACTAAAAAAATTATAGTTATTAAGTAGCAACAAAAATAGTTTTATGGTTGGGGGGTCACCACAAGATGAGAAACTGTACTACAGGGTCGCGGTACTAGGAAGGTTGGGAACCAGTGCCTTAGACAAAGCTACTGACACACACTGCCATGGAGTCAATGCTGACACATAGTTACCTGCTGTGCCCTTGAGAGACTGTACCTGCTTCATGGAATAGAAAGCCCAATCTTTCTCTCGGGGAGATGCTGGTGGTTTTGAACTGCCGGTGATGTGAATCACAGCCTAGCACAAACCACCAGGGCTCCGTAGACAAAACTAGGGAAGGAGATTTGGTGACATCTGATGAATTTAGGACTCTCTCTGCAACTCGGCTACATTGTTCAGATCCTGAAAGCCTTAATTCTCTGAATTCGGGTCCAACACATGGCCAAACTCCTCTCACTTTGATTGAGTCCATTTGACCTTAAAAGATGTTGTTCTGCTGCCAACATGAAAAATAACATAATTATGTCATTACTCTGGAAAGTGAAAAGTGTGTGTCCTGCAATTTGGAATTCTTATTCCTGAGAGCCCAAAGGAAGCCCACCAAGTATACTGATGGGGCCCCCTGAATACCCCAGCCTCTTCAAGACATGAAGCTCCAAAAAAAAACCTCAGGACAAGGTGAAATCTGCACAGATATAAAACTTGGCAAATTGGGCAAAAACTCCATTTTTTCATCTTCTCTCCCTATATGATAATTCTTCCTGGCCTCATCAATTTCATCTGAACAAGACTCAGCTTGTTCTTTGCATAAAACAAAACTGCTTCAATGTGTGAGGCTGAGTTGACCAGAGAAACGAATTCATAGACACTCGTGTGTATAAGAAAGAGCTCTATATCAAAGAGTAATTGTATATTAAGAAAACATCCCAGGCCAGCCCATATCAAGTCCATAAATCCAATATGAAGCCCATATGCCTGATACCAGGATACTAGTCTATAAATTCATCTTCAGACTCACGTAACACATGCAGTGATGCTGAGTGCAGGAAGATCACAGGCAGTGGGTGGAAAGTCATATGGATCTAGTGGTGGTGGAAGCATCTCAGTGCTGGTGTGGGCCTCCATATGGCTCTTCTAGCTCCAGGGCTCTGTCTCCATCAGCATAGCTACATCTGGCTTGTCAACAGGAATGTCTCACAGGGAGAGTGTGTATTCAGCCTGCTGGGAGGAAGACAGGAGTTCCCAGAATCCTCAGGAGCAGACCATGCCCACACAAAGGCATGATTGGCAAGCTAGACTCCATCCCTTTGCTCAAGTTGACAGATTATGTAACTACCACATTCAGTTAGTACACACACACACACACACACACACACACACACACACCCTTAATTCTCATTCCTACATTCACCCTCTCTCAAAATTGTCACTTGGTCTAGGGGCAAAAAGACCCCAACTCAAATATATTTTATTAAAAAAAACCTTTATTAAATCTTCAATAGGACAAAAACCAGGCAAATCTAAATCAGTCAGATATGGTGTCCATCAGCAGGAGGCCATGAGGGTGTCCAAAGGCTGCAAGGCCATGGCCATCTTGCTCATTATAAAACATTGAAAGTCATCACAAAATCAGGCTGGCGGCCACTCAATTCATCATAGTCACAGGTGGGACATGGAAGGACAGAATGGACCACGATTGGGACACATGCTAACATGTTTGATTTTGGAGTTCTCAGGCCAGCTTGGTTGGCATATGACTCTCGGCAATGGGGCCCTAGTAGCCCAATCTCCATTAAGAGTATGTCTAGACAAATCTTTGAGGTCAGTACTGCCCCTCCTTCAGCTGGGCAGGGGAGTCATAGCAACCCACTTTCAAATACAGTCCTCCTACAGGCAAAAGCTGATAAACTTGCCAGTTGATGATCAGAGAGAATTCAAAGGAGATTGAGTTTATGTCAAGAGGCAAAATGGATTTGGGGGTCCTACAGTGAAATACAGGCTCCCTTAAACCAATTGCTCAGCACCTCATTTTTTACGCTTCACTTCAACTGGGTCTTCTGAACAATTTATCTTTATTACCAGTTTCAATCAACCTTCATTGCTAATAACCAAACTCATCACGTTGATTCCAACTCACCATCAAGTTGATTCTGGCTTATAACAACCCTATATAGACGAAAGCACTTTAGAAGATAAAACAAACTCTTTTCACTCTCAAGAAGCAGCTAGGGATTTTGAACTGCTGACTATGTGGTTAGCACTCCAATAGCTAACCCCGGGAGCCACAAGGTCTTTTCCACTGGTAATAATAGTAACATGATAATCTTAAGTAATGTTCTCCCTGCATATTTTATTGCTTTAATCTTCATAACTCCAAGTTGTTGTCTAAAAGAACCTGTGCCCAACAGAAAGTAACACTGCCTAGTCCTGTGCCATCCTCACAATTCTTATGTTTGAGCCCCTTACTGTGGCCACTGTGTCAGTCCCTCTCACCGGAGGGAACTTCCTGTTTGTCCCTGCCCCTCCAATTCACCAAACCTTCTCCAGGGACTGGTTCCTACTGACAGCATATGCAAAGTATGTAAAACAAAATCTCTAAGGAGCATTCTGACTATACTTCTTACAAGACAAATTTCTAGGTTCGTTTGGCAGGCTACAGTATTTTCAATATTACTTGCCAGCACTATTGTTCAAATATGTTGATTCTTCATTGATCTTCTTCACTCAATGTCTAAATTTCACGTGCACATGAGGCCATTGAAAATACCATGGCCTGGGTGTGGAGTACCTTAGTCTTCAAAGGAACCTTGAAAAGCAAGGTTACTCTTTAAAGAGGTCTTTTACAGCAGATTCACCCAATATTGTGTGTCCTTTGATCTCTGGGCTGCTGCTTCCATGAGCGTTGATTGTGGATGCAAGCAAGACAAAATCCTTGATAATGTCAATTTTTTTTTCTCCGTTTATCCTCATGGCCCAGTTAAGAGGCTTTTGGTCTTTTTTATATTGAGCTGTCATCCATACAGAAGGCGATAATGCTTGATCTTCATCAGCAAGGGCTTCAAGTCCTCCTCACTTCCAGCAAGCAAGCTTGTGTCAGCTGCACATGGAAGGTTCTTAATGAATCTTCCTCCAATCCTGATGCTGCATTCTTTTTCATATAATCTAATTTCTGTGGTGATTTATTCAGCATACAGATTGACTAGATATGTATCCAATAAATACAATGCTGTCACACACCTTTCTTGATTTTAAACCGTGCAATATTTCCTTGTTCTGTTCACACAACTGCCTCTCGATTCATTTACAAGTTCCTCCTGAGCAAAATGAAGTGTTCTGTCATTGCTAATATGCTCAAGGTTACCCATAGTGTGTCATGAGCCGCACAGTCAATGAAACATAAGCAAACATCTTTGCAGTGTTCCCTGCTCTCAGCTAACATCCATTTCAATCGACAATTGTATCCCTGGTTCCACATCATCTTTTAAATCTGGCTGAAACCTCTGGCAGCTCCCTGTCAATGCATTGCTGCAGCCACCGTGAGCTGATCTTCAGCAACATTTTACTGGCATGTGATGTCCATGATATTGTTCTATCGTTTCAGCATTCGGTTGGTTCCTTTTCTTTGGAATGTTAGCTATCTTCTAACTTTCCTGGCACAAGGAAGTGCTTCCAGGACTTCATCAGTTGTTGAAACATTTCGATTGGTTTTCCATCAATTCCCAGAGCCTTGTTTTTCTCTGATGCTTTCAGTGCAACGTGAAGTTCTTCCTTCAGTACTATTAGTTCTTGCTCATACACTGTCTCCTAAAATGGTGGGATGTCGACTAGCTCTTTTGGGCACATTGATTCTGTGTATTCTTTCCATGGTCTTTTACTGCTTTCTCCATTATTCAATATTTTGCCCACAGAATCTATCAGTATTGCAACTGGCTTGATTTTTATCTTTAGTTATTTCAATTTAAGGTATACTGAGTGTGTATACTTACCTGGCAGGGGAAATACCATGATCACGAAGGTGGTTTTCCCAGGGCGAGGCTCATTGCCCTCCGGATGTGCTCACCCTGTGAATTCCCCAAATGTGGGAAACTCAACTGCAGAATTTGTGGGAGTGGGGACTTCATTCACAATTTCCCCGTTTTAAGAAGAAGCGGGGGGAGATACACTGAGTGTGTTCTTGATTTTGAGTATTCTAATGCTAGGTGTTTGCACATTTCATTCAAACATGTCACGTTGTCCTCTGCAGCTGCCCTTTGAAATGTTCTGTTCAGCTCTTTGACTCCATCATTTCTTCCGTTTGCCTTAGTGACTGATTCAGAGTCCCGTTTCCATATCCATTTACCCCTCTTCTTCCTCTCTTGTCTTTTAATGACCTTTGACGTCCTTCATGAATGATGCTTTGGTCAGCCCACAGTTGTCAGCTATTCTGTCTTTAGTGTTCAAGGCAGCAAATCTGGTTTTGAGATGTCCTCAAAAATTTGGGGAGGGGGTGTTATGCTCAAGGTCATATTTTGGCTGTCATGAAGTTGTTTTAAATGTCTTCCATTTCAATTTGAACATACATAGAGCAATTGGTGTATCCTGAGGTCTCCGGCTTTGTTTTTATCACCAAGACCCCATTTTCCCACTGTAGTTCCTTCTTCTCTGTTTCCAACTTTTGCATTACAATTGGCAGTGATGTCAGCACATCTTAATAGCATGTTTGATCAATTTCGGACTGAAGAAGTGGATAGAATTCTTCAATTTCGTTTTCTGTAGCTTTCGTGGTTGCTGTATCAATTGAAATAATGGTACTGATTGAATTTCCTTGAATGTGGAAAAATAAAATCCTATTGCAGACAGCATTGTACTTCAAGCAAGATCCTGAAATGTCCTTCTTGAGGCCAAATGCCGCGTCCTTTTCCTTGGTGGTGGCATTCCCGACATCGTCGGGCAGATGACTTTCTGGCTCGCAGCGGCTACTGCCAGTCCATTTCAGCTCACCAACACCTAGGATGTTGATCTTTGTGTGTTCCAAAGAACTCCGAATTTCTGACGAACTCTGAATTTCCTAGATTCATACTTCAAACATCCCAAGAGAAGGGTAAATGATCGTGCTTATTTTGCAAAGAGGAAGCTCTAGCACCACGTGACGGCTAGCTGAGAGCTATGCCACAACAGTTTTGCTCCCGAGTTCACCAGCTCAACCGGTACACGCGCCAAGCCCTCTAGACCCTCACAGTTTAGCACAGTGGCACACACTTCGTGGGGGTGATTGACTGGATTTGAAGTACTATCATCGGAGTACTTCCAGGCTCCATCTTCCTGCCTTCAGTGAGCCACAAGGGGATTGAACTACAGCTATCTCCTTGTGTTTTAGAAAACGATGATCGATTTTTAGAAAACCACCCTCTTGGGCCTTGCACCTTCTATTATGCCTCCTGTATCCATTCGCTGACTCCTTATTTATTCCTCCAGTTACCAAAACTAAGCAACGAAAACAGTCCGCTGCAAGCATTCCTACAGGAAACATGAGGGTGAAAGAGATGAGTCGTGGCCCCTCCCATTCTTTCTGCCATTCATTGTCCGCACTGCGCTACAGAGCTCCATCAGCCTGGCCGATGGGAGACGCCATTGCTCAACTCTTTATGACCTAAAACTTGATGCAGTCCAATCGAATAAAGAAAATTCCTTAAAGGCTTCCCAGCGAGGTTCAGTTCGTGGAAATGTCAGAATTTGGTGCACGTTTACCTACCCAAGCTTAGATCCTGCCATTCCTCCTATTTCCCACTGCTTCTCCTTGAAGCTCGTGGGGCCTGTCTCACATGGCCTGAGTCATGGACAGGTCTTTTTCCTGCCTGCTCTCTGTAGGAAGATACTCCTACAAGATACTCTTGTGGCCCTACACATTTTGCTGAGTATGCCAAAAATGCAGAATAATCTTAACCTGAACTACTTTTCATGGTTACGCTTATGGTGAACAGCTTGAGGGCTAATGTCATAGCTTATCCCAGATGACACGCAGCATTGCTTCCTTGCTTACTGCTGCTATGAAGCAGTGGGATCCCATCACTCCCTGTTTCTCAGCTGCAACAAAATCCCTTTGAGCCCAGGCCACTGCCCCAATGAACCCTGGGGAGAAACTAATACTGGTGCACAAGGTGATGTGCTTCTTCTGCTTCTGCAGAGTCTTGGGCGTCTGCCGGCATCCACAGAAAGTGATTAGCTTAAGGAGCTAGCTGATAAGTCGAGCAAAAGTAAGTCCTAGACCAGAAATGTTTCTCTTAAGATTTAAGCAAGTGATTTTCCTGTGCAATCTTGACTTTCTCACGTGGAGTTCCTCTCCACACTTCATGCCACCGCCGTGTCTGGTGGGCTTCATGACTGCACTTAATAACATGAGTATTGATGGCAGGAACATGCAGCTACTGAGCAGGGAGCTCCATGCCAATGCGACCGTGGCTTATTTTTTTCATGTTTGTTATGAAAAATTCCCAGCATGGTTACTGAGAATTAGTGATAATTAAAAACAAAAAAAGTCAAAGTACACATTATTAAATGGTGAGCTTTTGAGAGAGTACAGTGCAGTGTGTACATAAGCTAGTGACATGTCGTTGGTAGGTGAAATCTAGTCAGTGTCAATTCATACAGCAGAATGAGACACTACCTGGTTCTGTACCATGCTCACAGTCGTTCCCAGGTGAGCTCATTGTTGGAGTCACCAACAATTTATCTGATAACATGGGATCAGTGACATAATGCCTATTGTGACCATCCTTTAAAGACCAGCATTATAGGTCATATATGTGCTGCACCATTTTATCCTCCGAAGCACAACCAGTTTGTAGATAAGAGACATGAGATACAGGTGTTGACACAGGCAGGATGCTGCTGCCTTTGTTACCATGCATTCTCCAATCAAAATTTCTGAACTCTAGGATAACTTTATGGGGACCGCAGATGTGTAGGCCGTCAGACATTGCTGGAACAGACGCTTTATGGCACATGACTGTAGTAGTATTTTTTCACTTAACATATGGTGAACATATTTTCAAGTCATTAATTATCTCATTTTTCATCATGACATGGTACTTGTTTACTTGCTTAAGGCTGCATAATTTATTTAATTCAGCCTCCAAAGATGAATGTTTGAGATAGTTCAACTTTTTTATGATTATAAATGATTCTACAGTGAATGTTTCCATACCCACTGTTGTGCCTGATTGTGACCTTACCAAGAAATTTCTAGAAATAGAATTGCTTGGTAAAAGTACATGTGTATGTGAATGTGGGACCAGGTGAATGTACAGAAGCCCTGGTAGCATAATGTGTTACACGCTGGCCTGCTAACCACCAGGTTAGACATTTGAAGCCATCAGCCACTGTGAGGGAGAAAGATGAGTCTTTCTACTCCCCCAAAGATTTAACGCTTCCCATACCTAGAGTCTCAAAACCCATGTCCTACAGGGTCCATATAGGGTTGCTATGAGTTGGAACTGCCTTGATGGCAGTGAGTTGGGGCATGTGTAGATGTGTGTGAGCATACACATAAATACATGTATACATATGTCAATTGAGAATTGTTTTCAAGAAAATTAACCAATATTTTTGTTTTCCAGAAGAATGCCTTAATCTCTCAGATCTATTTAATTGACTTCTCTTTATTTGAATATATATTTAATTTATCATTGATTGGTATTTAATACATAAATCATGTATGTATTAAATGCCATTCCATAATCCGATCGTGTGCAGCAGAACTGTGCAATTCTGTATGATCAGTTATCAAATATTTTTTTCTACATGAACACCTTGATATCATCTCCCCTTCACCCCACCACCACTGCTGTACCCTCTCTCCCCCCAAACTCTTATTCTACTTGCTGTTTCTCTAGGTTCATCAATCCTGGGTTTCATACACCAAAAAATGGAACAACATATAATATAACTTCAAGAGGGTGACCCCCCAATGGCATAACACCTCTGAGGTATGCCCTAATATGAACAAACAAAAACCAAACACAGCAATACAAATTAAAAATACAGAAAATGTTGGAACCCAGATCAGTTCCAGCTTGCATGACGGGGGAGAGTGGTGGTGGTGGCGGGGGCGTGGGGGCTCTGCTGACAAGGTTTTAACTGTTCAAGTCAGATTTATGCCTTTGATCTTCTATACTCATCTCTCTAATGTACTCTGTTCAGTAACCTCCTTCCTCTTATCCCTAAATTGTGGATAGAGAGCTCCAACTTTAAGAATAGCTAGTTCTTGCATCCTGGCCCTGCTCAAGACTTGCCCTCAGGAAGGGAACACAGAGGGGACAGGTGCTACAGCACAATGTGGTGAAGAAATTAGATGGTTCCTGGTTATCAGATAAAATAGTATCTTGGGTCTTAAAGGCTTGTCTCCAAATAAGCTTTCATCTAAGTCAACTAGGTCCACATGGAAGAAGCCCACCATCATCAGTCACTGAAGGGTTGTGAGTCATATAATCCAAAGTCAAAGGAAGGAGTAGCATCCAAGCCTAAAGTGTGAGAATCTAGTCCACAGAAGCCTCTGAATGACACCTGTGGAACTACATAGGAAAAACGCCTCCGGTGAACTCCCTCGATCCATAATTAAAGGAGGCAAGAAAAGTGGTTACTAAACAGAGAGCATTGAATATATTTTTATATATTTGTTTTTGTTTACTTTTTCTTCTCTGAAAACTCTCTGTTACTTTCCTTTCTTCCATATTAATTTATAATAATGCTTTATGAATTAGGAAAATGACTTCTAGGTTTATATGGCTGATTGTTTTAGGTATATTTTTGTTTCATCTTGGATTTGTTTTTGAACTATGAGTTAGAAAACAAACTTGTCTTATTTTTCCATAATTGTATGCTAGATATTATTTACAAATCAATATATTTTTCCCCAACATAGACACTCAGGATTTTTCTGGGGTTTTTTTTCCTTCCCATCATTATAAAAATAAAGTTCAAATGACTTTTCATAAATAATACTTGTGCAATCAAAGAAGCGCATTAATATTTTACTAGAGAAATGGATACAAATCGTTACTCTGCTCTGCAAGACATTTGCAGATATTCTGAGTTCTCTTACATAAAATATTACTTGAAAGATTTAGAGTTTGGTGCTGCCTTTGTTGTGTAGAGAATTTCTTGGTGTGTTATTTGATCTTTTTAACATTACAAAAGTAGAAGCAAGGTTCAACCCCCACCAAAAAAAAAGGGTAAAATTCTGAGAGCCGACGTTCCGATTGTCTCAGGGCCTAGAACTTGAGGAGAGATGCTACAAATGAAGCCCAAAGATAGAAGGCTAGATGTCTGCGAGCTTCTCAAGCAGCTGGGGTAGAATTATATGTCGTTGCTCATTGCTCTGTGCTCAATTCTGACTCCAGGGGACCTCATGCGTGCTGAACAAAATTCAGCTCTGGGGGTTCAAGACTGTGACCTCTCGGAAATAAACCACCCATTGAACTTCCCCATGGGCTTCTGGGTGGATTCAAATCCCTGCCCTTCTCCCGCGAGTAGTCAAAGGCTTAAGCATTTGTCTCTGTCCAGAGACTTTATAAAAAGCGAGGTCGCATCCAGACAGCAGAGGACACGAGGAACAGCACCTGAATTGCAAAGAGCAGTGGTCTCTCAGGTAGGCACTCCATGTGGATCAACCCCCTCTCCTCCTGGCCCTACTCTCAAGAGTATCCACAATTCCTTCCCTCTCATTGGCCAGAGAGTTTACTCTGCAATCAGTCGTGGGTGCTCTGTCCCACGAGGACAGGGGTGGTGACAAGTTACCATCCTGAGTGACAGGTGACACCAACCCTAATGATGCCATTGCCTTAACGACTGCTACCTCCGAAGATCTTGGGATCATTTTGATATCACCCCCTCTGGTCAGGGGCTGCAGTCCACAGCCCACAGCACTCCCTCTAGTGACGCCATCATTGGCAAAGCGTCCTGAAGAGCTGTGGACTCTACAGAACAAAGAAGTTTTCCATGCCCCGCCTCGAGTCTACCTGTGTAGTTTCCATCTTAGGCTCCAAATACCAACCTGACTCCTTTAACCCTCAGATCTAGGTTTCTCATCAGTTCATTACATAAGTACTGTAGTTGCTGAATAAGCATTGGATGACTAACCAATCGAGGGTTCAAATCCAGCAGCTGTTCTGTGGGAGAAAGATGAGGCTGTGTGCACCTGTAACTCTTGGAGCCACTGAAGCCAAAGCTAAGGGCATTCTGAGTGGAATTTGACTAGATGGCACTGGGTTTGGTTTCTTTTTCTTAAAATTTTATTTAATATCACAAAGGACCCAGCTGCTAAACAAGAGGCTCAGGGTTCAAACCCACCAACTGCTCCACAGAGGACAGGTGTGAAACACTTTTGTGAAGCCTCCCCGAACCCCATACTCTGTCCTCTAGGGTCCCTATGAGTCGGAATTAACAAAACAACCGTGGGTTTGCTTGAGTTTGGTCCATGGGATATGATCTCTTACTCTCTGAGTTAGTGTACCGTGCCAACCTGGCCGACAAACACATGTGGGGTTAATTTAAGGGCAGAGAGAGAAATGGCTCGGTGAGCCTCACCTTTCTAGTTCTCAGGTCTCTTGCTTTCTGATGGTCGGACTAGGGTGCAGCTGCCTTAGCCAGTTCCTGTTTCACCTGGCAAGGCTGACATCCTATAAGACATCCCTAAGGAGAAGCCATATGGACCTACCCCGATACAGCATGGGTGCTGGAGCAGCCGTTTGGAGACCCCTGCCAGTGCTGAGATATTTACACATTCACTGATTCAGCTTTCCTCCTACAGTCAGCATCATAGAGTGTGTTTTGTGAGATGGAGGAGGACTTTGTGGATTGGTGTCAGACATATGGGTTAATGTTGGACTAGTGGGCTTGGGCAGCACTGGGTCAGGATATTTTCTTGATATGCACTTACCCTTTATATAAAGCTCTCTCTTATACATGTGAGTTTCTGTGAATTCATTTCTTTAAAGTACCCAGACTAACACTCTCTCTCAGAGCTTACATTTCACAAGACAGAGATATTAGACAATTAATTTTTATTATAATGAAAAAGGAACCAGAGTGCTATGAGAGTAACCAGGTTATTAGACCAGATCTAAGGCTCCAGGACCATTTCTTTGATCAGTTGAATGTACAAGAATGAAGAGGAATCAACCCATTGGGCAGGAAGGAGTGTGTGCAGCTGACAGGGAGATTGCTACCCAGAGGCCCAGAGGCAGGAGGGAGCACAGTGATCAGACTCCTAAGCACTCAGCGTGAGAAGGGCCGGAGTTGAGCACATGCTCAGTCAGGGCATATGTGTTAGAGGGTGGGAAAACAGAGCCAAAGAAGGCTGCCAGGTTTGGAGGACCAAGGAAGGTCTGGCATTTAAATGTTGCCATAATTGGGGAAACAAAAGCAACCTTAAAAAGCTCTGCTGAAGCAATGGTGCTCTGTTCTCCACTCTGTAGGCATCCGGTCTGCAACTACATGATTGTGTTGGCTGCCTTGCGTCAGCCCCCATCTATGGCAATCCTGGCAAGCTCCCCATCAATGGCATCTAAGGAAATGCTGCCTGGCCCTGTGCCGTCTCCGCCATTGGCTGCAGGCTGAACCACTGTGAGCCACAGGTTTTCACAGGCTGATCTTCAGAAGTATTCTTCCTAGTTGACTCCTTGATGGTTCGTTGAGAAAACTCTCACCTGCCACGCAAGAGAGCTGAGCTCAAATCCCAACCAAATGCATCTCATGTGAAGCTACCACCCACGTCTCTGCCTTTGGAGGCTCGCATGCTGCTGGGCCTCTCAACAGTTCTCTGCAGAGGAGCTTCCAAACAAGAAGATCTAGAATAGCGGTTCTCAACCCGTGGGTCGCAACCCCTTTTGGGAGTCAAATGACCCTCTCACAGGGGTCCCCCGATTCATAACAGTAGCAAAATTATAATTATGCAGTAGCAACAAAATAATTTTATGGTTGGAGGTCTCTACAACACGAGGAACTGTATTAAAAGGTCACAGCATTAGGAAGGTTGAGAAGCATTGGTCTAGGAAGACGTCAGGATTGGAAGGTCTGTATGGTGTTTTCTAACTTCAACATTTTGGAACCTGTGACTTAACCATTTGAAAACATGTTGTTTCTTTTAATAGCCCAGCACCATCCACTGTCTTCACCACATTTGCTTATGCACCCAGAAATCATGGAGGGAGGTGGGGGTCATCACAAAATGCCATTTTGTTAGAACAAAGGCCCACGATCCGTCCGCAGCCTCATAAATATATGTACATAGGCCAATACCTCTATTTTTATTGATTATTGTATTTACATAAGTACACACCTCTGTTAATACCTCAATCTATAGCTTTGCTTCCTAGAGTCTTCCTCTGTTTCCTTTTGCCTCCTCCTGCCCCACCATCATGTTCCCCCTTCTCCCACCTCTTAGTACTTCCTCTCAGCTAGATTGGTGTTGCTCTAATATGCACAGGATCTCTTCAACCTCCTACTTGTTGGTTTTAATTTCCTAGTTGTTCCCTGTCCATGGCATTGTTTTCTCACCACACCTTTCTCCCCCACACATACCTTCTCCCCCCAAGACCCTCCAGGGCCATTAGCCCAGTTGCTTTCTCCCCGAGCTTGCTTCCCATGTCTGTCTTATCTAAGCAGGCAAACCAGCAATGTCCTAGGCCAAACAATAAGAAAACGAAAGATTGAAAAAAGAGAAGGAAAAGAGAAAAATATATAGTTTCAGGTCTGTCCGGTGGCCTTTATGAATCTCTACCCCCGATCCTTGGGGAGGCCCAGGGCCTGCCCCTCCTAGCCTGAAGTTTGTCTTGGGGGCTTTTTAGGGGCTTTGTGGATTGGCTTTGCTCCAATTGCTGATCTGTTATGCTCCCTTCTTGGTTTGTCCCGCTGCGGTGGATTCAGGTCATATCATCTCTCCGCTGTGCCTCCTCGTTATTTTCCTCTGTCGCAGTACGCTCCAGTTAGAGGACAACATGTCTTGAGTTCTTGGCGGTCCTACAGTCTTCTCTGTGCCTTAGCAGCTCTGTGGAGGGCCATCATCTAAAGGCTTGAAGTTAAAAAAGCGGCTATCCAACGGTGAAGCAACAAGCCCACATGGAAGAAGCACACCATCCGGTATGATCATGGGGTGTCATCGGGACGAATAGCAGGTATCAGAAGATTCATCACAAACAACAAACAAACAAAAATGCATAGGTGAGAACGAGGGGGGTCGGAGCAGAGACCCAAAGCCCATATGTAGACAATGTAACATTCCCCCACAGATGGGTCGCAGGGAAGGGATGTGTCAATCAGGGTGCAGCAGAACACTGATGGATTACACAATATTCCTCTGGTTTCTTGAGGCCTCCTCACCCAGCACTATCATGACCCCAATGCTGCTTCCCACTCTGGACTGGCAAGAGATAAAGCTCACGCCACATGGAACCCAGGAACAGGAATGGGAATAGCGATACCAAATGGGTATGGGGAAGGAGAAGAGGTGGGGAGGAAGGGGGTACCTATCACAATGAATGGCACATAACCACCCACCCCCAACAACAGAAACCAGAGGCAAACAACAACAACAGAAACCAGAGGCAAACAACAACAGAAACCAGAGGGAAAAGGAGACAGCAGTTGGTGTGAGATGTGAAAATAATAACAATCTATAATTTATCAAGGGGTCATTGGGGGGGTGGGAAGAGGAGCTGATCCCAAGGGATCAATAGAAAGTAAATGTCTATAAAAGAACGATTGCAATATATGTACTAATATGTCTGATACAATTGATGTATATGGATCGTAACAAGAGTTGTAAGAGCTCCAAATAAAATGATCTTTAAAAAAAGAATTAAATATTCATTAAAAGAAAGAACAAAGAAGAAGATGAAGAAAACATGTTGCTTCTTCCTCCACGGAATTTCTTTCTTTATGTGCCATTTCTGAGGCCATATCTCAGCTCAGTTCTGATGGTTGAGATTTTATTTTTCAAACCAGGCCTCTTTATTTTTTTCATAAATTTCTTTTAAAGTCAATTATGCATACTAGACTATATGAAATTAAAATTTCTAATAGCTGGGAGCAAGATAAGGATACATTTTCAATGACTGGCTAAGTTATTGAAAAATAAAAATATCAAACTCATGGCTATTGGTTACATTCCAACTTACAGCTACCCTATGAGACAGAGTAAAATTGTCCCACGGGTGCACTGACCACTGCATCACTAGGGCCAACTTATTGAACTGTGAAATACAATCACACTGTTGTCAAGTAGTTGCCAATTCATAGTGACCTTATAGGACAGATTAGAACTTTTCCTAAGGGTTCTGTGACTATAAATCTTTATAGGAACAGAAAGCCTCTTATTTCTCCTTTGGAGCACCTTATGAGTAAGAACTCCTGACCTTGTGGTTAGCAGCCCAATTCATAATCCACTATGCCACCATCGCTCTTGATTGAACTGTAAGCCCTACAATGTTAGGAACCCTAAAGCCTTCACTATCTCAACTGTCTCACTTCAGGACTACTTCATAAAGATTCACATATGTGTTCTTCCATCATAGCCAGATAGCCAAAACTACTGATCCATTTCTGGAAAAAAAAATTGAGTCCGTGGTTTTCATTTCTACGGTACATGTAATGGTACCATTGGCAATGGTGCAGCTCAATATGGTCTCGCTCGAACCATGGACAAGTTGGATTGTGTATGGTGGAGAAGTGCAGGTGTCATGTCAAAATGTCAAAAGCACTACATTGCTTTGTACTCTGGAAAAGTTATCTCTGGAAGTTATCAGCCATCCAGAGCAAGTAGACCCTATTGTCTGTCTCCCCGAAGGTGGGGCTCACTCCCTGTGGATAGGACAGTGGATCGCTTTCCCTGAAGGGCTAAGAATAAATCAAGTCTCCAACTCAAAGACAATCCAGGTTAGGCTGCCATCATGAATCTAGGATCCACCCATCTTGCCACATGTATACCCTTAATCCCTCCTCTTCCTTTATTGTGTACACCCCTAGATCTTCCAGCTCCAATTATTGTATTACCTATAGTACAACCCCTCCCTGTGACGTATGTCATTACCTATAATCAGGGGGCTTGCATGCTCCCAAAAGATATATAAGCCATGGTTAGAAATAAATCACTCTTCTCCTGCCCACTCCACATTCTACATCCCCACCTGGACCACCAAGCAGGGCTGAGGTGAGCATGCTATCATGAAATGTGTTTGACTCCTTTATTTTACTCTCTCCTATCTCCCTTATTCTCTATGACTTTACTATAATCTTCATATATTATAGCTATATAATTGTGCCTACCGGACCCATGATTATTTGTTAGGGGCTGGTTCCCTGCACATTTGTAGCCATTCCAAAGAAAGATGAGCCAACAATACTCAAATTATAGAACATTATCATTGATCTCACAGACATGTAAAATTTTGCTGAGGATAATCCAATAATGGTTGTAGCAGTTCATCTACAGGGAGCTGCCAGCGGTTGAGGCTGGATTCAGAAGAGGAGGTGGAACAAGGGATATCACTACTGATGTCAGATAGACGCTGGCTGAAAGCAGGGGACACTAGGAAGGTGTTTGCTTGTGTGTTATTGACTGTGCAAAGGTGTTCGACTGTGTGGATCACAACACACTATGGGTAACTTTGAGAGGAATGGGAACTCCAGGCCACTACATTGTGCTCCTGGGGAGCCTAGACATGAATTAAGAGGCAGTTTTGTGAACAAAACTAGGGAATCCTGGACGTTTAAAATCAGGAAAGGTGTAGGTCAGGGTTGAATCTTCTCATCATGCTTATGCACTCTGTACGCTGAGCAAATAATCTGAGAAGTTGGACAATTTGAAGAACAATTTGGCATCCGAATTGAAAGAAGGCTTATTAACAACCTGCCATAAGCAGATGACACAACCTTGCTTGTTGAAAGTGAGGAGGACTTGAAGCCCTTGCTGATGAAGAGCCAAGATTACAGCCTTCAGTATGGATTATGACTCAATGCAAAGAAGAGCGAAATCCTCACCATTGGGCCAATAGGTAACATCCTGAGCAGACTGTATCTTCAGTGCTGTCCTCCGTAGCGAATTCTTCTGGGGAGGGTTTCCACAAAGCTGGGATTGGGGCATGCCCTGCAGGTCTCTCTGTTAATTCACTGCTTCATGCTGGTATGTTTCCTTTGAGGCTTGGCCCACCAGAGAGGCCGGGTCCCTCTCTCCCTTTCCTGTAGAGACATAAACAATATCCTTCCCATGGGTGGGTTGGTGCCCTGTTCCCCCACAACCCATGTCTTCTCTCTCTCTCTCTCTCTCTCTCTCTCTTTCTTCTTTTCCCCTTCTTTCTAGTAGGCTGCCCTATGTGCCCCTGGACCTCGCCCAGGCAATTTATGCATTTAGTAGATTCTCCCCTCTGCCCCTTGTGCTTTTTAAGCTTACTTCAATGGATTTACATTGTACTTGTTCTTTTGTGCTTGGCTTACTTTGCTTAGCATAATTTCCTCCAACTCTTCCCATGAGACCATATGCTTCATGCATTCATCACTGCTTTGTAGAAATGAGTAGTACTCCATTGCAGATAAGTACTAGAGTTTTTTAATCCATTCGTCCATTGACAGAAATGTAAGTTGCTTCCAACTCATTGAGATTGTGAACTGTGCTGTGATGAACGTTGGAGCACAGATGTCTGGCCGTGGTCTGTCTCTTACCTCTTCTGGGCACATACCCAGTAGGGGGTTTCAGCAAGCACTTTTCATATCACAACTGTTCATGAGTCTACTTTCAATCCTGTTGCCAAAACTTCATCATGTATTCCTGCATTTCTGATTATGTGCTTAGCAGGCAGATTGAATAAGTATGGTGAAAGGACACAACCCCGACACAAACTTTTCTTAATTTTTAAACCACTACTCATAGGTTCCTGATGAGCACAATAAAATGTTCTGGAATTACCATTCTTCTCGATGCTAGCCACTGTTTGTTATGATCCACACAGTCAAATGCCTTTTCATAGTCAACAACACACACGTAAACATCTTTCTGGTGTTCCCTGCTACCAACAACCATCCACCTGCCATGAAAAATGATACCCCATTTTCCACATCCTCTGCAGAGTCCAGCTTCAGGTCCTGCCCCCCCCCCCCGCCCCATCAGTTTATCACAGCAGCTACTGCATGAAATGTTCTCCAGCAACATTTGACTGGCACGTGATATCAGTGATACTGTTTGATAACTTCAACATTCCGTAGGGTCATCTTTCTTTAAAATGGACACAAATATGGATCTCCTTCGGTCAGTTCTCATAATTTTTTGGCCTAGATCAACACTGCATCGGATGTTCAAGCATGTCAGTTAGTGCTGCGCTAATTCACGGAGCATTATTTATCACCAATGACTGCAGTGCTGCTTGGATTTTTTTCACCAGCACCATCAGTTCTTGAATGGTTGAGTGACTACCAGTTCTTTTTGGTACCGTGACTTTATGTATTCCTTCCAGCTTCTTTCGATGCATCCTGCATAGTTCAATAGTGTGTCCATGGAATTCTTCAACGTTTCAAATCAAGGCTTGAGTTTTTCTTTAGTTCTTCCAGCTGGAGAAATGCTGAGTGCGCTTTCCCCTTTGGGTTTCCTGATTCCAGGTTTCTCCACATTTTATTACATTACTGTGTTTTCTTAAGAGGCCTTTTTAAATTTTCTGCTCAGCTCTCCTCCGTTGGCTTTAGCTGCTCTGCTGAAAGTCTTTCATAACATTCATGTTCTTCTTTCATTTCGGTTTTTTAGTGGCCTTCTTTTGTGATGTTCTTGATCTGGTCTTCAGTCATTAACGTTGAATGTGTCAAATCTCTTCTTGAGATGATCTCCAGATGTGAGATATGCGCCAGTTCATATTGTAGATCTCATGCTTTCTTCAGATTCACCCTGAGCCTGTGTATAAACAATTCGTGATCTGCTCCACTATCCGTCCTTGGCTTTATTTTGGCTGATTATATTGTCTGCATTGTGTACTCCCACCGCTGTAGCAAAGTTTATTCATCTGTATATTTCATCTGGGGAAGTCCATACGTATTTGTGGCTTTGGGAAGTGGTATTTGTAAAGAAGCCATTAATTTCTCAATTACTATCATGAAGTCTCAAATTTCATATCTATCACCAAAGCCATCTTTTCCGAGTACTAATCTTTCCTGTTTCCATTTTTTAAAATTCAATCACCAGGAAATACATGTTGATCAATGCATATTGATTGTATGTTTGATCAATTTCTGACAGAAGAAGTCGTAGAATCCTTCAACTGCTTCATCACTGACTTTTATCGCTGGTGTGTGAATTTGAATAATAGTTGTATTAATTGGGCTTCCTGGTAGGTATTCACATGTTTTCCTATCACCCAGCATCGTTTTTCAAGACACAGCCTTAGATGTTCCTTTTGACAGTGAATCGAACCCCATTCTTCTTGATTTTGTCATTCTTGGAATAGTAAACCACATGATTGTCTGATACAGCATGGCTAAGACCAGTCCATTCCAGTTCATCCATGCCTAGGATATCTTGATGCATACTATTTTTTTTATTTATGCAGTTGTTTCTTTTTATTTTGATTCTTGCTCCATCGGCAATGATGGTCTCGACCACTTGGTCCCCACCCTGTCGTTGAGGTGACCCCAGGGAGCAGAGGAAGGGCTTTCTCCCAAGATCACGGGAGTGCCTTTCAACCCCAGGAGCCATATTCCAGGTTATTGCAAACAAGGTTCTGCTGCTGTTTCGAAGATGTTGGCGGGGCGGGGGGGGGGGGGATGTTAAAAGACAAATGTTCAGCCCCGCCCCCCCCCTTCCCAGAGATTCAATTCAGTATGAAGTCTGGGGTCTTCAGGACCCATTGTTTCACTGCTGTAACTATTGTTAATGTTGTTGTTTTCAGTGGTGATGGTGGTGTGATCTATGATCAATATACCAGGTGATTCCGACACACGGCCAGGGCAGAGGAACTTGGAGTTTGGCTTTTTTTTTTTTGCTTTTGTTTTTGTTTATACGATGTGCGTATGTCTCTTTTCCTAGGAAGCTATTACGCCACTTCAGGGCAGAAGTTGTGCTTCAACTTCTCTGAACCCCAGTTTAGCCCCTGACAGCATACACTGTAGCTAGTCAGTCCTTGTAGAAGTACACGGCTGTCAAAAGGAGCCCCCAGTCTTCCAAGACAGGAGCATCAACCCCCCCCCCACACACACACACACTAGTCACAGTCACAGTGTCACCTGTGGTCATTGTCATCTCATTAGTTCTGTATGCCCCCGTGCCACGGAGCTGAAAACCTTGGAACATTGTGGATGCCGGAGCCTTCCAGAACTCGCAGCAAGTTGGCAGCTCCATCCCCAGCCTCTCCAACAGCTCTTTGTTTTGTTTGCTTGTTGAGCTGAGTTTAAATCCAAATTCAGCTGTGAATCATTAAAAGGGGGATTTTTCTTAAAACCAATGATTTGTCTTTGAACAACTGGCAACCCTGGCCCCTGCTTGAGCCACATTAATTTCAGGGAGCATTGAGGGACAGAGGAAATGCAGCTGGGCTGCCAACTTCTAACCTGTTCTGTGGGGCTGGGGGGGGGCATAAAGAGGCAGCCTTGAACTTCCTGCAGCCAGCTCCTTCTTTAAAATCAATTAAAAAGAGCAGAAGCAGAAAGCCACGGTGTAGGAAAAAGTACCATCTAGGGTAGCCGGCTCACTTTTTCCATGGGTAGCTTGCCTTGCCCCTGGGTGTGTGAGACACAATGGCCCCACCTGAATCTGATCTGGGGGAATGCTTTGAGACTTTCACGTAGGTGCGAACCTATTGTTAACCAGAAAATTGGTCCCTTTGCCCCTCTGTTTTGTTGTGTGTGTGTGTGATTTTTAAAATAAACATGCGCTGCTTTCTCTATTTTTTTCTTAAATGGCACTTATACGTACAGCTTATTGATGTTTCCTTCATATGGACAAACTGCTTCCATTATGTGAATATACAATAGCTGGAAGTCAATGGGAATCAAATAGCTAAATGCTTTCAAAATTGCAGGATGGATAATAACAACTTATAAAACCTCCAGTGTTAAGAGGGAGTCAGTAAAACGTGCATACTTCAATGTACAATACAAGTATTCATCTTGGAAAATCTCACAGAGCACCTCTCTCTCTCTCCTCCATAACTCAAAGTAACCTGTGATCTGCTCCCACCACCCATCTGTCACTTTGTCACACTGTGGTGGCTTGAGTATTGCTATGACACAGGAAGCTTTGCCGTATCGATTTCAAAGCCCGAGGATGGACGGATTTCAGCAGAGCTTCCCGACCAATACAGACTAGAAGGGAAAGCCTGCCAATCTATTTCCCCAAAGGAGCCAAAGCAACTTCTACAACTCACAGCAAACGATTGTCCAATAAGTGGCTACGAGATGAAGCCCCACGAATGGAAAGTCTTTAAAATGCAGGAGAACATCCCAATGGCCTCCAGCAGACTGACAGTCCAGAAGGTGGGGTCGGACCCAGCAGAGCTGGTTCTCTTGCCAGCACTAGGGCAAGAGGCACTAGCAGCGATGGTTGCTTAATGCTCTTCTTATGATGGCTAGGTGCGTTCCAGGTCCCTCCTAATGACAACAGAGGGAAATACTGCCAAGTCCCGAGCCATCTGACGATTGTTAGGTTTGAGCCTGTTTTTGCGGCCACTGTGCCCATCCAGTTCTTTGACTTTCCTGGCATGATGTCCTTTTCCAGGGACTGGTGTCTACTGATAGCGTGTCCCGCGCACATGGGACGAAGACTCGCCATCTTTGCATCTGAGGAAGGTTTGGGTTGTACTTCTGTCCAGGCAGATTTGTCTGTTCTTTTGACACTCCACAGTTCTGTCGAGAGTCTTCACCCCCACCATCCACCGAAGTCATCCATTCTTCGGTGTTCTTCTTTATTCCTCAGCCAATGTTCTCAGGCATTTGAGGTGGTGTGAGTCCTCAGAGGACCATCCTTGTCCTTCATCATTTCCAAGAGGTCAGGTGTAGCTGATCTGCCCGATGCAATATGTCATGGGATACCTTGACCGCTGCTCACATGAGAACTGAATATAGATCCAAGCAGAATAAAATCTTTGAAAACTTAAATCTTTTCTCCACTTATCATGATGTTGCCTACTGTTCTACTTGTGACAATTAGTTTTCTTTACCTGAATTGGACTCCGTACCGCAGACTGCAAGCCTTGGCCATCGCAAGTGCTTCTTGTCCTCCTGGCTGTCAGCAAGCAAGGCGGTGGCAGCTGCATGTTGCAGGTTGTTAACACCCCTGCCTCCCATCTTGACACCTGACTCTTCACCAGACAGTTCAAACTCCTGGAATGAGTTGCTCAGCATACAAATCAAATAAGTATGGTGAGAGGATAGGACCCTGACATACACCTTTCCTGATTTCAACCCACACAGTATTTGCTTTTTCTGTTCCAACAACTGTGTCTCGGTCTTCATCGAAGAGCATAGCATTCTTGTTGCTCCTGCCCTGAAACATCAGCAAAGGCAAATTGCCTTGGCATTTATGCATCCAGGAGCAGGTGCAATGTGCAAGGCCCTGTGCTGGCAGCAGTGGGGAACACGGAGCGGACAAGACCAGGCTGGCCAGGCTCAAAGCACCCTCTGCAGTGGAGATGTCCACACCGTTGCCATGAGCTAGTCTCCGGAGGAAGAAATGGACATGGGTCACAGCAGTAGCAATCCCTTAACTGCAATCCAGCCACTGCATCATAACTTCCAAAACGTCTTCCTGGCTGTTTGGGAAAGAGAAGACGCACAGAACACTCATATGCAAAGCCAGGATACTTTCTTGTTGTTAGTTCCTGTTGAATTGCTTCTGAATCTTAGCAACCCGATTCATGTATAACAGAACAAAGCACTGCCCAGTCCTCTGCCATCCTCATAATTGTTCTTATGGTCATGCCCATTGCTGCAGCCACCTTGCTGCCAACCCATCCTGTACAGTGTCTTCCTCTTTTTCACTGACTTTCTGCAGTCAAAACGGCTCCTGACTTGTCACAATTTCATGCCCAAGAGAACTAAATGCCAACTCATGTGGTCCATAAGGTTCTCATTGGTTGGTTTGGGGGAGTAGACCTCCAGACCCTTCTTCCTAGTCTGTCTTCGTAGGGAAGCTCTCCCTGAATCCTGCACAGCACAAGAGGGCGAAGAAACCCAAAGGCCAATTACAAGGAATAAATCGACTCATTCAGTGCTTCTCAACCTTCCTTATGCTGCGACCCTTTAATACAGTTCCTCATGTTGTGGTGACTCCCCCCAACCATAAAATTATTTTCATTGCTACTTCATCACTGTCATTTTGCTACTGTTATGAATTGGCCAATCCCTGTGAAAGGGTTGTTTGACCCCCAAAGGAGTTTTGACCCACAGGCTGAAAGAACTTCTGGACTAAGTGTTATAAAGATCAAGAAAATAAACTAGGCATGTTTAAGCAAAGCCATTCTGTCCATATTTAATTGTTTTCTCCAATAAATGAGCTCAAAAATATTACAACCCCCTGTCCAAAAGCTTATAGATGTAATCAGTTCCAAAATTCCTGCTATGCAGGCCAAAGCCCACCCTGGCCAGAGACTGTCACCACTGCCAGGTCAGAACGTGCTCTCAGGGTCCTCCCTGTCCTTGCTAGCTTGAGAACCCCCGAGCTTCGTCTCTACAGTGGTTTCCCACCTATAAGCCTGTGGACAACTCCATGCCCTCTGAAGACAAGAAAAAAAATATATAGGTTTTGTTAGTTATTTTCATACAGTTTCTTTGATTTCTCATTTTACAAATTTTATTTTTGTATGCTTACATCTTTCCTATGTGCATCAAATATGTGTATGTTAAGCATTAGGTTATTAGATATGTTCAAGAGTGGGGGGAAGATGTTCTGTTACAAATGTTTAGAACCGATTAGTAAGTAAGCTCCTGCCTACCTTGCTCACTAAGTAGTCCCCTCCTACTGGGGGATGTAAGTTTGGAAGAGTTTGATTGGATAGGATGGTGCTGTGGGGCTGGGTGAGAGAACGATGCCAGGCATAACTAGAAGTAAGATATTTCTTGGATGTGGTGAAATTGTTCACTAGATTAGTAAACAGAAGGGAATCCATGCTTCCCTTGATTGCTGGGTAATCTCACACTGACCTCCCCCACAGGACTAAATGTTGTCAATTGACTGAAAACCAAACCTACAGCCATTGAATCGATGGTGACTCCTGGCCACCCTATAGGACAGGATAGTGGAACTGCTCCTGTGAGTTTTGGAGATGTAACTCTTTATGGGAGTAGAAAACCCTGTCTTTCACCCACCAACAAGCTGGTGGTTTTGACCTTCTGTTCTTGCAGTTAACAGCCCAATGTGTAACCACTACACCAGCAGGGCTCCGTTAGCTGACTAAAGTAGAGGTTCATTTTCAGGTTAGAGAATAAGCCTAGTGAAGGATTGGCTACAGAGGTGAGGAAGATTGGTCAGGTAGTAACTGCTCTCAGCACACTGGGTTAGGTGGGAAAATGTGACAAAAATCTGTTTATTAAGCTGTTCATGGAGTGAAAGAAGAGAAACAAGAATTCCAGATCCCAAACAAAACAAAACCCTTGGAATCAATTTTCTATAATTCTTATTTTAGAAAAATTTATGGAATCCCATGTTTATTGGAGGAACAATAAGCTTCTTCCATAGAGATGGGAAGAAACGGAGTGCTGGGGCTGGTCAGGTGTCCGTTGCTGGCGTGGTTGCTGAGTTTCAGTACTTAACAACCTCTAGCAAGATGCTAATGTCTGCCTACCATGGTGGCCCCTACCATGGGGATGGCTGAGAACTTGTGTAGCATGCCACAACTCTCTATAAACCAATCCCTCTATCACGGATGGAAAGACCTAAGAGCTGTATGGCCACTCCCATCGATCTCCAAGGCCTCCTCTTTGAATTCCATTCCCTCTATCTCATTTTTTATTCTTAGTTCATCTATCAATCCTTAGCTACCATTCTAGCTGCCTTCTCAGGCTGATTGATGGACCCACTCCTCTCTGCACACATAACTGGTGGGTAGACTGATAGATGATAGATGGATAGATTGATAATATCTAGCAGATAGCTGATAGGTAAATGATTAATAGATAGGTAAATAGACACATATACATAGATGATCGGTGACAGAAATAGATGTTATACAGATAATGAATATACTACATCTGGCTGAGTTCTCATCAATATGAAGTTTATCTAAAGACCCATCTTTAGCAGATCTTATAACTTGGTATTTTTCATTCCCTCGGATTCTTATAAACCTTCTTAGTCTCACAGATGACTCCAGTCACTGACCTTTTACTGAGCACGGTATGTGACCTGTTACTCAAGAATACAAAGTTGCTTATGTTGACATCTTTCCAATTGCTCAGGCTCCCCTTTAAATGGCCAAATTCTTACTGTGAGAAAAAAAATAATACCTCCCTGAGATAATAGGTCCTTAGAGAAAACAACATTCTGATATGTAACTGTAGTTTTCCAGAAGTGGAAGTTATTTTGTCATTATTGTTGATGATAATGACAAAGTTATTTTGTTTTCTTTTAGCTTAAAAAAATTGGATAGAGATGGGTTATCTAATTATATCCTCAGGTGGCAGGATACCAGGCAAGTAAAAGAATTATACCACAAGCTTTCCAAACCTCGAGGCCTATAGTGAGAGCCCAGATCTAAACAATAGTCATTTGTACCTGGTTGCCATTTCTGATTCATCGTTTTGAATGAATCACACTATTGGACCGGTGGCGTAATGGTTAGACATTGGGCTGCACTCTGTGAGGTCTGCAGTTCTAAAGGACCAGCTGATCCACAGGAGAAAGACAGGGCTTTCTACTCCCACGAAACAGCTATGGTCTCAGAAACTCACAGGGGCAGTTCTAGTCTGTCCTACAGAGCCACTATGAGTTGCCATCAACTTAATAGCAGTGAATGTGTTTTCTCTCCTGATGTCTAAAATGTCCTTGGGGACCTCATTCACCCCATTCTCTCTTTCTTATTTCCAGGGCACCTTTATTCCTTCTTAAAGAACCATGGTGACTGAGCCGTAACCTCTTTCATGACGGTCCTCCCTTATCTATAGCTCCCCAGTCCCAAACAATTCTATTCCCTCCCCATTTCACTTACCGCATACCCTGACTTTATCATCAACAAGAATAGTATCATCTTCAAGATACGTAACCTTGACCTGAGATTCAGTATTCTTAAGACGCCCTTTAAGGGATCCTCCGGATCAAGTGCATTTAGAAAAACCTGGTGTCGTTTGCAAAAGTTTAATGTTGAGAATTGTCTAGCTTTGTATCAACACCCTAGTTCCAGCATTTTTCACCTCAGGCCATGCCCTGGCCTCTCTGAGTCTCAGTTTTCACATCAGAAAATGGGTAAAACAAGTGACTTTCCTGATGGCATTATCAAAAAGCTCAAAGGAGAAAAGGCTTTCAGTGACACTTTGCAGGCGCCGTCAGCGTTTTGGCAGCAGCCGTAGCAACGACATTTCCTTTTCTTCTTGTCTTCCTCCTCTTTCTTTACCTGCGTCCCTTTCAGACCATCTATATGACTGCATCGTATAGGGTCTATCTGCTTAGGAAACCTTTGTGTGTTTACACTTGAAAATGGTAGATGGGTTTACTGAAGGCCGTAAATCTGAGTTTTTCCTTCTTGATTTTAAGTTTAAAAAAATTCCAGCAAACAAGTCTAAATGATTTATAGCATTTCTTATTTAAGAAGTATAAAGTACTTTACCACCAAGGAGTGGGACGGGGGAAATGGAAAATGCAAATTGACCTTCCCCAAACCACATAGCAAGCAGAAGATACCATGTCTGCTTCAGCCCACTACCTGAACTCCAATACCAACACACCTTTCTGGGTCAGTCTCATTAACATGTATTATTACCATCTTACTGATAGGGCAAAACAATTCTATCAACCAAAAACCTTTTACAGGCCCACAAAATGCTCACAAGGCCTCCCCACAAAAGGCTCGGCGCCCTTGCTTCGCCAATGCCAATGTCAAAACACTTCAGTGGGCCTCCATTGCTGCGCAGTCTGATTAAATTTCTCATCCTGGGCTTTAAATTCCACCTCTTTCTGGTCACTTACTGCCCTCATCCCTCACTCACTCGCTTATATCTCACCTTGTGGTATCCAGCTCACCAAGAGAGCCCAGCCCAGCCCAGCGGAACAAATCACAGACCTTGGTCCTAGACTGTAGACTCCATTAGCAGAAGGAAATACTTGGAACAAGAGGGAAGGTGGTCTTCCCCCCGTTATGTTCATTCCTCGCCTGAGCAATTAGGTTCCATTCTGGGAAGGAACGTCGGAGAGAGGGCTTAGCAATACAGGTGCCCGTCAGGAGGAGCATCTCCAGTTGGGTCGGAGGAGATCAAGAGTTGTGAGAAGAAAAGACTCAGGGAGCCTGCCCATGGCGGCAGCACTTCGATCCTTGAAAGACGGCCGCGGAGAAAGGGTGAGACTAATTCCAAGTGGCTCCCGAGAAGCACAATGGACTGATGTTTCGGGAAGCAGATTGCTGCCCATTCAGTGTAAAAACTTCACAACACGTTGACTATCCAACTCTTTGGAAAGCAACATGATCTGAGTGAAGATGTGGTGCACGTATCTCTAATACAAAGTAGCACGACGTAAGTTTAAGAGTGGGACTACGTGCCCACGCAGACTTTGAATCGTTTTCTCCTTTCACGAGCAGTGTGATTTTTAACTTTTCTGTACTTCCATTTCTTCATGATAACAAAATCAACTTCATAGGGGTCTCTAAGTAAACCAAACTCACTGCCATCAAGTCGATGTCAGCTCCCACACCCTAATGCACAGGGTGGAACTGCCGCTGTGAGTTCCTGAGACTACCTGTCTAACTGCAGGAGTAGAAACGCTACCTTTCTCCCTAGGAGTGACCGGTGGATTTGAACTGCCAGTCTTTTGGATCAAAGCCCAATACCTAACCTCTCAGCTCTCTGGGCTCCTTAAAGTGTTCTAGTAAGGGGTTACATAACAGACTTAGGATGGAATCTGGTATGTAGCATACACCACTACATTCCCGTTTATCTGTAGTCTTTTAAGATTTTTGTCAGTGACAATGGGCACTGCTATTGGGTGACTTTCAAAGTCAGCAAAGCTCTTCCCCTTTGCTTGCCAACACGGGGTAGCAATGGCATGAGTCAGCTGGTCACAAATACAGAACATCCTTCTCCCTGTGAAGCCCACAGAGAGGGGAGGTAGGGGAACCCTAGGGAGAAGACTCCTTGAGCAGGCTCGGTTCCTAAAACCCGTGACGAGAGAGGCAGGAGCATTTCAGGCCTTGTTCTCCACCTGACTTCTGGCCACAGCACATGTTTCAGGGGGGTGTTCAGGACTGGGTGGTATCTCCTTCTGTTGCCCACGGGGCCATTGTGGATTGGCACCCACTCGATGGCAACAACAACAGCAACTAGGAGAATCACAGTGGGTTCTTTTCAACAAAGAACTCTCCCTCTCAAGCGTCCAGCCACGCGCCTACCCCCGGAAGGAGTCGGGAGTCTCCGCTGTGGCTCGGTCACGTAGACACTGCTTTTGCCTGTGGTGTGTGGGCATCTGCCCCTTTCGTTTATATCCCTGGGGTTCATTACGCAGACTTTCTTCATAACCCCAATGTAACTACCCGTGTGTGACTGCCTGCTATATTGGTGAATAATGTTTGATAATTTTATTGAAATTCCTTTTTGCCCATGGTCTGATTTCTTTAGGGTTTAGCCTAATTTCGTTCAGTTCCTGGCCTGCAGGCACATGTTGATTTGCATTATGGTGGTATTAACGCTTTTGAATGCGGTCCATGTGCTAGGTGCTGTTTAGAACTAAATAAAATGTCTTGCCCTGGTGATTTGTTTGCTTTCAACTTGGCAGATTTGTGACCCCTGTGTTTCTAGGAGCTGGAATTGTGGGGACTCTTTTTAATGCACCTCTTTGTTCAGGCAATAGCATGCCTGGTGGCTTTGAGAAGAGCTGTCGTTTTGAGAATAGCATTTGTAGACACAACCGCTGCTGAAAAGGGAAACTCTATACATGGACTATTTCACTGGGAGCAAGGCAGCAAAAAGAGCTCCTATTGTTGGCCATTAAAAGAAATGAAGGAAGCCCAGTGCATTAATGTGAGCACTGACATGATGCAGCATTTTATTCTAAATCTGGACACGATTGTATCTATGCTGTTCACATACACACGGTCTGATCCCAATCAATGTTTGTGATCACCCCCCAGGCACCCAGTGTAGAAAAGGGCTGGCCCCTTGCGTCAATGAACTTCTAAGATGAAAAGCACCAGCCACAACATGAAACTCCTTCTGGTCCTTGTTACACTCTCGAGGGCCGTAAGCCCCGGCAGCCCCAGCCCTGGCGAAACCACAGATAGTTACAATCCCATAGAGCCAGAGGCCTAGAATCTTCCTTTGAAAGGTGGATCTGTGGCACTCACTACAGTGAGGCAAAAGCAGGAGACCAAGGCAGAGCATCGTCTCTCTCTCCTGCCCATGAAACATGGTTCCTTGGTGCCAAGTGTACGGTGACTGAAGGCTCCCACTTTCGGCACTGGCAGTGTTTGTCCACTGACTCTCCAGGGCACATCTTTCATCACATGATGAGGCCTGAAAAATTGAAATTCAGCCACCTGGCTTCCATTCCAGAGGAAGCTTATCTAAACTACAATTGTTGAGTCATGCATGCAAAAGAGGGACTGATCATGGGGGGTGATGAGGTTCCTTAAAGCACATTGACAGAGGGAGCCTCCGACTGTAGAGAACCACGTGGTGACTCGTTGAGCTGGTGATTTCCTCTCTTCTTCATGAACACATTGCAAAAGATCCCAGCAAAACTAGACACGTGAACACTTCTTGAAAATCAAATGCAAATGGGTTCAAAGAAATAGTCAAACAATAAAAAAATAAGTTTTAAAGGAGGAAGGACTATTAAGGACCAATACACTTAGAAAGGCATGTTCTAAAATCAAGGTTTTCAATTTCCCCCAAATCAATCCCAAACGAATTAACAGGAGGAAAATTCTTGACCAAGAAAAGAAAACAAAAGAAACTGAATAAACTAATGAAAACTCACTAGGAAACCAGAAAATCTTTTCATCTTTGCTAATTTATCTCACGCCATTTTAACCTGCAGTTCTTTAATTACCTGTGAAATGAAACATTTTCCCGTGTCTGCTATACTTTATCTCCTCTTTTGAAAAGTGTTTATTAATAACTAATGTTTACTTAGCGATTGCTTTTCTTATCAATTTGTCTAAGCTCTGTGGAGAGACTGTTATATTTATTGCACCTGGGAGAATCTCCACTTCAGTGGAATAGTTATAACCGTGGGGGAGAGAGGAAAACAAAAAGGGATCATTTTAATAATATGTTGGCTTTTGATTCGGACTCATTTTGTGCACTGCAACAATGCACTAGGAATTGATCGTTGAGGAACAGAAGTGTTCAGATTGGTTGACCACGGAAAATTCCCTGTCACATAGCAAATGTTTGCAGGACAGCGGTCGGCATCTGGAGAGTGAGTGGGCTTCTGTTAGAAACTGTCCCTGGCACACTGACAAGTGGTCGGACACAACCAAATGGAGTCACTGAGGGAGGACCAAGTGCTGGAAATGAGAAAGCCATCACAGCTCGGAGGCCACAGAGAGATGGACAAGATTCACACACGGCAGAGCAGGGTGGCAAGCCAGAGTGTCTGACTGCCTTAGCCGGACTGTTCACTGCCAGGTAAAAAGCGACATTGCAAATACCCCCTGGGATAGGATTGTGGTTGTCGGTGCTGAGGCACCATCTAAATCCCATTCATGTATTTGTTCATTCTAGGGTTCACTTTGTTTATTGACTCCTTAAGGTGTCTTGGTCATAGCAACCCCAAAAGACAGGGTGGAACTGCCTCTGTGAGTTTCCAAGACTGTAACTCTTTATGGGAATAGAAAGCCCCATTTTTCTCCTAGGGAGTGTCTGTTGGTTTTGAACTACCAGCCTTGCAATCAGCAGCCCAATGGATAACCACGATGCCACCAGAATGGACCCAGTGGCAGTGAGTTTGGTTTGGGTTACTGTTTGTTAAGATCCCCGGTTGAGGTAAGTAGTTTGCACGGCGAAGTAGTGGTTACGAGTTGTTCCAAATCATCAAGTGATCCAGGGGTTTTGGAAAGACCAGGCTTTCTACTCCCATAAAAAGTTGCAGTCTCAGAAACCTACAGGGGCAGTTCTACCCTGTCCCAGAGGATCACAGTAGGTGCGAATAAATGCATTGGCAATGAGTTTGGGATATGTTTTGGTATTGACCTAAATGCTGGCCGTTCAGTCCCAGCCAGTGGTTCTACAGGAGAAAGGCCTACAAAAATCACAGCCAAAATTAAAAAAAAAAAAATCACAGCCAAGCCCAACTCTGTCTGGAGCAGTTCTCCCCTGTCACCCACGGGGGTCTTCCTGAGTCAGAGACCACTTGAGGGAAACGGGTTAGGATGGACCAGACTCCGGGGGAGACTTTGGGTCCCTGTTGATTCAGGTGATAGTCAAGGCCCCTGTCCTTAGGGAGCTTACTAGCTTGAGGGAGACAGACAATACACAGACGTCTCAGGCAAGTGGTGCTGAGCAATAAAACATAGAGTGCAAGGATAAAACCATAACAACCACACACGTATGCGTGTACACACATATGTGCGTGCACCTACACATAACACCAAGAAATGGAAAGGAAGATCTGCATGGGAAGCATCAGGAGGTTCTTTGACCCAGAGGGAAAGTGAGGGAGGACCCCGCAATGCTCCCGAGTGAGTCAGGGGGTTCCCTTTTGCCACTGGAGAGGTACCCGACGATCTTAAATCGAAATAATAGCATATTCCGTTTATTAGTGACATACCTTTGAACTTTCAAAAAGAAGTGTGTTGAGCTTTTTCTTCTCTGCTCCAATACTATTTTAAAGGAAAGGTTCTCCTTTAACTGGGGTGGGTTTACCAAATGTTGACAGGGACCAATGATTTGAAAACATCTGCCAGCCTGGGATCTATTTTCTCGAAGTCCCTCCCTTTCCTTCTTGCCCTCTACTTCTTTGCACACTTAGGGCTTGTCGTCCCTGAGCAGGAAAAAGCCCTTTCAAGCAGTATGTGGCGATAAGGGATCTATGCAGGGCTGTCTGGGTTCCAGAATCTGAATTTAAAATTTCAGTCGCTTCTTTTCTATTCAATTATCTATCTTTAATTTCTCAAAGGGTTCTTTTCACTTGGAATTCTATAGAGACACCCAATGATTAGCTGGAAGAGTAATAAAACCATACAGTGGAAGCAACAATGACTGAAACATGTATCTTCATCACCAGCTCCTGGTGGTGCTGTGAAGTGGGCATGGGGCGGTTAACCGCAGGGTCAGCAGGTAAAGCCCACCAGCCACTCTGGGGAAAATATGAGGCTATCTGCCTTGTAAATATTCAGAGTCTCACAAACGCTGTGTCGGGTTGCAATGTAGACGAATCAGCTGGGTAGTAGTGGGTTTGATTTGGTTTAGCTCTTGTTCGATGTGCATATTAGATGAAGGCTGTGGTGAATAGCTACATGATGTGGGGAGATGTCTCTTAATGCAAGAAAGGGGGATATAGAAGAAATTCATCACCCATTTGTCAGTTGTCATACTGTGATTGTTTGTGTGTTGCTAAGATGTTGGAAAGTATGTCACCAAGATTTCCAGTACCTGCAGGATCACCCACGGTGAACAGGTTTCAGCAGAACTTCCAGACTAGGAAGAAAGGCTTGGTCATCTACTTCCAAGCCTCGGCCACTGATCCCAACAGACCGTTGCCTGTTATGGTCCTGAAAGGTCAATCCCCTGAATTAAACCAAAACCACAATCAAACTCTCTGCCATTGAGTCGATGAGAACTCAGAGGGACCCTACAAGACAGGATAAAACTGCCCCTCTGGGTTTCTGAGACGAACTCTACAAGAATAAAAAGGCTCATCTTTCTCCCAAGGAGCTGCTGGGGGTTTCAAACTACTGACCTTAAGGTTTGCATCCCAACGCATAAACACGCCACCACCAGGGCTCCTCCTGGATTAAAAGGCACTCAAGATACATAATGGCTGCAAGAGTGAAGTCGAGCATGTTGCTGATGGTGAAAACGGCGTGGGACTCGGCGGTGCTTCTTTCTCTTGGACAAGGGCTTGTCCTGGGCCACAGCTGGCCGGAGGACAATGAAGAAAAACAGCACCACGCACTGGCATCCCTGTGAGGCCATTTGTGCACCTGGGGCAGCTGCCAGGAAGGAGACAGAAATGTCAGTCCTGTTTAAACGAGGGGAAAAGTGGAGTTGTCAAGCTGGCCGAGCCGAAGTGCCTGGTGGCATCCCAAGAAGGGGAATTTCCAATGGACTCCTCCAAGGGCTCGTCTCGGCACGCAGTGCGTGGTGAGTGCCCACTTGCAGTTGGCCTGGACAGTCTCCAGGGCTGAGGGCTTGGATTCCTGCCTTAACATTCTAAAGCAGAAATCCGTTGAAAGTATACTTACAGTGCACTAATTAATGTGTTCCAATGTCCCTCCCTTTCAGTCACCTCGAGAGCCGAGATCGTTAGAACCACTTAGCCTGGCTTGGCAGTGCTCACCCCTAAGAATGGGATCCCCGGCGGTCTTTCTGACAAGCCAAGGGCTAGATGAGTATCCGCTGACATGAAAAGAACCCTTCTGTGAGCTACAGTTAACACTTCGTGCTTTATTAAACGGCCCTGGACATTCTTTCTCTCCCCCGCGCTTCTTTCCCGGTGATATCCAATTTGCTTTCTTTCAGAGCTGTTACTAGTCACAAATTCTGCAATTTTAAATGCATTCTCTGCTGTAATTTAAAAGATAACTCATCCCTACTTCCAACATTTAATGTAGTTTATTTTCTTCCTTTCCTCTTCCTGAAAGCAATATACGTGTGTAATTAATAAACAATTTAGTATGTTGAGGAACCCAGGAACTTGGCAAATGTTCTGGGGATATGAAATCTCAAGAAAAGCAGCGCATTATAAGAAATAGTAAGTAATTACTTATGTAAGCTCTCTTTTTTAAATTCTAAGAACATTAACTACTAATTACCTACTAATTACCAGTACTTCAGCAGGTGTTTGCACTTAACGGTAGGCTAAAGCCCCGGTGACAGCAAACCCCTCACAGACGCTCTCGAGATGAAAGCTGAGTCCCACTGGACCCCAAGCAGCCATCAGGAGGGCAGCCTGGTCAGCAGCCAAGGCCCTCAACACCTGATTGCCGAAGGAGGAAACAAGGGAACATCTTGCTTGCCAATTTGAGGGTTGTTGGGGTTGTTTTTTTTTTTTCCTTCTTGCCCAACTGCAAGTATTATCGACCAGCGAGGTCTGGCCGAATGACGACACTCAGGTATCTGGGGTCGAGCTCAAAGGCTGATGAAGAGGGCGACATCAGAAAGACATCCATCTCCCTTCGGCGGCTGATGCTGCCTGTGTATGAGGGGCTGCAGGGTCCCCTCACCTCAGCTTCACCCCCGTCCCAGAATCGCAGTGTCTGGAGGCCTCTGTCACCGATTTCTCGCCTCCTCACCTAGGAAGGAAAGTGATCTCCGAAAGGCGCCTTCCAGCAGGAAAGCATGAGAGCCGTTGGATTTTCCCATCACAAAGCTGCGGGGCCCAACGTCAGGTGGTCATTGCTGTGCCAAGTACCTCTGACTCATGGCGACGTCGTGGACACCAGCTCCGTGCTTTGGGCACATTTGGGTCCAGTCAGACAATAATCTGGTCTGATCCGTAGATTTGTTTTCTTGGTTTTTGTGTGTGTGTTTTTCCTTGTCATTTTCTATTGGGTTTGAGGTGAAAGTTGACACAACCAATTAGATGCCCACTCAACCACATCCATCCACAGATGCTGTTCTATGACGATGCCTCTCACACCGTCCACCCCGCCCGCCCCATAACCACTCATCCACGGGCCCCGGCCCTCCTTGCCTCTTCATCTTTGCTTCTGGGTAACTATTGACCATGAACCTTCAGACGCTGCTCTGTTTAGGAGCTGATGGTGTAGTGATTACATGGTGGGCTACGCGCTGAAAAATCAGCAGCTCATTCAAAACCACTCACCGCTCAGGAACTCATGGGCATTTCTACCCTGCCCCATACAGTCACTACGCATCGGCATGGACTTGACACAGTGAGTTAGTTCTTCCTTTATAAAAGCACATTTCTCAGGGATGTTATGGCTTCTCTTGTAGGCCAATCTGACAGTGGGCTGAAAGGTGACGTCTGGGAGTGATTTCAGTTTCAAGGTGAAAGGGTCTCTCGAGGCCATGGTCTTGGGAGTGGGGGTGGAGTCTCTAAGCTCTACCAGTCCAGTCAATTTGGTCGTCTTTGTGAATTTGACTTTTGCTCTACATTTTTCTCCCATTCTAACCAGAAATGTTGATCATATTCCTGGTCAAAACAATCAATAGTGGTAGCTAGGCAGCATCAAGTTTTTCTGGTCTCGGGCAAGAAGAGCGTGTGGCTCCTGTGGGCCACTAGTCTTACGGACTAACTTCCCCCTTAAACTTTTGACTTCCTTCATTTTCCTTTGATCCCAGCAGGAAGAGACCAATCTTTATGAACTAAGTTATGTCAATGGATTCAGTGGTCTCATGTCCTGAGCCCTCAAACCCAATCAATCAATTACATGAAGTATTTGAAGATGTACACAAAGTATCCATTATTATTCCCCATATGTTATTGTGTAGATGAATATATATGCAGCACATACCAGTATACCCATAAATATACATATAAGTGCAGGGGTGTGCACTCCTATATGCCTATCCATGTCTACTTGACTTACATGTCTAACTATGTAACCACTTGCATCTTTAGGGCTATTGTAACAAACTTCTCTATGTTACAGCATGTACTATAGTCGTCCAGTATTCCTGAGCACCTCTTCTCTCGATGTCTTTGTGTACCTTGGTCAAGTAGTTGACTTTCTCTATATTGTGTCTTGCCTTTCTTATCACCAGAACTAACTTGTCCCTTCTGCCTGGTAAGTGGTTCCCCTCCTTCCCTGCCTCATCCCTGTCATTGCCACCAAGTTGATTTTGACTCATAGTGACCCCCTAGGGCAGACTGGAACTACTCTGGGGTTTCCAAGACGGTAACTCTTTATGAGAGTAGAAAGTTTCATCTCCATCCCTTGGAGCAGCTGCTGGTTTTGAACTTGTGGTGATCTGCCCACCGTGGACTCCACTACACCACCAGGGCTCCTTTCTCCCACCTCTAGGAACCACCAGGGAATATTGATTTCTGCGTGTGAATCTACTCTTGTCCTTTTCTCAAGGTGATATCATGCTCTACTTGTCCTTTTCAACTTGACTTATTTTACTCAGCATAACATCCTCCAGTTCCATCCATGATATAAGACGTTTTGCAGACCCATCATTACTCTTTATTGTTGACTTTTTCCATGAATTACATCTGAGTACCACAACTGACCTATCCAGCCATCCATTGTTTCCATCGTTTTGTTCTTGTAAGTAACGTTGCGATGACTTGGATGTGCGCATGGCTAGGTGTGTCACTGTTCTGATTTCTCTAGCTTATACTTAGGAGTTGGACTCCTAGACTATAAAGTATTTACATTTCTAGCCTTTTGAAAACATACCCAATCATTTCCCATAGTCATTACACCATTTTCACTCCGATATAAGAGTTGCAATCTCCCTACCACCTCACCAGCATTTTTGTTTGTAGTTCTACTTTGGTGTTGTTTTCGGTGTCGTTTTGGCCGAGGTGGGATTGTATCTCACTGCTGTGTTCATTTCCATCCCTCCAGTGGCTAATGATCATGAGCATCTCTTCCTCTGGGGTTTCCTGGCCACTCTTTGGTGAGATGTCTGTTCATATCTTTGGCTCATTCTTTCATTGGATTGTTCATCTTGTTTGCTGTGGAGCTGTTAAAGTGTTCTGTATAGTTTAAAGATGTGACCCTTGTTATATAGAGGTCATTACTAAATTTTCCCCTCATTTATAAATTATCTTTTTCCTCATTTGGTAAAATTTTTTTATGATAATAAGTATTTGACTGTTAAAGATGTCTAGTTATGTAGTAGAGGAAGCCTTACAATGAGACAAACAGACACAGTGGCTGCAACAATGGGCTCAAACGTAACAGCAGTGGTGTGGACGGGAGAGGCCCGGCATTGACTTTCCTGTTGGACACAGGCTCCCAGAGCCCACGAGGCTCCATGGCATCCAACAACCAGCACCCCAGCTACCTCATTGATGTTCAGTTATGCAGACATTTTTAGTTATGGTCTATACTATACATGTGCCAAAGATTAGGGCCTTTAGCTTTATCCTTATGTTATCTTTCAAGAACTTTACAGCTTAATTGTTTTTAACATTTTGGTCTGATCCCTTTTGAGCTAGGTTTATGTATAGTGTGAGGTGTGAAACTTGCTTCATTTTTCTGCAGATGGAGAGTAATGTTGCCAGCCTCATGTGTCAAAGAGACTATCCCTTCCCTCCTTGAATAGACTTTGACCATCTCCTAAGATCAGTTGTCCATACATAAATGGACTTCGGGGTTCTCAATTCTCTTCTATTAGTTGATATGTCTGCCATTGTACTGGAACTCCATGGAGTTTTACTTAAACCATTTTCAGAAATTGGCCTTTCTTCCTACTCTGTCTAAGCCTGGAACGTGAGATGAAATCTGTCCACCATACATGACCTGCTGGCGTTTGGAATACTGGTGTAGGGACTCCAGCATCATAGCTGCATGCAAGACACAATACAGTGAACTAGAAACGGGTGGGGAAGCAGGGGACATTTGCCAAAGACCTGGGACTGCTCCACATCTGACGAATGATCCCCTTTAGAACACCATTGTCCTCAAACAAGGGGATCTAATACCTACTGCTAGACACAGCTATATCCATACTGCCTCGTGGTGACACCGAGAGGTGATGAAGTACACAATAAGTGACCTGATAGCACAATCTTACCTGAAAGATTCCAGGTGGAGGATACTCGTCTCTACACAAGGGCTCCTTCAAGAGCAGCCCATGGTTCCCAAAATGGTCACCTGAATGGCCTCTCCTGGGACCTCGCTTGTGTGACCCATGTTACTGAGCCCTTCCATATTTCAGGGAGGTGCCTGGGTGGCATAGTTTCTTCTCAGCTACGGACTTGAAGGTTGCAGTTTTGAATCCATCCAGAGGCACCACGAAGGGAAAGCATGGAAATCTACTTCTGTGAGATGCTGGTCATGGAAAGCCTCTGGGGCGCTGCTCTACTTTGAAATGTGTGTAGTTCCTGGGAGGAGTTGGACGTCACTCAGTGGTACTGGGTTCTTTTTCAGGTGCTATGTCAGGCCAGGATGAATTTGTGAACAAGATGGACAAGGCCCCTGCCCTCACAGAGCTTTTATTCAATGATCTGAACCCCCCCCCCCCATTTATTTTATATTTCTTTTCCAGAGGGACCTACTTCTTTAACCTCTTCCCTGTACTGTTGAGATTCAGCACACACCCAACTCTTAGGAATCTCGTGAAATCCCAGTATGCACACAGGGTGGGGAGAGCAGGGACAGGTGTGAAGAGTATCTTTTTCAAGTTTCCAGAAGGAGAGAGATAAAAGCATAGATGTGCAAAATTTATCAATTCATTTTCCAATGTAATAGAAATGCCAAAAGATGGAAGAATCCAATGCTGATGACGAAATGGATATTAGCGAGCCGAAGAAGAGCTCTGTCTTGTCAGTCGACGGTCTTTGATATGTCACTGCCTGTCACTTTCTATTGCATTTCAACTGAGTAATTACCTCCATTTATTAAAACCGAATATGAATCCGCATAGTTTCCTTTCTCAGCCACCAAGTATCCCTGTTATCAAGCGCCCTTACCCAGTGATGTCTCACACTTCTGAGGATTCTCTAGTAAGGAAATAATTGGTTCAACCTAGAGGGGGATCAGCAGACATGGGACCTGTGGGTCGAGGGGAATTGTCTGCTGTGGGGTGTGTACGACTCCATTGACGTGGTAGTCAGAGGTGAGACCAACAAGTCTCTCTGCCACTATGGTCAAGTCAGGCAGCTTGGAAGAGGTGTGGAGGTGGCCTGAACAGCACAAGTGAAAGTCATGCCTCTAATGGAAGGACCATCATCTGTCTGTCACCTTGTTGTGCGGTGGTGACTTGCGTGTTGCTGTCTTGCTGGTAGCCATAGCCAACAGTATTTCAAATACCAGCAAGGTCACCCCTGGTGGACAGGTCTCCACGGAGCTTCTAGACTAAGACAAGCGAAGTCAAGAGGTTAGCTAACAAAAGCCTTATGTATGGCGACAACATGTTATCCATGATAGAGCGGGAAGAGGAATCCACTAGGTTAGAAGTCCCTCAAGACGCACACTGACCACAGCAGTGAACTCAAGCACGCATAGCAACGCCTGTGAAGATGCCACAAGCACAGGCAACCTTTTGTTCTGTTTCACACGGATCGCCATGAGTTAGAACTAACCTAAGGAGAGCTAACACCCACAAATGGAAACTACTTTCCAGTCAGAAGTAATGACCAGAGATCATTAAAGGAAAGGACCACACATTAATTAATTGCAGTAGTATCTAAGGATTATCTCGGTTAAAAATGATACATTTAGCATTTAGAGGTTTTCAAGCAGTTGGGGAGAATCTTTGGTGGTGGTAATAGTAGCAGTGTGTGTGTTTGTGTGTGTGCGTGTGTGTGTGTACACACTGGGGATAAATATTGCTATTGTTCTGTTTTAACCTGGAGCTGTATTGTGATACATTTCAGAGACATAGCTACAGAAAATAGCACCCATGGCAAGCACGATCCAAATATCTGATACACCTTTTATAGTTAAGTTCACCATGATATCAGCTCAAAACGACAAGTCCCACTGGTTAAACTTTGACTGAACACATTGTGGCGCTGCCTGAACATTGGACCACGCCATTTTGCTTCCGTGAGTGAGAGTGGGCTGTGATGTGCTCCAAGTCATTGCTTTCTGTTCCCTTCTCTTGCTCCCCTCACTAGAGCAAGATCACCAGTCTGCCTTTAGCCACCCAAACCCAACCCACCACCAAGTCAGTTCTGGGGCCCAGTGGCCCTGGAAGGGAGGGCAGAAGCCTCTCCCTAGGGTCTCTGGGGCTGGCTGCAAGTCTTTGTGGAAGCAGAAAGCCTTGTCTTCCTCCTGCGGTGGTTGGGGAGTTTGAACCTGTGGTCAGGCGCGCCACATGTAACCAATTACACCACCAGGGCTCCTTCTTTGACTTACAGAGGCTCATTAAATACCCAAGTATTAGTTTGAATGTGCTGAATGATCCCTCTCAGCCGGCGGTGGAAACCGAGACTGGTAATAGAAACTGCTCAGTGCTGTTCCCAATCAAGTGGCCATAAGCGACCGGCCAGACCCACCGTCGGCTGGATGCACCAATGAAGGCACTTCTGGATGCGGTGGACGGGCTCTTGTAAGTCGGCCTTGAGCGAGAAAACAAAGCATTATTCTGCGTGTGACTGCAGTCTTTCAAAAGTGTCCTCAGCAGAAATGAAGATTCTAGAACCGAGCAATTGACATTTTCATCTGCAGTGTGCTTGTAGGCACTGTTGGAATTTCATCTGGATTGTCCCAAGTAGCTCACTGGGGTGTGGGTCGGGAGTGCAGAGGTGACCACTTGTTGTTTCTCAAGATAAGGAATCTCTAGACCACGTTCACTATAGACTTCTAGAAGCCTCGGCCAGCCCTCCTTTGTCAAACAGGTAGAGCGGTGCACGGGGGATCCCAAACCCCCAGTATGTTCTCACAAGCCATGCGAAGAAAATAGAAAACAGAACACAATCCCTTGGGAAGTTATGTCGACGTGGGGAGCTGGCCAAGAATGGAACAGCGGTCGCAGAGGAAAATGCCACTTATCCTTAGCTGGAGTTACAAACAGGAGAACCTAAGACTCAGGAAAGGGAAGGGGGCTTGTTTTGTTCCACAGCCGATTCTGTTTGTGATGAAAGGTAGTTACTGTACAATTTCCCACGGTCCCTCATGCTATCTTGATCCAAACCAAATATGCCTCTGCTTCAAAGTTTAGGACCAGGAGGCAGCCATCTCTGGCGGCCTGGAGAAGTTTGGCGTGGCTCAATGTCTCTTCCTAGTCACAGACTGCTGGAGAGCCCCTCAATGCCCTACCCAGCCCGCTCACTCAGGCCCAATGTCTGTGCTTGCTCCAGGCCCCGAGCTCTGAACAAGAAGAATCAGAGCTTTCAAAATCAGGATATTTGCCCAGAGCCATCTGGATCCCCAACATGTTTTTCAAAACTCTGGAGACTTAGCCACACTGAGTCCAAACTCCCCCAGAACCACAATCAGTTAAGCTTAATGACAGCCTAGCCACCCCCACCCCCACACACACACCTATTTTGTGGTTGTTCAATAGTCCTGTATCTTTATTTTTAATTTATTACCGCATTAATTGGGAGCTAACACGTACCATATCATTCCAGAGTTCAATCACATCCACTGGCATTGTATGACTGCAGCCAGTTTCCAGACAGGCCGCCTCCCTTTGAAGTAGGACAAGCAAAATTAGCTCTTCTTATCACTCCAGCCCGTCTCCCATCACTTATTATTGTTCCCTCCTGGATTCCCTGCCTGAAGTCCCAGGGTAGTGCTCGCCGTCAATGTGCTCACTGCTAACAGGAAGGTTGAAGGTTTGAATTCACCCAGAGGCAACTCAGAAGAAAGGCCTGGTAGTCGAGTTGTGAAAAACCAGCTATTCAAAACCCTAGGAAGCATAGCTGAACTCTGGCACACAAGCGTCTTCAGAGTCTCCACAAGTTGCCACCAAGGACACTGGTTACTGGGTTGTTTTTTTGTTTGTTTGTTTGCTTGATTTTAACTGGTTTTTCTAGCCCCAGGGCCATTTGACATTAGAAAGCTTACATCTGCTGGGCGGCCCTCAAAGGCCCCCAAACACTCCAGGCTCTTGCAGCTCCCATTTAGGGCGCCCAGCTCTCCTCCAGGTGTGCTGTAGGCCCTTCTGGCTCTGAGAGCCAGGGTAAGCCATAGCTAGCATCTGTGCTCTTGGGGCTACAAGTCCTCCTCTTCAAACCCCTCTACTCATATTCTCAGCATGAAACAGCTAAAAGGAGAACGAATTTGTGTCAGAAGTGAGAAGCCAGTCCCATGTCCTCCCTCCCACCCCCATGACCACTTTACGCAGGCCCTGCAGTGCCTCGGTGTAATCCCTGGGGAAAAAAACCAGTTGCTATCAAGTCCACTCTGACTCAGGATGAGCTCCAAATATGTCCCCATGGAATTGTCCTGCACAGAGTTTTCAGTGGCTGATGTTTCTAACCTAGATTGCCAAACCTTTCCTCTGAGGGGCCTGTGAATGGATGCAGACCCCCCAAGGTGTTAATTTAGCATCCAACTATGTAGACCCCCCTTCCATGAACCAGGGCCTCCCAAATTCCCACCAGTGGTTCATGCACTTTAGTCTGATCTTTCATACGCCACTCTGTAATAAAAAGAACCTTGGGTTTATGAACAAAATGAGGCAGGTGCGTTCATACAGTGAAGTGTTCATCGGTCAGGAAGGGAAGTGATGTCCATTCACCTTTCAAGGATTTCATTGCCAGTATCTTCTCTACTTAGCCACCGCGGCATCCGTCCGTCTCTCCCTGCTGCTGAATCGTCCATGTCTACTAGAATCTCCGATCTTCAAAAGGTTCCCTTTGCATCCTGCATCCCCCCCCCCAACCACTGCTCTCATTTGTTGCCCCTTTATAGCAAAACTGCTCATCTCCTATAGGGTGCACCATCATTCCAGCTGGGTTTTGTTCGTTGTTTGTTCTTCCTGCCTCTCCTCTTGTCGAGAGCCAACAAGAGGGCCACTCTTCCGTCTCCCAGCAGCATGTGACCATGTGACGCAGCTGACCTCATTTTTCTCAACGCGCTTTTCCACTGCTTGGCTGACAACCGTCTCTGGATTGTCCACGTCCTGTCCCTCATTGGCTCTGGCTCTTGGCTCAAGCTAAACTTCAGACCGTCCATGGACTTTGTCCAGAGGCTCCCACACTTGTAGAGATATGAGGCCAGCCTCTTCTTAAATGAGGCCACTCTGCTCCTGGTCTCAAATACTATCCAGAGGCCACTGACTTCCAAACCTCTCTCTAGTTCTGAGCTCACCACTAACTTGGATGTCTAGCATTGCTGACATTTGGGAGGGGGGTGAGGGAGGGGGGAACACAGCACTCCCACCAAGGCACAGGTGATTGATTGATTGAATAATTGGTTCCTGACCTGCCTCATGCATCTCAGAGGATGTGAGGGGCTTCGCGGTGCATGTCAAGGGGCTGGATTCAAGGGCACGGATACCACTAGGTCTTGCTTTCATCAAGAGAGGACATCATGTGGGGGAAAGAAGGATGCCTCATTGGTTTTATTGACTTTTTAAACTCTTATCTGTGTGTCTTCTCCCCTCCCCCCAAGCCACACGGTCATCCCCTCCTCCTCCCTGAGTCGAGCACTGTTCTTGGCATATATTCCATGTTCAGGGCATGTTGAAAAGGACAAAGGCACCAAACGTAAACTAACACAGGCTACCACAGAGTGAATTCCTACTCATCGTGATCCTATAGAACAGACTAGAACTAACTCCCTCGGGTTTCATGGGCTGTAGATCTTTGTGGCAGCAGACAGCCCCATCTTCCTCCCACAGAGTGACTACTGGCCATGAACGACCAATGCTGTGTCTAGCAGCCCAAAGATGTGCACACACTGATACGTAGACACACGCTGATAATTTAACAAAGCCTCTACTGCATGCCCCTCTCCAGCTAAAATCCCACAGAGTATCAGGAGAGTCCGAGGCTGCCTGCCCAGTGGAATTCACATTCACAAAGTGCTTCCTCTGTGCTTCCTCTCTTGAAAGATTTCATCCAGCAGGGCACCAAAGTCCACCCTTGGAGATGAATTCTCCTGGGTTGGGAGAGACACGACACCTAATGTGGGCATCTGCTAACTCCTGGCAACTGAACAAGTGGCAGTTGCCCTGGCAATGAGATCCAGGGTGAGCACTGGGGAGAAGAACAAAAGTGAAGGAAGCAACAAACGACACAGAAGCCTCACAGCAAGGAGACGGAGAGCATAATGCTGTCTCATGACCATCTTGAAGCCAACCGCAAAGATGATTTTCCCAGGTGCCAAGTCAGTGGACAGAGGTTCCAGAGAAAGACAATCACACGTGTTTCACTACAGCCCTGATTGAGAGATGACTTGTCACTCCCCTCCCCCTGAAAGAGGACTGAGTGACTCCCGGGACCATTAGAACCACCTGGGAGTGATGGTCTGGGATTTCTAAGGCCCTGTTTTTTGTTTTGTTTTGTTTATAATTATTTTATTGGGGGCTCGTACAATTCTTATCACAATCCATACATACATCCATTGTGTCAAGCACATTTGTACATTTATTGCCATCATCATTCTCAAAACATTTGCTTTCCACTTAAGCCCCTGACATCAGCTCCTCATTTCCCCCACTCCCTCCCCAATCCCCACTCCCTCATAAACCTTTGATAATTTATAAATGATTTTTGCCATATCTTACACTGTCTGATGTCTCCCTTCACCCACTTTTCTGTTGTCTATCTCCCAGGGAGGAGGTTATATGTAGATCCTTGTAATTTGTTCCCTCTTTCTACCCCACCTTCCCTCCACCCTCCAGGTATGGCCACTCTCACCACTGGTCCTGAAGGGATCATCTGTTCTGGATTCCCTGTTTCCAGTTCCTATCTGTACCAATGTACATCCTCTGGTCTACCCAGATTGTTAAGGTAGAATTGGGTCATGATAGTGGGTGGGGAGGAAGCATTTAAGAACTAGAGGAAAGTTGGATGTTTCATTGTTCATAAACTTCACTCTGACTGTCTCGTTTCCTCCCCATGACCCTTCTGTAAGGGGTGTCCAGTTGCCTACAGATAGGCTTTGGGTCTCCACTCTGAACTCACCCTCATATACAATGATATGATTTTTTGGTTCTTTGATGCCTGGTATCTGATCCCCTTGACACCTTGTAGTCACACATGCTGGTGTGCTTCTTCCATGTGGGCTTAGATTGCTGCTTGTTTATCTTCAAGACTTTAAGACACCAGACCCTATATCTTTTGATAGCCAGGCACCATCAGCTTTTTTCACCACATTTGCTTATGCACCCATTTGTCTTCAGCGATCATGTCGGGAAGGTGTGCATCATGGAATGCCAATTTAAGAGAACAAAGTGTTCTTGCATTGAGGAAGTACTCAAGTGGAGGTCCAATGTCCATCTGCTGCCTTAATACTAAACCTACAAATATATGCACGTAGATCTATTTCCCCACCATCCTATATAAATATATTTATATATGTACATGCCTATATTTAGACCTCTATAAATACCCTTTGCCCCCTAGTTTTTTCTTTTATTTCCTTTTACTTTCCTCTTGTCCCACTGTCATGCTCAGCCTTCATTTGGGTTTCAGTAGTTTATCTCGGTTACATTGCCCTTGATCAATCCCTACCAGGCCTCTCACACCCTCCTTGCCACTAATTTTGCATCACTTGCTGCTCCCTTGTCCCTGGGTTGGTCAACACGACCTCCTTTCCCCCGCCTCCCTCTCTCTCATGTCTCCCCGAAATCATCGGTCAGTTGTTTTCTCCTCCAGACTGTTCATCCAGCCTATCTATCTAGATAAATCCGCAGAGATAATAATATGTATCAAAAACAAGGCATAGCAAAACAAAGCAGCAAAAGAGAACACAAGGAGGACAACGAAAAGGAAAACCAATGACCCAGAGGAGAATAAATTAATTTTTTTAAAGAAAAATTATTTAAAAATTTTTTTAAAGTAAAGAAAAACCCGTAAATAGATCGTCTTATTTTTTACCTCTAGACATGTCCTCCAGTCAAATCTGATGGGGTGCCACCCTCTGGCCCCAGAGTCTACACTTTTCACTCCTCAGGAGCTCCCTGCTGTGCTCCCACCCCACCCCCCACCCCCGGTGCTCTGCCTCAGGTCTTTAGTGCTTTGCCTCGGTGTCACATGGTCAGTCCAGGCCAATCCCGACACTGAATCTCCAGTGTTGTCACCCGTAGGGCCATGGGTCAGTAAGGGACATCGTGTCTCATAGTGGGATCAGTCATGTGGTCCACTCTGTGCATTGGCTGTTCGGAGCAGAGATGTCGTCCTCTAGACCTGGTGGGCCAGGATGTGCTCCACTCTCTCTTCCTCCCCCTTCATTTTCTCCGGTGTGCTCTGAGCAGACATGTCCTTCTCCTGGAGTTGTAGTTTCAGTGCTGTCCTCTAAAGTAAATTCTTCTGGCGAGAGGAGTAGTTGTCCACGTAGCTGGTATGGCGACTGAGCCCTCAGGCCGCTCCACTGACTCCCTCTCCATGCCAGCATGCTGCATTCGCATCCCCCAGCACTAGATTTAAATCTGATCCCTCTTTCTCTGTGGAAACACAAACAATACCCTCTCCTTTGGTGAGTCAGTGGCCTATTCCCCCACCACAAATCTCTCTTTTTTTCCTTTCCTTCCCACCCCCCTCCTTTTTAGTTAGCTACCATATATACCCCTGGATTTGATCTGACCCCTGTCATACTACCTGGACCTTACCCGTGGAGTGTTTGTATACAGTAGCTTTTTCCCTGTACCCTTTTTGCATTTTTCTTTCTTCTTTTTTTTAATAAACTTACCTCAGTGGACTCATGTTGTACTTGTCCTTTTGTGCTTGGCTTACTTCACTTAGCATGATTTCCTCCAGTTCTTCCCATGCCGTGATAGGCTTCATGCGTTCATCACTGCTTTTCAGTGATGCATAATACTCCGTTGTATGTATGTACCACAGTTTTTTAATCCATTTGTCTGTTGATGGAAATTTGGGTTGTTTGCAACTCCTTGCAATTGTGAACTGTGCCACAATGAACATTGGAACACAGATGTCTGGCCGTGGTTTTTTTTCTGGCCTCTTCTGGGTATATGCCCAGTAGGGGGATTGCTGGGTTGTATGGTAGCTCGATTTCCATCTGTTTTAGAAATTGCCACATCCATTTCCATAGTGGCTGTACATACCTACAGGTCCACCAGCAGTGGATGAGCGTTCCTATCTCACCACAGCCCCTCCAACACTTGTTGCTTTCTGATTTTTTGAATTGGGCTATTTTTGAGGGTATTGGGTGGTATCTCATAATTGTTTTAATTTGCATTTTTCTTATGGCTAATGATCGAGAACATTTTCTCATATGTTTATTGGCCATTCGAACTTTAGACCCTGTGAAACTTCTGTTCAGGTCCTTTGCCCACCTCCTCAGTGGGCAATTAGTTTTTCTCTTACTGTAAGCTTGCAAAGTATTGTAGATTTTAGTAATACGGCCTTTGTCTGACGTGTCATTACTAAAGATGCTTTCCCAGTCGGCGGGCTCTCTTATCACGCTCTTGGTGAATTCTTTCATTGTACACAGGTGACTTATCTTTAGTAAATCCCACTTGTCTATTTGTGACTCTTCTGTGTTTGTATCCTTCCCTATTTCTGATAGCCTATGTATCCCCTGTGCCAAGGTTCTCAGGTTAGTCCCAATTCCCTCATTAATGGCCCTAATTGTTTGGGGTTTTACCTCAAGGTCTGTGATCCACCTTGTTTACTCTTATGTATGGAGTGAGGTAAAGGTCTTGCTTCATTTTTCTGCAGGTAGATATCTTTTTTTTTCCCAGCACCATTTATTGAAGAGGGCATCTGCTTCCCATTGGACATTTTTGGGCCCTTATCAAAGATCAGTTGCCTGTGTGCTGATGACTTTATCTCTGTGTCTTCAGCTCTTCTCCGTTGAGCTGAATATCGGTCGTTATGCCAGACCCACGCTGTTTCGACCACTGTGTAAGGTCCTGTGTTAAGAGAACTTGCATCCTCCTCCTTGGTCTTTTGAAACATTTGCTCTTGGCGCCCTGAACCACCCCATTAAAAAGTTCAGACAACCCTGAAAGGTCACACTAGAGAGGCAACAGCACTCCCAGCTGAGCCCGGTCCTCCAGCCATGCCCACTGAGGCCCCAGGCCTGTGAATGAAGCTATCTCTACCAGCCAAATCCCCCCAGGTCCCCACCAATGTCACAGGAGCAGGAGAATCACCCAGCCAAGCCTTGCCTGCATTCTTGGCCCACAAAATCATGAGGTAGATGAAGCCGTCAAATTTGGGTGGGTGGCTGGGTGGCTGGGTGGGTGGGGGCTCATGCAGGAATAACAAGCCAGAACCTGCCACATAACAGCCTCATTTAGGGTTTCCATAGAAAGATCACATGAAGCCAACACATCTGCCACCTCTCAGCAAAGAGAAGCGGAATGTATGAATCATTGTTCCCTTGGTGTGGCTGTTCCTACTGGGAATGGGGGGGGGGGGGGACGGACACGAGAGCGCTCCTTTCAACCCTCAGCATCCTGCCACAAGCATTCGCTGATGCTCTCAGTAAGGCGGAGACCTACTGACAACAAATGAGCCCTTTCAGTTGCACACCCATCCCCGGAGCAGGGAACATCCCACACTGGAACCTCATCCTTACAGGGTAGAGCCGGTAGGAGTCTGGAAGCCATAGCTGACCTCGACATCAGCGGAGAAACATCTCCAGGGAGAGGGCTCTGCCTGCCACCAACTTGGGAAATATCCCTGGTCGGGTCCACTCTTCCTGGTTCCAGCTTAGTCACTGCAACTCCTTAATAACTTGTGACAAACTGCAGGCTTTCTGTTATAGCATGGCACTAAGCCATCCTGTACCCACTGGGCTTTCTGTTCCCCTGGTTGCCGCCGGCACCGGAGCACCGGGCTCCTGCGCCATTCCCTGCCCAATGGGTCAGGCTTGGGAAAATGACACAGTCACAGGGTAACTCAGTGAAACAGATTTCCCTGTCAGGCGGGGGCAGATGGCAGTGTCCACTTAAAATTGTCTTATGTTCACTGGAGGTCTCGCTGGTTTGTTTTGGAAAATGTTAACTTCTAGGTGGGCCTAGGCACATTCATGGTGGGGTTTTATGAAACTTCAGGGACCCTCCGGCCTGAGCTGCCATGCTGTTGGATATTCATGGGGTGCCTCCTGAGGGTGAGGGACACAGGGCATACGAGAGTAATTAAGACACTCTTCTTACTCTTACAGAACTGGTGCTCCAGACTGTTCCCCAGAAGCCTCTGCTCTGGGAAAGGTAGTGGTTCCTAGAAGGCAGGTGACAGTAGACACGGAAGAAGACCTGGAGCCGGGAGGCTACATCATTGACTTCCAGGGTCCCTCTGTGGGAGTCCGATGCGGTGCACATCGTTAACACGCTAGCCTCAGTCCAAAAGCTTGGCGATGCCGGTCCAAGACCACACAAGGGTACCTAGGAAGAAAGACCTGGCTATCCTTCTCCCAAAAGTCAGCCAGCGACAATCCTACTGTGTGCGGTGCTGCTCTGACACCCGTGCTTAAGTCACCAAGAGTCGGAACTACCTCCTTGGCCACCTCACTGGTGTTTTGTTCTGTTCCGTGTTTGGTTAGCACTAGCCCTACGACTCATTGTGTGACTTTTCCAAGAGGCCTACCCTCTCTGGGTCTCAGTGTTTCTCAGATGGTGCATGTTAACGCGGCTTCCTGCCCCATGTTACCAGGGGGTCTTTCCAAGAGTCGGGTGAGACAGGGTGCGTGAAAGTCACCTGAAAAGTACAAAGCACTGAAAATGTAAGTGCGAGCCTAATGTGACCCAGCAGATGGCTCGTTTAAAGCTGGGGACTGGAGTGCAGCATTAACCCTGCCAGTGTCGCTACTTTGGTCAGTGAGTCCCTCTGTCCATCCATCCATCCGTCTATCCATCCATCCAGTAATGTACTCCTTCCCTATTCACTTTCATTCTCCAGGTCACTATTTCCTCCTTAGCTTTCCATTTCATATTAAAAATATGGTAAGATGCTCAGATGTGGCTGGGCACCTGCCGAGCACATGCATATGCATGAGGTAGAGCTCTTGCCCCTCGGAGACACTGATGTCACAACTCTGGGGACGAGACTAAGTAACCATGACAACATGGCTCAGAGTTGCATCTTGCATTGGAGCGCTCCGAGGATGGGCAGGATGCTAACAGTCCCTTAGCAAGGAGAGCAGAGTGGCCAGGTGATGGCACCTGGCCAGTGGTGACAGAGGGCCGTCCACGGCTTCCTTCCATCTGTTCGCCCTTTCTCCACTCTGCTGATTGGAGGCGTAGCACGTGATTTCTCACGCTGAGTCCTTCCACCTGGGAACAATACACTGACCAGGGACGGCAAAGGAGGCTGGAAAAATACAGCCGACAATCTTGAGCGTTTGGTCAGAGATGTGATCTTTTGTCCATTTTCTTCCTCTCATCCCCAGGTGCCCATGACCCGTGGGCACCTAGTGAGGAAGATTTAGAACTGTTAAAGCTATTCAGGAGAGCAAGCAAGCTCCTAAATGTGGATAGCTCTAGATAAAAATCAACTCAAATGCTGTCAGCATTAATCGTGTGATTTCTTTCTTTTTAAAAAAATTACCTTTATGTCAATAATAATAATTTAGCCTCCGTGTTACATCCAAAGTGAACTTTCTCAGATAAACCTCCCTCGCCCCTATACTTTCTGCATCTTGTGTTTTAAAGGTAAGTATGTGTTTGGTGCCCCCATCATGCACTGCTAAGATTGGGGGGCCGTTTTATTCCCGTTTCACGGACCCTCCCACTGCCAAATAAAACAATCCTATGGTGAATACTCAGCATGTGTACATTGTGCCAGTCAATCTCAGGAACATTTCCACTATTAAAAAATAATAATTTAATGGGGCCTCTGGGTATGAATGTTACCCTATTGTTTAGGGCTATAATTTCAACACATTGAGAAAAAAACAAAAAAGCTCTCTCACTAACAGGATGTGTATGGAGGCCTTGTTCCAAATACCATGCTCAGCAGATTCAGCAACATGTGAAAGAAAGAAAGCCAACCACTCGGGCCACAACAATACACAATGAGATGAATGGGCTCTCGCTGCTGAAGCTCAGGATATGGCCCTGCTGCAGCCAGGTGGGGTGGCTGTGTGAGCACCGCCTCGCTCCATCATATCACCCTCGATTTCCAGAGCTGCCCTCCGCAGAGCCAAGTGCCAGAGCCCGAAGGCCCAAAGGCATAGAGACTATTCGTTACAGGTGACAACGCAGGTCCGTGACCCTAACAGTTAATCTGGTTAGGAGACTTGGTTTGCCTCATCATCACTCAGCTGCCTCCATCATCACTGGCCTTCCTCTCCCATCATCAGCCCATGGCCATCTGAACCATCTTCCATTCATCCACCATCCCGGAGAGCGATGATCTGACAACTGGCCAACTTCCAAGAGACCATCTCTTGGATCCAACTCACTCCTGCCAGGACAGTAAGCTGTTTCTGCTGCCTTAGAAGAGGCAAGACTTAGACAAATGAACGCGCACCTCAAAACAAATCCACCAGCAAGGCCAAGTCATAGCTGCGACGTGGTGTCCACCACAGGGCTATGTTACTCCCATGATCACAGTCCAAGGAAACCTACACTCACAAAAGGTTAAAATTCCTCCTTGCGACGTGCTATCCTGGGAAAGAGGACATCATCTCAGCGGTTGTGTTGGACGCTTGCTTTGTTTAGAACCTGAGGCCACCACAGCAGCTGCTTCTAAGCAGCACACATTCAAAATTAGCCAAACGGTAAGCAGAAAGGCTATTTATCACTTCCTGCCACTTGAGACATCTCAGAAAAGATGGCTTCCCAGACACCATTGCGGCAGATGGAGCATGCTCCCTCCCTCCCTGCCGTCCACGGAGGTTGCCCGAGCATTCTGCCCCTCGGCCCCAGGACTTCCTTGCCCTAGGCCTTCTGCATGGCACTTGATTCAAATAACCCAAAGAACAAAAAGGCCTCCACTTGCTTTACGTCATTGATGGGTCTAAGGTGCAAATGAACGACGTTGCCATTCGCACTGATTAGTTGGAAAATACACGGCTCACAAGGATTTTGGATAGCACACCAGATTGTGTAAATATTAGAAAAAAAAAGGCTCAAGGCTAACCTTCCAGGAAAACCACCCTCAAACTGTTCGGAGAAAATCAGCTCCATTGCCATGGTTGGGGAGCCCCAGACTCCAGGTCGGTACTGAGTCCTCTTGTGCCTGCAGAAGCTGAGGGTGCCCATGTTGACAGCACCAGGAGCTCAGCCTCCACTCCTGTTTGCCTCAGCGTGCTGACTTTCTGTACTTAGGCTTCTCTCATAGCCGCTCGCAACTCAATCATGTTTGAAGCAAGAAAAAAAAAAGCAAGGGGTTGCTAGTGTATTTTCTCTCCCCAATCCCTCCGTCTCTCTTTCTCTTCCCACTCCCCCCCAAAAAAAACCATTTTATTGGGAGGTAATACAGACATCATCTCATTCCATAGTTCAATCGCATCAAGCAGTATTGTAGAATTGCTACCACCAACTGTTTCAGAAATATTCTCCTCCTTGAGCTCCTTAACATCAGCTCCTTTTTACCTGTCCCCACCAACATCACCACTGTACACCCACCCCACAGAACCCCATATTCTACTTCTGACTTTACAAGTTCATCAATCCTGGGTTTCATCTGCTACAAAACAGAAAGACACATCACACAAATTCAAGAGGGTCACCCCTTGTGACAAAATACATCTGTGTTAGACCCCAATATGAATAAACAAAAAAAGAGAAAATGTCCAAAAACCAGATTAGGCCCAATATGACATCAGAGAGGGGATCGACTGACCAGGTTTGAACCATTCAAGTCAGGTTTATCATTTTCCTCTTCTATAGTCATCTCTCCAACGCACTTTGTTTAGTAACCAGTTTCCTCCCATCTTTCTATGATTGACTGAGGGGGGGCCACCTGAAGTTTATTTCCTGTGTAGATCCCACACATGTATCTTGGGCTCCCACTGTCATCCATAGCCTTCTTCAATCCAGAATCTCACAGTTCAGGCTCTGATTTACAATCCTTTATATGGGTTACAATCCTTTGGTCACTGATGTTGGTACGCTTCTTCCATGTGGAATTAGCATCTCACTTAGATGGCTGCTTGTTTAGAAACAAGCCTTTAAGACCCCAGACACCTAGGCTTAAAGGTTCGAAGATAAACAAGCGACCATCTAGCTGAGAAGCAACAAAGCCCACATGGAAGAAGCACACCAGCCTTTGTGATCATGAGGTATCGATGGGATCAGGTATCAGGCATCAAAGACCCAGAACAAAAAATCATATCATTGTGAATGAAGGGGAGGGTGGAATGGAGACCCAAAGCCCATCTGTAGACAATTGTACATCTCCTTGCAGAAGGGTCACAAGAAAGAGATGAGCCAGTCAGTGTGCAGTGTAGCACCAATGAAACACACAACTTTCCTCTAGTTCTTTAATGCTCCCTGCTTCTCCCCACACCCCACTATCATGATCCCAATTCTACCTTACAAATCCAGCTAGACCAGAGCGTGTACACTGCTACAGATAAGAGCTCAAATCCAGGGACTCCATGACAGATACACCCCTCAGGACCAGTAATGAGAGTAGCAATTCCAGGAGGGCAGAGGAAAGGAAGGGGAGGGAAAGGAGGAACTGACCACAACGATCAACATATAAGCCCCGCCCACCCACCCCTCAGCCAGGGGGATGAACAACAGAAAAGTGGGTGAAGAGAGATAGTGGTCAATGTAAGACTTGAAAAAAATAAAAATTAATAAATTATCAAGAGTTCATGAGGGAAGGAAGAGAGGGGAGGGAGGGGAAAAATGAGGAGCTGATACCAAGGGCTCAAGTAGAAAGAGAATGTTTTGAGAATGATGATGACAACGAATGTACAAGTGTGCTTGACACAATGGATGTATGTCAGAATTGTGGTAATAGCGCTAAGAGTCCCCAATAAAATGATTTTATAAAAAGACACAGACACTATATTCTCTGATAGCCAGGCACCATCTAATGTCTTTACCACACTTTGCCGTAGCATCCACATTTCTCTTAAGCCCACTGTAGAGCTCATTGCTTAGGACTGATATTCCTTGACCTCACACATTTCCGGGGACTCAGGACAAGTGGGTGTCCAGCAAAGGAGATGGACTTGAATCATATCTATGGGTTGGGCCCACTTACAACACTTCCCTCCAATGATGCCTTCAATGGATTCCTGGGTCTAACTCCACTCTTATGCATGGGGAAAAATCAAAGCAGACTTACCACTTCACTCAGGACACACCATTCCATTTTAATTTGTAAAGAAAATGCCTAGTCCCATGATATAACCATAACTTTAGTTTTGATTGAAATTCTCCCTTCTCTCCATTCTCACGACTGTGCTGGATCCGGCCCAGAGGAAGCATGCAAGCATTCTTTGCCGTGGAAAATTCTGAGGAAGCAGCCCTTCCACCACAGTCCATTCTCCTCGAGTGTGTCACCAACAGCAGCAGAGCGTGTCCACCAGAGCAGCAGAGGTGCCCCCATGCTTCAGATTTCTCGAATGGGCCACATGGTCCCCAGAGTTTAGAAAATACGTATCAACCCATACAACGGGTTACACGAATGCCCTCTTCACGAGGCTGAATGGGGGAGAAGTAGCTTTTACCTTTCTTCCCAGCAAAACAGGGACCAATAGCAAACCATTCACTCCCCCCAGAAAGACGCCTCATAAAACCTCTCTCAGTCTCTACTTTAAATTCCTAGCTACCCACCACATAGGTAAAGATCTTCAGAGCCATGTCACTGATTTTTGGTCATTTCATCTGTAGATGAAAGTAAATATGTCTTCCAACGCATGTTGACATCTGCTTTCAATTTTCTTATGGCCTCGGCTTATTGAAATGTAGACGGAATGTCTTCTGGCAGAGGAAAGCTACGTGGCACTTTGGTCAACCACTAACTGCATTGGCCACGGGTTGGAACACACTCCACTTCCCCCAAAGCAGGAGTTGCTACATCAATTGTCCTCCTGCCATAAATAGGAGAAATCGGAACATCATGTATGAAATAATGACCATCAGACGTTTAACAGAAACAATGAAGAACTGATGGAAAATAAATAAAACTAAGAACAAGATGAGCCCTCTATGTATGCCAACTTAACACCCGGAGGCAATTTCCAAGCCACACATCAGAGACCGGGAATTCAAGCAGAGCCTGACAATCTCACTGAGCTCAGTAGCACTGAACTGAGTTTAAGAAACTCAAGGCAGCTGGAATTTGCTATTAAAAGAAAAAAAAAACCTACGTGGAGAAATATTTGAAGGGAAGAAAAGAAGAAAGAATGGTCAAATTTTTTTTCCAAATTGAATTGCTTTCGCTGTCTAATACTTCTAGACATGAGTGAGTGGTCTTAGTGAACAGAAGCCTCGTACCTCACAGTTTAGGGCACTAGATGTCCAAATTCAGTCACCAGCTCTATAAGCAGGGTCCTTCTCGCTGTTGATTGTGGAGAGGTGTCCCTGTCTCTTCTTGGCTCCGGGTCCTCAGTTACTTGGCTCTCTTCACATGGCCTGCTAGCTATCCTTCCACATCCCTGCTTCTTCATTGGTTCAATTTGGTCTTTTGTGTCTCCAAATAAATGGATTTAAGACACACCCTAGACTGCTATTTTCTCATTGCCAAAACAAAAACCCATTTGCAAATTGTAACGTGATTTCTGCTATTGGTACGATTATCCGCGCAAAATGAAAACCATATAACGAATTTACCAAACCCACAAGACCAGTGAGAATTCACCACTAGTGGATGTGCAGTGGTACAGTAAGAACAGCGACAGCAATTAAAGCAAATTTTTCCGTCAGAAGGAAATGAACCCAGATTGAAAGTGCTGAAGAGCACCAGAAATGATACACTTATGGACAGGCATAAGAGACAATGGTCTCTCTTTCAATCTCTTTAAAAGATAGTCGATGGCTTAAGCAACATAATAACTTGTTAGGTCTATAATCTAAGTGTAAATCAATTGTACGCCAACAATAGCACCGAAGACATAATGCAGTGGGGCTGGAGAATATCAGTACCGGTTGCTAAGAGATGCAACTGACTCGTGACACCTCATGTGTATAGACAGGCTCTAGCTGTGTTCCACTGGGTTTTCAATGGCTGGATTTGGGGAGTGGATAGCTGGCCAGCCATGGTTCCCCTACATCTCTGGTTGGACTCAAATTGCCAGTTAGAAGTCAAGCATATTAACAATTTTTACTATCTGTTGTTGTTGTTGTTCTATTGTTAGGTACTGATGAGTTGGTCCCAACCCCTAGCGACCTTATGTACCACAGAACAAAACACTGCCCGGGCTCATGGCATCCTCCCAATTTTTCTCATGCTTGAGCTCATTGGTGCAGCCACGGTGTCAGTCCAGTTCAGTGAGGAGGGCCTTCCTCTGGTTTGCTGCCCCTCCACTTTATGCAACATGATGTCCTTCTCCAGAGACTGACCTCCAGGGACATGCCCAAAGTAGGTTAGGTGAATAAAGTATTGCCATCTTTGCCCAAGACCTCTCTTTTTGAAGGTAAACTGATCAATTAAAGGGGTGGACTATAAACGCTGTCAGCGGCCTAGTGGCACAGCAGTTAAGCACTCCATTGTTAACTGAAAGGTGAGTGGTACTAGCTTGTCAGACCATGAGAAAAGACATGACAGCCTGTACCACAAAGATTCCTACAGGGACACTATGAGCCAGAGTCAGCATTAGGTTTGTCTGGAGTATATAAACGATAAGCCCAAACCAAACTCACTGCCATTGAGTCTCTTCTGACTCATAGCCACCCAGTAGCACAAGCTAGACCCGTCCCTGTGGGCGTCCAAGACTGTCGCAATATGCGGGAGTAGAAAACCTCATCCTCCTTCCGCAGAGGCCCTGGGGGCTCCAGGTTGCTGACATGGAGGTTAGCAGCCCACCATGGAGGTACTAGGCCACTAAGGCTCTATAAACTCTACAGCAACCACTTAAAACAGAAACAGACAGACAATGCTCAACCAGTCAGTCACCGAAAAAAAGGGAATCATGCCCATCATCAAAAAGGCAACATAGTCCAAGCACTGTTAGCATTTTCTTGAGATTTCAAAAGTAGTGCTATTGCTTTTAGCCAAACTTCTTCATGGGCTCTGCTGAAGTACCAGGCTTTCAGTAGTACCCTTCGAATGGCCTGCAGCCAATCTAAGCACACTTTGGGGCCACAGCTGATCATGATAGAAACACAAAGGTGATCCCTGAGAACATAACACATGTGCCCATTATCCCCCCGGCCTACAGATGTCTGAGATGATCCAGCAGGGCCCAGAGGCAGGTTTCTTTGGTTCCAAGGGCCAGAGTTTGAAGATGTTTCCAGTCTGAGAGAGAGAAAGCCTGGTAATACCAGCCAGTCGCCCGCTTCCTTGTCAATCCCGAGAGGGCGGGAACTGTCTTTTCTTTGTTCACCGAGCGACATCACTTAGCCCCGTGCCTGGCACACAGGAGTCGTTCAGTAAAGATTTGTGTAAAGAAGGAAGGCGGCAGGAAGGCAGGGAGGAGAAATGGGTCGAGGAAGGTACTAGGAAAGAGATACTAGTACAATGTCAGTGTCTCTTCCTGAAGGCTGTGAATCCCTGCTATTTGTCACACAACCACCCCCACCAGCACCCAGAAAGGACAACTAGGGAGCAAGGGACGTGCTCAATGAGCCTGCTAAATAAAGACAGAGGCCTGAGCACGAATCCTAAAAGAGCCAAATGCCTCTCTCACAGATACCTCCAAAGATTTTCCTTGACTAACTAGTCAGCTCTGTGCCAAGAAACATCCATTTCCACTGGCTGAGCAGCCAGCAGCTTCAGCCTGACAATTGTCCTAAAGATGGATGCATACTACAATCAGGAGAGTACATCTGCCCAAATGGAAGAGGTGTGGTTATTACAATACAGGTCTTAATGCACACCAGAGGCCATTCCTCAGGCAGAATATTCAATTTAGAAATCTATTGTCACCTAGATACATCTGCCAATAAATCGTGGGCGAGATGCATTTATATCGGGGCAGAATACTTTGCCTTATGGTTCCTCCTAAGATCCTTGAAGAGAAAGTGGTTTATCTGCAGCATCTTTGTTTAAATGGCAATAAAAGCCTCACCTAACATGAAGGTCAAGGTAAGTAGGACAATTGACATACACTTCAATTCCCCATGAAGGGAGAATGCCTCTACTCTGCAGCTAACAGCATTTCAGGGGCGGGGAGGGGGGTGAGAGTGGGGGAGAGAATTGACATTGCTCCGTCACCAATGCTCCAGTCATCTAAACTCCTTCAAGGATGTGGTTTAAACTGTGTAAAGGCACATGGACACTCCATCCCTACAACGTCCCTACATCGAAAGATTAAACAAACATTCCTTGTAGAGATATTTTACAAAAACAGGGTCATATAGCTAAACAAAACCAAGCAGCCACAAATCACACTCACTGCCATGGATCGAACCAGTTCCGATTCACAGCAGCTCTGTAGCCATGGGCAGATCCGCTCCTGTGCGTTTCCCAGACTAGCCCTTTACAGGAGCAGAAAGCCTCCTCTCTCTCTGCCTGAGTGGCAGCTGGAATCAAACCACTGACCTTGCAGTTCGCAATCCAAAGTGGAAGCCACTATGCCAACTAGGGTCCCTTTAGTAGCTAAACAACCACTCTACATGTCACCCCCACCCCACCCCGCCCTCCCCCACGTAGCTTCATTTGATATATATATATATAGCCTCTTAAGATGTATTACTTCATGTAAACCATTATAAATTAAGAGAGGAAAGCATTATAAATATGATTTCTCAGCCCCATCTCTCTGTCCTCTCCATTTCGCCCCCCCCCTCCCGGCCCGTTGTTTTCCATCTTTTCTGCCTGTGTGTGTGTGTGCTTGTGTGTGTAAACACATCCACCCACATGAGTTGTTTCCTATGACATTAATCAACCAAGGGCTAGACTTCCTATGTCATTGAGATGCCTGACAGGGTTATAGCCCACTGGGACTCGTGATTGGCTACTTCCGATACCCCTTACTAGCCACCCCCCAACCCCTGCTCTTCTTCCAGCCTATGAAATCTACACTTTTCTCGGAGTTCTCTCTCATAAATTCTGTCCCAGCAGCTCTGCAGTGTAGGGGGAATGTAGAAGGAGCCCCATCTCGGTGCAACATCCGTTTATTTTGTATTTAACACAAGGTAAAGGGTTCCTTTCACAAACAAAACTTGACGTGACTGCCTCCGCTCCCCTCGATAACAACGCTGGCTGACAACCACCTGGAAGGTGAACCCTAAAAGCCCTGCCAGCTCCCTCTGACCGAGCTAAGCCCCTTTTGCTGTCCTCTAACACTGCTCGTTTGATTTCATTCGATGAGGCTCCTCAGACAATTTGGAAACGTAGAGAATTTAGTATCAACCTCAATCATGACGCTCCTACACATTTTCAAAGGCTCCCTGGTTTGCAAATGAAACTTAGAATCGGATAGAAGGACAACAGTAGTATTTTGTTTTTCTTCTTTCTGGTTTGCAAGTAGAAGTCTTCGGAGG